>NC_048220.1:71594333-71640015 GCF_002007445.2 Ailuropoda melanoleuca | reverse complement strand
GCTTAACCGCTGTGCCACCCAGGCGCCCCCCAAAATTCACTTTTAATTGCATCCTCTTCATAGAGTAAGGGATATATTTGTAAGTACATAGTAAGTGTTGACTATTGGAAATGAATTATTTTACACACCTAATACTGAGGACTGTTGACTTCTCTTCTACGTTATCAGTGTGGTTATAGTTTTTGTAAATTTTCCTTTCTCTTGATCCAGATAACTGTCAGTTTTCTTATAAGTTAAATGCTATTCCATGAATATTCAAGGTAGAAAAAATAACAGAATTTTTTTCTACGGTGTTGAAAAATAAAGGAGAAAGGTTAATATAAAGTATAGCTAAAGATTGATGATGAACTTGTTAAAAATAATTTACATGTTGTTTCATTGAGGATAAGTGTCAATAAAAATTTATTTCCTTAAAATAATGAATTGCATTAACTTTACTGATCAATTTAAATTTATTAAATGTGAATTTATGTTAAATTTGACCTGAGCCAAAGGCAGCTGCTTAACTGACTGAGCCACACAGGCGCCCCTGTTCTTTACTTTTCTAACAAGTTGTGCACTTTCCAAACTGTAGGTTTATCTTCATAATACGTAGTGACTCTAAGTTCCTGTTTATTCCATAGGTTGTTTGTTCTCAAACAAGAATATACTTGCAAAGAATTCTCAACCCACTCATGATACAATTTGATAATGCCTTTGGAAAATAGGTATATTCTGATATGAGAGACATAGTTGAAATCCTCCAACCACCCATAAGCAGCACACAGTAACTGTAGACAATCTGTAAAGAGAAAATAACTTTTAAAATATTTAAAGTGACAAGTGAGACTGATAAGGAGGAAAAGAAGTAAAAATATTTCTGATTCATGTTTTTTATAAAAGCTCTGGGTAATACGGTGTAGAATGTGATGAAAGCCTATAGTGAGTTATTTAGATTACTGTAATTTTTATTTAATCTTCAGAATCTTTTTTGAATCAAAAATGAGATTTTGGTGATAGTATTAAACTGTACCATGTTTTCCATGAAAGTAAGTTATTATAAATGCTATTACAGTTTAATGGGTCAAAACTGAGTAGCATTCTTATCTTCAATGTATATATCCTTAGATTCAGTGAGTCTAAGAATAAGAAAAAAATTGTTATGCATTTCATAAATACATATAATTCCTTTTTTATTTTGTGTCTTATATCCAAATGTGTATGTTATTGTTTTATATGTGAAAATTAAAATTAAATAAAAGTAGGGGCGCCTGGGTGGCACAGTGGTTAGGCGTCTGCCTTCGGCTCAGGGCGTGATCCCGGCATTGTGGGATCGAGCCCCGTGTCCGGCTCCTCTGCTATGAGCCTGCTTCTTCCTCTCCCACTCCCCCTGCTTGTGTTCGCTCTCTCACTGGCTGTCTCTATCTCTGTCGAATAAATAAATAAAATCTTTTAAATAAATAAATAAATAAATAAATAAATAAATAATAAATGTAATGCAATTTTATTCAAATCATTTTATGCATTATAAGAGGAAATTATAAACTAATAAGCAAAACCAGAAATAGTTTGATTGAAATGTGGGGGAAAAAACTGCTTTAAGATATCGGCTCTAACAGTATTTGACAATTATAAAAAGCTTGCATTTAAAAATTTTACCTCTTAAATTGGACTACAAATTTGACTACAGGTTCTCTACCATACAACTTTAAAAAGTTAAGGGCTTTGCCAAAGGAATATTCTCACAATTGTGGTATTGGTACTTCTATAACCCAAGATTTGTTTTTACTCCTTTCATGGTTACTTGAACTCTAGGTAAAGGAAAATAGCTTTGTTTTGCCAAAAATATCAGTGTTGATTTCCCCCCTCCAACAATCAGTAGATGGTTACATTGGTGTAATTAACTGATAGGTATGAAAATGATTTTATTCATTGTTACATTCATTAGTATACTCTCACACGATTTAGACTCTATATGGAGAGTACACAAGACTCATTTTTCTGAATGGACCATTTTGAGGGAACCTGGCAGCAGGTGGGATATTTGAACATGTACGAAAAATAAGTTAAAAGAACCAGGTTTTGTTAATCTCACGTGTGGTAGTAATGTGAGCCTTCTACAAAATGAACCCTACAGTAGGTAACTGTATACAATAAAATATATAAAACAGAATAACTACTGAGGATTTTGAAGAATAGATATAAACACGAAAATAGTAGAAGCAGTTGGAAACTCACAGAAGCTACCAGTTTGGGGATGAATTCCTCATTATTTCGCTTATGTTGGGAAATAGTTGCAGTGTGATTCTACAGGCCACTAAAAATTTGGTAGAAAATCTGCCAGTTTTCTGGATAAAGGAACCAAAAAGAAGAGTATGGGCAGCCGCATTTGACTGCGGAAGATCAGAGGAAGTCCCAGAAGGGAGAGAGCCAGAGATGGGAATCTGAGAGAATTTTTGTACAAATCCTACATATTTCCCTGCCTCAGCTCCCTATATACCAGCAGTCATGAGACCACTTCAGAATAGAAAATAGTCCAGCGAGGGGTGCCTGGGTGGCACAGTGGTTAAGCGTCTGCCTTCGGCTCAGGGCGTGATCCCGGCATTATGGGATCAAGCCCCACATCAGGCTCTTGTGCTATGAGCCTGANAGGGGCGCCTGGGTGGCACAGCGGTTAAGCGTCTGCCTTCGGCTCAGGGCGTGATCCCGGAATTATGGGATCAAGCCCCACATCAGGCTCCTGTGGTATGAGCCTGATTCTTCCTCTCCCACTCCTCCTGCTTGTGTTCCCTCTCTCGCTGGCTGTCTCTATCTCCGTCAAATAAATAAATAAAATCTTTAAAAAAAAAAAAAGGAAAATAGTCCAGCGAAGGGAGACGCTTCTAGGGGGCCCTCAAACCAGGTAATAAGAAGGCCAATTTCACCATTTCTCCTCTGTGCTAGGCTAAAGAACAGTTGTCCCAAAAGATGCTACATCAAATCCCTGAAATGTATGCCTGCACATCACATGCCAAAATGTATGACTAAATTATATCTATATATTTTAANTTCCCTCTCTCGCTGGCTGTCTCTATCTCCGTCAAATAAATAAATAAAATCTTTAAAAAAAAAAAAAAGAAAATAGTCCAGCGAAGGGAGACGCTTCTAGGGGGCCCTCAAACCAGGTAATAAGAAGGCCAATTTCACCGTTTCTCCTCTGTGCTAGGCTAAAGAACAGTTGTCCCAAAAGATGCTACATCAAATCCCTGAAAAGTATGCCTGCACATCACATGCCAAAATGTATGACTAAATTATATCTATATATTTTAAAAAAATGACTGAATTAAGTATTTTGAGAGGAGGAATTTGTTAGGGTTGTCAAATAAGTTCTAAATGAATCACACGTATCCTTCTAAGAGAGCAAGAGAGAGTTTTGAGAGAGACAGCAGAAGAGGAGAAGGTGCCAGCCGTAGAAACGAGAAGAGACAAAGAACAGAATCTCCCCTAGAGTCAGCCAGCACCTTGATGTTGACGTTGCCCTCCAGAGCTGTGAGAGAATGAATTTCTCTTGCTATAAGCCCTTGAGTATGTAGCGGTTTGTTACTGCAAGCAGGAAGAACGAATGTACTCCCTTTCGGACCAAATATCGCCTGTGTAGCTAGTATTCCACGTCACTAGAGAATATGTATAACATTTCATGTCTAACAGGTTTCATTGCAATATCAGAAGATGAATAAACATGGGATGCCTGGGTGGCTCAGTTGGTTAAGCGTCTGCCTTCAGCTCAGGTCATGATCCCAGGGTCCTGGGATCGAGCCCCACGTCAGACTCCTTGCTCAGCAGGGAGTCTGCTTCTCCCTCTCTCTCTCTGCTGCTCCCCGTGCTTGTGCTTGCTTTCTCTCTCTCTCTCTGTCAAATAAATAAATCTTTAAAAAAAAGTAAGAAGATAAGACAATGACAATAACTTTTATGAACGTATGTAATTTTATACTCTTCAGAAAATTTAAGGGCCAGAAATATAAATAAAAGATTGGTATCTTTTTTTAAAACAGTAATTAACTGCCTCTTTTTCAAGTTTTGGGGAGGCTTTTAAAAAGATAATAAATTTTAAAGACAGAAGATGTAATCTATGAAAATTGGCTCAGTTGGTTAAGCGTCTGCCTTCAGCTCAGGTCATGATCCCAGGGTCCTGGGATCGAGCCCCACGTCAGACTCCTTGCTCAGCAGGGAGTCTGCTTCTCCCTCTCTCTCTCTGCTGCTCCCCGTGCTTGTGCTTGCTTTCTCTCTCTCTCTCTGTCAAATAAATAAATCTTTAAAAAAAAGTAAGAAGATAAGACAATGACAATAACTTTTATGAACGTATGTAATTTTATACTCTTCAGAAAATTTAAGGGCCAGAAATATAAATAAAAGATTGGTATCTTTTTTTAAAACAGTAATTAACTGCCTCTTTTTCAAGTTTTGGGGAGGCTTTTAAAAAGATAATAAATTTTAAAGACAGAAGATGTAATCTATGAAAATAAAAAGGGGCCAATACTCAGAAATTAAAATCAGTATTTCAGTGAGCATCCTTCTAGGTCTTTTCCTATAAAATAAATTTATAAGAATTAGATATAAAATGCTATTTGGCAACCATACATGATGTAAATTCTTTCCATTTAGGCTATGTTTTTTTTCCACAACAATTAATATAGATGTATGTCATTTTCCCCCCTTTTTCAATGATCTTTGATATGGGTATACATAATTTATTTTACCAGTATGTTATTGATTTATTTTTTGATCCTTTCTAAGATTCTGCTTTAAAGCAATGCTGCAGAGTGCATCTTTGCATATAAAATATTTTGGTTCCAAATTTTTACCTGTACTAGAAGAAAATATGCAGACCAGTCCAAGCAACAGAAAACTCTTAGGCAAATAGGTTGAGCTGTTAGAAATTACTTGCTCCCGATCTTAAGGAGTCTTTGTGTTCTGGCAGGTGATAATGATAATGTGAATGCATGTAAGTTACTCTACAGGTACTGTGAGTAGGTGAGGAGCGAAATTACAGAGAAAGACTGAAATTTCCTTTAAAATGACATTTTGGAAAGCAAAACCCTTATATTTTGTTAAAGGAAACTGTTTATCTTTTTTAAAAGTATATTATTTTGTTGTTTTTCAATATGGGCTAGTGGAGGCAGAGCCTAGCATTGCCCACAAATCTGGAGTAAGTATGTTGAGTTTGGTACAGAATGGCAGTAAGGCAAAGCGGAGTGATGCTCATGGTGGGATTGCCAGTTGGAAGTTGTTCTTACAGATGGACTCATTACAGTGCTGGGGGTGGTAATTGAATATTGGATCGCCTGGTCGTGGTCTGTATTTACTCTTTTGAATCTTATCCTATAGGTTTGTCTGTTTTTACTTGCTTAAGAAATTTCCTCTTTTGCTCATTTTTTTCCCCCACATTTCTCCTCCGTGGATTGATTTTCCAAAAGCTTTGGATAGGTTTAACATATTTCACCTTTTTTTGTAAAAAATGACAAAACAAGAGCTTCGAATATTCAGTTTTGTTTTCAAATATAGTTAAGTCCATTCTGTAGCTTTAAAACACACCATGTTTTTAGGAAGTTAACAATTAGTAAGAGAGAAAACTGTAGTTCATACGGTAGAAAGTCCAAACATGGTGCAGTTTAACTTCCTCCTCCGGTTCAGGAGTTAAATTCTCTAGTTGAAAAGCCAAGTGATTGAAATTCAATATAATATTCTAGTTCTAATTCAAGAACCAGGGTTGAAGAGTGATGGAGAAAAATGAAGAAAGAGAAAACTGACATTTTTTTTTCTTATTCCCCAAAGGTATTTTATAAGCCTAACAGCTACAGATAATTTAAAGTTTAATATTTCTGACTATAGATTTAAAAATGTAATTACTTGTTTTTCTCTGTTCTTCCTAAGAATTGTTTTGGAAATCCACATTTTCTTCAATACTACAAGTTTTGCATTAACCTTTAGGGCAACAGAATGGAATTGTTACAGGTTTTGTAATTAGCTGTGGTTGTAAAAGTCAGACATTCAGACAGCAGAACTCACTGTCACTGAGTGAACATCTGATGAAAGTACCAACGTACTTGGAGAATAAATCTGTTGCTGTAGCAACCAGTCCTCATTCTCCACCAAAGGGGAAAAACAAACAGAAAACAAGTGAAATGCCTCAAGTTTCAATTTAAAAAGATAGCTATTCCGTATGGAATTATGGATAAAATCCTTAAATTCAATGTTTTAACCAATAATAAGTGAGAGCAACTGTTAAACTTCTAAATCAATCCATCAGAAAATGACTTCTAAGCCTCTAAAACATACATTTTAAGACAAAAGAAATGCGCTTTATTTTGACAGTTGGCTTCTTTTAGTTTTAAAAGGCATTGAAAAATCTCATGAAAGCATTTTTCTCAGAGAATATCTGTTGGTTTCCTGGAGGTTCAGAAACAGTCTCCACTGGTGAAGTAGGTTGATATATTTTCTTCCACATCAAAAGACGTTTCATGAGCTCCTTCTTGAGCAGAGAGAAAGGGATCTTTCTTGAGTTGTAGACAGGTTTCCCGGGTTCTAGTAACCCAGTAAACCTAAGGAAGAGAATGTAGAAACAAATAAAATACGTTGAAAAAGAAAAAAAAATGTCATACCAATTCGGAGACAGTAAAATATGCTTTATGTCAAAGTATGTTTTGGGGGGAGGACCTAGAAAGCACTTACTTGGAATGAAGTGACAGGGGAACTGCTATGTAAAAACATCTTTCTTCAGGCAAGACTGGTTTAGAGCTAGCTGGTGTCTCCTTCTGATTAAACTAGGAAATGTCCAGAATGATAAGAAATGTTAGGATATGGAGGATGAAAAAGTAATGGCATGGTGGAAGGAGAAAATAGGTGTTTCTAAGCCTTTATCTGGTTTTGCAAAGGGCTTGAAGGTGAAAATAGAAAAATTACCTAGTTGGATATTTGAAGAAGGATGTTTGCTGGAAGTTGAGAGGCCGGAGAAGACTGGAGAGATCACAGCAGCCAGTCAGTTAAAAGCTCCTCAGTGAACAATTGTGAAACTCTCAAAGTACCTTATTTTCTTTAGAAAATTAGCCATCTTTTCTAATTTTCCAAGTATCTTAGTAGAATCTGTGTTATTGCTGGCTCTGTATAACACTGTTAGTCTGAAATTGGTTTGAAAATTCACAAATCATAAAAAAATTATTTTAAATGGCTGTGGCAGAATTCAATAGAAGGAAAAAGTCATACTGTAAAAATTCCCACAGTGTGCTTATATTAGCTGTTAGCACTGTCTGCATATCCTTCAGCTAGGTGTACCTGCCAGAATAACATTTAATTTTTTTGTATCATAATGCATTTTTTTTTGGTGCAGCTTAGTAACTTATGAAAATAGGCAGCTGTACTCCTTAGTCACATGGAAAAACATTTAAGTGGATATTTCAAATGCTTGTGTCTACTTGGATTTCTTTAATAAATATACATGTTGTCTGTTGGGGTGATTGTAGCACCTCTTGGCATCAGCCTGTTTATGTCAAAACATACGCACTTTCTTTTATGATTGGAATTCAGTTAGAATTGGAATTTTTGTCCTTCCCCAGGTTTGTTTTCTAGAGTCTACGTAATCTTTCTGTTTATCAGATCTATGGGGGTGAACATCAAGGAAGACGTTCATGACTCTGAACAAAATGAGGGGGTTTTTTCAAAAATATTTTTTTATTTGAGAGAAAGAGAAAGAGAGAGAGAGATGAAGTAACAGAGGGAGTGGAACAAGCAAACTCCATGCCGAGCACGGAGCCTGATGCAGGGCTCCAAACCAGGACCCTGGGACCATGAACTGGGCCAGAATCAAGAGTCAGATGCTTAACCTACTGAGCCAGTCAGGCGCCCCCCAAACGAGGGAATTTTTAAATCCAGGGCTGAGTTCCGGTGCTGATTGTGTAGGCTGCCTAGCCTCGCCCTAAGAGTGTACGCATACACACACCAGAGGAAAAAAAATCAGAGTGGAAGATCACAGAATAAAACCATTTTATTTAGAGAGAAGAACCATTACAAACTGGTTGCTAATCTCTTCTGATAGTTCCTAACACTCCTTATGTGATTAAATGATTTGGACAATTTGAGGTATTTGAAATAATGCTTCAGTGTGGAAAAGCTTACGTGAGCTTTTCTGAAAATATCCTTATTTAAGTTCACAAAATCAGTAAGTTCTCCTAAGTTCCTGTGAAAGTATTGGTCCATGGTTTCTCTGTTTTTGCGTAGTTCGTCTAGAAAAGCTATATCTACTAAGCAGGGTCTTACTCAATTTATAAAGACATGAAATAAAAGTTCACATGTATACATTGTGTGTGTTTGATAGTAACTGGTTGATATTTTTCAAAATATTTTGTCGCGGGGCTAATTATACGGTCGTCTAATAACTGACAAATGCTGTTCCATATATTTCCTTTATTTTTACATTGTTTAATGTGAGAGGGTGAACAGGGCTGCTGTTCCTCCCTCCGGCAGCCAAGGTTCCATTACCAAGTTCACAGTGCTATGCACTAAATAGTCCCAGATTTATATTTTTAGACTTGATTATATTTACGCCTGTGTCTCATTTTCTTTAATAGACTCCAACAGAACGTTCAGGCTACTGGTAGTGTGAATTCTTTTTAAGTTCTACCTACCAACATAAAAGCAAATGAAAAATTGAGGATTGATAGGCATGGCATAGGGACTCTTTTAAGGTCTTGCAAGGGAGAAAAATAACACGCATTTTAACATTAGTCAGTATGGTTCACAGACTGGATTTTTAAACTCCTCTGAGTTTTGTAAATCTCCTACCTTTGAAAAATAAGGCTTAAAACTTTGACCAAGCATTCTTGCATTATTAAATGACATTCATTTTCTTTTCTGGCTTGCACTCAAAGACTTTTTAAAAAAAGAACAAAATTTAAATGATTAATAAGTATTTTAAAGAATTGAAAGAAAAAGACTCTTAAGTTATTGTGGTCAAGCTCCTTTTAAAACACATGTAAGATGCTATCTTTGAATAGGCCATTACAAAACCAAATGAAAATTGATTTCTACTATGGCAACAGATGTATAGGTAAGGACATAGATATAAAATTTATGTTTTTATTTTTCAGAATGAATACCATGAACTTAACTATTCTCACAGAAGTGCTTGTGAGAGCTGTTAATACAGAGATTTAGGAACTGAATCCCTAAATAAGAAAGCTGCAATCTATAGTTTACCAAAAAAAAAAAAAAAAGAAAGAAAAAAACTGTTCAATATAAACTTATTGAATGTTTACTGTATGCAAAAGTCTCAAAAAGAAAAATAATGTGAACGTTGGATGCTGCCATTAATGAATTTATAATCTATTAAAAAGGATGGGTATTCATATGATATAATAAGTAGTAATACAAGAAACAAAGGAGAAACAGACTTCTCAGATACTATCATATTTGATTGATGTGTTAAGAAAGATGTGTTAATCAAGACTGATGTGTTAAATATAGAAGAAAAAGGTGAAGTGTAAAGAAAAATGGTTGTACAGTGAAGGGCGAAGGCCTTCAAAAGACGTAGGAAAGAAGAAAACTTGATTCTGGGATCAAGGGATTGCACAATTGGCTTTAAAAATAAAGTAAGAAGGAAGTGGATGAGCAAGGTACTTTAGTCGAGTTAGGGTAATCATGCATAGCACCTTGGAGTCGAAATGACTGCTCTTGGGATGAAACTAAACCGTATCTGTGCCTTCCTTTGAGTATTTGGTTGTTAGGCACTAGATACACGGTAACGATAATTATCAAAATATCAGCTTTATCATCAATAATCAAGACCAGGGACGCAGGCTAGCCTTATGGTTCAGATTGTCTCCCTAATACTCTGTGAATGTACCTAAAAATGCGAGCTTACTGCACTAATGGAGGGCTGGGTGGAAGGAAAGCTACCTAGACAACCGCTTCGAAGGTGCCCTGTCATGTGGAGGCGTGGTTAAGAAAGGACATATGACCACCCATTGACAAACATACACATGACTTCTAACCTACATGAATAGGACTTCTAACACTTGACCTTAGATGCATGTAGTAAATAGCCGACATTTTGTGAAGCTTCAATACACACTTCCATGAGCCCTTTAAAACATTATCGTGTTCGGTAGAGACGAAATAAAGTCTCTGGCGCTTTGGCTTAATTAGCTTCATAGGAAATCCCCTCTGTCACACACACACACCATTGCCAGAGTCTGGGTGGGCTTTGAGGTGCGACGCTCTAGAAATTACTTACGCATCCTGTTTTCTTAATGGATAATTCTCTGCCTTTTGTTTAAATACTTTTTCCTTAAAAATCACCTTTTCTCCTCAAAACCATCTATAGGGAGAATCTGTTATTCTATGTTTTTGATTTTTCTCTTTCATCTTTCTTAACATCATTTCTGGTTCTTTTAGTTATAATCTTTATAAGGTAAAAAGTAACTGTAAATATCAACAAATAACTTCTTTCTTGACTGTAATTACTCATTTTATGAAAATTTCACTTTTACCTGTCTTTTGTTGTCATCCCAAATATATACAAAAAAGGAACCTTATATAGTTCAAAAAAGATGTTGAATCTTGTGGGGCGCCTGGGTGGCATAGCGGTTAAGCGTCTGCCTTCGGCTCAGGGCGTGATCTCGGCATTATGAGATCGAGCCCCACATCAGGCTCTTGGACTATGAGCCTGCTTCTTCCTCGCACTCCCCCTGCTTGTGTTCCCTCTCTCGCTGGCTGTCTCTATCTCTGTCGAATAAATAAATAAATCTTTAAAAAAAAAAAAAGATGTTGAATCTTGTATATGATAACTTTTTCAGTTGTTTCTTTAGCCCATGCTTATTTACCTCCTACGAAGGGGAACTCACTTCGTTCTGGGACAACCCAGCACATGTTTCCAAATTTTATTGTAACCCACATAGTGAGTCCACAATCACTCTGAATCTTTTGACAAAACTGCCTTCCACTTTAACCATGATTTGAATGGCTGTTCTGTGATCAATATATAATTAGTTTTGTTATTTAGGGCTGGCCAGATAATTTTCATATCCATTCATTTGCCATAAATTTTTACTTGGCACACTATGTTACAACATTATGATTTAATTTCCTCCTGTCTTCTGCAAGTCAGCACTCACCAAATCATTTCTAATTAATTTTCATCCATCATTTTCCGTCCATTTTTGAATCGTGTGGGAACATTTCTGTACACACATAAAATAATGACAATGGTAGCAGCAAACAATTTATGTTACATTCATGGTCTGGGTACATTGTTATAACCATATAGCCTTTTAAGTATATCATTTAAGTAAATAGGACCCTGTAAGGGAAGTGATCTTACTGTCCCCATTTTCTGGTTAAGAAAGCAGATGTATAGCCGAGGGTCACACAATTTCCATATTGCTGACTGTCAGCTAGTACGTAGCGGAACCATGTTCTAAAATCATACATGTTTGTCTTCCTAGTCCTTTCTTTAGACACTATCTCATGCGACCTTTCCTATGCAAGTCTCTTTCAAATGAAAAAGCTGAGCTGATGTATTATGGGCTATGGATATGAACCAACGTTCTTTCCTCTGTAGATGCCACTATATAATTTGTGGGTCCCAATGCAAAAAATACCTGGCGTCCCCTTATTCAATAGTAGCACACAGCAAGCAGAAACAACAGAAAGTAGTTAAATAAGTGCTGCTAAATGTACTGAAATATAGAGCGTTTTCCTCTGTGAGCTATTTAATTGTCATGTCATCTTTTGTTTGGTATTTAATGCCATTCTATGTAAAGAAAAATTAAAATTTTAAGTCATCACCATAACCTTTTGTTGTCCATATTTGTATTGTTCAGTGACAGTTTTAATAAAATATGAGAGCTTTTAATTCATATGCAGAATCCCCAAGATTACCCCCCGCCTTTTTTAGCTCATCATACATGTATGTATTTTATTGTTACTAGAATACTGGAACTGCAAAACGAAGGTGACTTTTTATTTTCTTTTTGATGCAAGTTGATCTATTTCACTAGTACTCTACTTAGGGCTTACTGATGAGTAAGGAAGGGCTGAAAGGAAAAGCAGCTTTGAGTTGCCCTCTTTCTTTACTTTTCCTCCTGGGTCATCATTTTCATTTTAAGTGGTTATTTAGCTAATACAGACATAAAACCCAAAAAAAAAAGAATATGATCATTTTTTTGGCTCTTTATGTTTCTTAGAAATTCTTTACCTTCTTTTGGTGTTCAAAGTAAGATCTGGTTAGAGTGAAAAGCATGGCCTCTTGGGGCCCTGACTGTTTCTGCTTGCTTAGCTGTAGATGTAACACACTTCCTTTATTCTTGTTTTGAGTCTGGCTGTACCCCACACATCACTGGTGCACCACATTATGGAGGCCGTTGGGAATGCGATATGTGAATGGGTGGCAAGGAATGGCAGTTGTTCCATTTTCTACCTGACTTCCTTTTCAAAGCACATGTTCAAAGATAAAACTGTCAGTAATTTCATGAGTTGATGGCAGAAAATTAAGCTGAATGTGAGGCCCTATGAATCTGAGCCTTGTAAGACTGTACCGGTCATGCCCACGAAGCCGGACCAGACCCTCTGTTAACTCACTCTCATTTGAGGGTCTCAGTTCTGGCATATTGTGCCTATTATTGTAATTTTTATATATAACTTCCAAGTCATGGCATATTTTGAGGTGATAGAAGTGTCAGGATATTTCTGTGTGCGATCGTATACAGACATAGGTACTTACATACATATTTTCTCTGTATATGTATGTACATATGTGCACACAGCACACAGTTTGCTATCATTCCGATGTGGGCTCGATCGCTTGCTTGTTGTAGTTGATGAGCATAAGCACCCACCCTGAAATACTTTGTTACAGAGTCTCAGAAGCAGGTGCTAAACAATAGCAATACAAGTATCATTCCAAGGTTGCAAAATAATCTTGAAAGTTAAATAAGGTAAGATGTATTTGACAAATGCCTGCACGTCCATGAAGATGCAGCTTATGTATAGTCTCAAGGAGGTCAATGCTGCTTATTCCGTTAGTCAAGTACTTATTTTAATTTCTTTGGCACAACAGCTCCCCGACCGTATTCAAATGTACTATATATGTCAAAAATTTATTTATTCATATGGCTCTTTCTAAATTAGTCTGTGTACTCACGGAGACAGATTCTGCTTCTTATTTATGGTTCAATTGGCAGAACCTAGTATACTGGCTATTCCTGATTTATGATCAGGACAGTTTAGTATTGAATTAATGAGTTGATTAAAGGTAAACCTTAATTTTGAGATTTTCTTTTAAATACTATGATAGATATGATATATACAGGGGTTTCAGGAAATGTTAACTAAGGATTTTGTAGAAAAACAGCAGCCAAAGAATACTCAGAATATTTCTGCTCTGTTGGAAATAGGCAGAGTTAGACATCTGTGCCTCCTCAGGCCTATGTAAAGGAAACATCTGTGAAGCACACATTAAATTGTTTTCTAGGGAAACCAACCAACAAACAAAATCTACCATGTTTTCAGCCAGGTGAGATGATACAGAGCCAGAAGGGAAAACGAAATCAATTTACAGAGTCAGAGAATCCCAGAAACGGAGTTGTAATTTATTGGTCTAGCCCCGCCATTGATGTCATGATGATATCGTTGGCCAAGTGAATTTATCAAAGTGATTGCTTAACAAGATAAAAGTGCAAATCAGGCTCTTCACCAGAATTGCAAGGTTTGCCAATCTTGTATTAAACTTTAATCAGTTAAATAAATACAACCTTGAATAGATTAATTTTCAGGCATATAAAATTTCTTGTGTAAAAATAGCAACAATTCAGAAAGAACTAAGAAAAATTTGTTCTTCTAACTTGTGGTCCAAAATCTGGCCATCTCTGTTGTGGCAGGATAGTGAGATCATCAGAGGCAATACTGACTGAAGAAAGAAATGGGGTGGGTAGTCAACGAAATGATATCTCTTATTGCTTTTTAATCTTTGCCTTCTTTATGACTTACTGCAAACACACCACACCATGCCTCAACCGTCAAACCCAAACCGTTCTTTTGTTTTAAATTTTTTTTCAACTGAGGTGTAGTTGACATACAACATTGTATTAGTTTCAAGTTTACTACATAGTGGTTCCACATAATATGTACATTACTTTTACAATAATTTTGGAATTAGTTTAGATTTAAAGACCTATTATAAATGTAGTACAGAAAAATCCTATATACCTTTCATCCAGTTTCTCTTAATGTTAACAAAGCCATGGTACACTTACCAAAATTTAGACATTAACATTGGTACATAACTATCATATAAATTACCACCTTACTCATATTTTATTAGTTTCCACTAATATAGTTTTCTGTTCTTGGATCCAGTCTGGAATATCACATTGCCCATAGTGGCTCTATTGACCTTGTCTCCTTTAACTTGTTACAATTTTCTGTTTGTTTTTCATCACATTAAGAGTTTCAAAGAGTACTGGTCAGGTACTCAATTGGGTGTTTTTTGATGTTTTCCTCAAAATTAGGCTTGTTAGGCTCGAGATATGGAGCTTTGGAAACAATCCCATAGAAATAAATTGTTGTCTCATTTCATCATATCGGAAGGTGCATGATGTCAACATGACACCACTGTGACAATAAACTTGATCACTTGGTTAAGGTCTTCCAAGCTGGGTCCCCACATGGCTCAGTTGGTTAAGCGTCTGTCTTTGGCTCAGATCATGATCTTGGGGTCCTGGGATCTAGGCTCCAGTCAGGGTCCCCGGCTGGGAGTCTGCTTCTCCCTCTGTCTGCCACTCCCCTTGCTTGTGCGCGCTCTTGCTCTCTCTCTCTTTCTTTTTTCTGAGTGTCAAGTAAATAAAATCTTAAAAAAAAAAAGATCTTCCAAGATTCTCTACTGTAAAAGTTAATATTTTTACTTTTACATGCTATATTCTGTGGAAGCCAGTCACCAAGTTAAGACAACACTAAAGGGGAGGAAATTTTTTTTTAAATAATTTTTTATTATGTCATGTTAGTCACCATACAGTATATCCTTAGTTTTTGATGTAATATTCCATGATTCATTATTTGCGTATAACACCCAGTGCACCATGCAATACGTGCCCTCCTTAATACCCATCCCTAGCCTATCCCAATCCCCCACCACCCTCCCCTCTGAAGCCCTCAGTTTGTTTCCCAGAATCCATAGTCTCTCATGGTTCATTCCCCCTTCTGTCTACCTTCCCCTTCATTCTTCTAAAGGGGAGGAAATTTTAATTCCATCCATGGAAGGTAATTTTCTTTAAAGATTATAATTTTTCTGTCAGGAAAATTTGTCATATCTGCCCCTTTTATTTATTAAATAATTTATTTATGTAAGTATAAACTTTTATACATGTATTTTATACTTCAGGTTGTATTCTGTTATTCCATTACTCTTTGCTTGGGGTTTCCCAGTGCTGGCCATTGAGTGCCCCTCCAGGTTGGCTCTTGTTTCCCTTTGGTATGTTCTCAAACTTCCTTTGACACCATAAGATGTAGGGTCATGTTGGATTTCTCTTGCTCAAGGATCAGTCATGTTCTAAAAAGCTTTCATTCCTTTTACTGAAGGATAAGATGGTATTAGACCCTCCAACCTGAGCTCCAGTGTGGTTGATGCTATTGGAATATAACTGCTTCTAAGTCCTCTTAGCAGGCAGGGCTAAAAATTTGGGTGTATGTAATAATTCATTTATACACATGTATCTATAATAATTATCTCTGTGTATATAAAAAGAAATATGAGGGGCCCCTGGGTGTTTTAGTTGGTTAAGTGTCAGCCTTTTGCTCAGGTCATGATCTCAGGCTCCTGGGACCAAGCTCCACATCAGGCTCCTTGCTCCGTGGGGAGCCTGCTTCTCCCTCTCCCTCTGCCTGCCTCTCCCTCTGCTTGTGCTCTCTCTCTGTGACAAATAAATAAATAAAATCTTTAAAAAAATAAAAATAAATATGCCTTGATATTGGTGTCTCAGATTCTAGTCCAGCTTGTGGGGGTTCATTGTATTTTTGTGTAATTTCCTAATCTGAGAGCAAGAAACCTATCTCCCATTAGTTACAGCTTAATTATTTTGTCAGCCCCTAATACTTAAACTTTTGGAATTGATAACTCATATCCATAGGAGAAGTTACCAAATAGAGTACTGTTGATGTACAGTTACGTTTGTCTTTAGTCTTACAGTTGCTTCTCAAAACACCATCTTACAAAGTTAAGTCAGCTCTTGTTTTCCCCACCGCCTGCAGTGAGGCTGTGTTATACATTTGCAATATAGTTATATTCATTTGCCCACTCTACATTCCATCCTTGGACTCCCAAATCTAGTTGAATTTGGGGCTTTTTTGCGTATATTAAATTTCACTCTGTAATGCACACTTTATGAGGTTTTGATAAGCATACTCTCCTGTGTCCGTCCCTCCAGCAAGTTTTGTCTCCACAGCCCATTTGTAGTCACTGCTGCCTCCTCTACCCCCAAACGCTAGCAACCCATTGATCTGTTTTCTGTCTATAGTTGCCTTCTCCTCTTGAATCTGGCTGCTTTCACTTAGCAGAATTTACTTAAGATTTATCCATGTTGTTGCATGAATCAGCAGCTTGTTCTGTTCGTTGCTTACTATTCCATTACATGGTTGAAAACGAGCTGGTTTACTCCTTTACCGGTTGAAGGACACTTAGTCATTTTCAATTTTGAGTAAAAGGAATAAAGCTCCTGTAATCTTTAAACATGCACAAGTAAGTTTTGGTGTGAACATGCATTTTCAATTTACTTGAATAAATACCAGTTAGTGGAATTGTTAGCTTAAATAGTATGTATAGATTCAAGTTTGTAAGAAATTTTACACTGTCCCCAGAGAGATAGTACTGTCATGCATTCCCACCAGTGATCAATGAGAGTTCCTCTTGCTTGCTATCATCTGGTATTAGCAATGTTTTGGATTTTAGCCATTCTAATAATTGTATAATGGTATCTCATTTTGGTTTAATTTCCATCTTCCTAATGACAAATAATGGTGGGAATTTTTTTAATCTATGCTTATTTGCCATCTACTTCTTTTCCTCCTGAAATGCTTGTTCATATATTTTGCATACTTCAATTGTTTTCTTAGTTTTAAATTTTACTCCATTTTACTTTTAGCTATAATATTCTAGAACTTAAGTTTTTTAACTATCAGGATAGATTGAAGATGATGCATTTATGGGAAAGTGCAATTTTTCCCTTCTTTTTCTACTCAATCATCTTTAAAAAAATTTTTCCCTTACCCAACCCCCTTTCTCGCATATACTGTCTCCTGCAAATGCTGATTGTTAATTTCTGTTCTCCCTTGAAACTCCACCACTTCCATGAAACTCAGATTTGTCAGCTAAAATGTAAGGAAATTAAAGTAGATCATCTATAAGGTGTTTTCTAGCCAGAATTTTATTATTTTGTGGCAATCTTCTTAATTTTTGAGGGTAGACAGCAGATGTGGTCTACATGTTCTTTCAGATTTCCTTGTTAAAGGGACAGAATGCCCCCTCACTCTATCTCACATATGAGATGTATATATCTCATGTGTTGTGTGTGTGTGTGCACGTGCACGCTTGTGTATGTGTTTGTGTGCAGACATACATGTGTTTCTATGTCAAAGAGATGTTTAAATTATTTGAGAATTTGGACTTCAAAATTTTAATTATACATTGTTAATTATTACTTATAAATAATTACTAAAGGAGAAGTGAGATACTATGATTTGACATAGAATCAAATCAAGGTTGATATGATTTTAAGTTTTCCTAGCATACAGTCATGTTTTAACAGAAATAATTCATTTCTCTTTAGATTTGTCAGTTAAGTGAAAAGGAATAGCAAATGCCCAAAGGAATATATTTCTAATTCAGCAGTACAAATTTCATCTAAACAACATGAAATTTGTAAACTAAGAAACAGGGCCATGTTTATTGCAGTACTGTTTATAATAGCCAAGATGTGGAAATAACCTAAATGCACCTCAGTAGGTGAATAAAGAAAATGTCGTGTGTGTGTGTGTGCACGTGTGTGCGTCTGTGCGCGTGTGCGTGTGTGTGCACGCGCGTGTGTGTGCGCGTGTGTGTGCGTGCGCGTGTGTGCGTGTGTGTGTGTGTAATACTATTCAGCCTTAAAAAGGAGGGAAAAATCTGCAATATGCAATAAAGATGAAACTTGAGGTCATCATCTGGATGAAATAAGCCAGTCACAGAAAGGCAAATACTGGCTGATACCACTTAAGTGAAGTAACTAAAATAGTTAAATTTATAAAGTCAAATAGTGGAATGATTGTTGTTGGGGGCTACAGAGCGGGGAAATGGGAAATTACTAATTAATGGCCATAAAGTTTCAGTTAAGCAAAATGAATAAGTTCTGGAGATCTGTTGTACAACATTGTACCTATGGTGAAGAATCAGGTTTTATATACTTCAAAATTGGACAAGGGTAGGGCTGCCTGGGTGGCTCATTTGGTTAAGCATCTGCCTTCAGCTCAGGTCATGATCCCAGAGTCCTGGGATCAAGCCCCATATGGAGCTGTCTCCTTAGCTGGGAGCCTGCTTCTGCCACTCCCTCTGCCTGCCGCTCTCCCTGCTTGTGCTCTCTCTCTCTCTCTGGCAAATACATAAAATATTTTAAAAAATTGGCACAAGCGTAGATCTAAAGTGTGCTTACCAAAAAAATTAAAAAAAAAAAAAAGGAGTACAAGATTCTGGATGTAGGAACAAAGTTCCCAAAGTAGATAGAATTGATTATACATTGTTTTTGGCACCTTTTTAAAGCAATTCTCATAGACTTTTTAGGAATATTCTTAACTTAGCTACTTCTAAATCCATAATTTACCAAAACTTTGATGAGTTTGTCATTGCTTCCTCAAGGGTCTTAATTTAATTCTTTCTGTGATTCATTTATTTAAAAATATGTACTAAAATAATATTCTATACCCATTGCTAAATCTTTTGTGGGTATATAGCCAGGAAGGAGTATAATAGAACATATAACTGGAAAAGAATTATGTAATTTTGCCTAGTGAGGCACGTGTGTGTTTGGTAAGTTGGTTGGTGCTTCGGTGTTTGGTTGGTCAGTTGGTTTGTGGAGGTGAATACAATTAGACAAAGGTGAATGATTCCTACGGTATATTGTCTGGCTCATACTGAAGTAAAGTCTCAGACCTAATTCTGCCTTGCCCACAGACATTTCTAAAAGCCAGACACTGGTTTAAAACCTGTTTTTACAAATTTTTTATATCCTCAGCCCTCTACATGTTTTGTGTTTTAAGGGCACCTTTCCTGAAAGCTTTGTGAGAATTTCCAGTGGCCACATGCAAATATCTATCAGGATAAGGTTACAATAATCCTCCAAACCAGTGTTGTAATACAAGGCATTTGGGGATCAAGGGTAATGTGTGAAGGCCCCTTTAGATTTTTATGACATGTTCACACAAGGATAGATACCCACTGTAAATATCTTAACATATTTTTATTGCTGTAATACCATACATTTTAAAAAATTAGAACTCCTAACATTCATTATTCTAATTAACATTATGGTGACAAAGTGAAATATGAAAGCTGAATCTTTCTTTTTGTAGCAATAGTTTTTGAGCATGAATAAATGCTAAGAGATCATTCTTAAAGTAGGGATTTCCTTAAATAAGGCCACCAACTATCCCTGGTGTGTATCTTAAACTAACTGAAGACAAATATGATAGTGGCTATGTTGAAATATTTCAAATAAATTTCATGTATCATAATAAAAGCTTACTATGATCTTGATTTTAACATGGAAGAATTGAATGATACACCCATGTTTTATAAATAAGATAAAACGACATTTCACAATCTAGAGATCACATAACCTATGTACAAAAATTTGTTTATTTGGGGTGACTGATTCTTCCTGAAGATCTCTAATATGGATTCTCCTTTTTAACCCAAATGCACAGATTTCTATTAAGTAATCTTAGCTGATAAATTTTATTGCTAATTGACATTTTTACCTATTTACTTTTTTTTCACAGAGTAACATGTAAAATTGTTAAACACAATAATCACATCTGGTATATTATTTTATACCCACTCCCTTGCACAGTTTCTGGATTCTAATTGTCATTCCATAAGTATGCCATTGATCAGTACTTTTCAGAATCCAGCGTACTCTCTTTGCACATTGTCATCTGGCTCTTTTCCTGTTTTATGTTACTAAGAACATACAGTCTAAATATTTGCATCTGAAATGTGCCCAACATCCCACAAGCAATTTGTCTGAACTTAGAAATGGGAAGTCGCTTAACATGGCCAACTGCTCTCTTAGTATCTCTTCACCGGCAACTAATAAGATAATTGATCAATTGGAACGAAAGCTGAAATTTAACAACAGGTATGGCCAAAGTGGGATATACGAGTTGAGCATCTGCCCTGGTTTTACTCTTAATGATCAATAACTATTTACATTTTCACTTTGATTGCACTTACCTATTGGAGAGAGTAGAAATAATGAGTTAACTAGCTGTTTTTATTTTCACAATGTTAAAAAAAAAATCCCGTGTCATTTTAATTTTCTACTAACATCAGTTCATTTTGCTGTTTGTTTTTCTAAGATTACTGTCCTGAATATCTTTAAAATACTTGTGTCCCCAGTATTTCTCTGCATTGTTGGTATATATCAACTCCTTTTCTTCACAGTTATTCTGTGAGTTAAGTAGTATTTAAATTCTAGTTTGCAGATGCAGAAACCGAGGCAGAGAAAATTTGGATAATTTGCCTAAGGTGACACAGAAATTAGAACTAGGATTCACAGCTCAGCGACTGGCTCCAAACCTAGCGACTACCCTTTGCATCTCCATCCGTATTTGTAAATGCTTTTTCGTGTTCATCAACATATATTTACAAGAATATTCATAGCAGTTTTTTCAAAAAACAAAACTCAAACACTTAATATCCATCAGCAATACAATGGATGAATAAGTTGTTGTATACTAATACAATGTTCACACACACTGATAAAGAAAGAATGAAATTAATAATACACTTAAAAATAGATAAATCTCATTGATATTGTGAGCAAAAGAATCTAGCATTAAGGTACATATTGCGTGACTCCATTTATATGGAGTTCAAAAACAAGCATCTTTTCTTTTTTTTAATATTTATTTATTTGAGAGAGAGTCAGCGAGAGAGAGTGAGAGAGAGAGAGGGTGCAAGCAGGGGGAGAGGCAAAAGGACAAGCAGACTTCCCACTGAGCAGAGATACTGACGGGGGCTTGATCCCAGGACCCTGAGATCGTGACCTGTGCCGAACACAGATTTTTAACCAACTGAGCCACCCAGACACCCCCAAAACAGGCATCTTTGATGAGGATTGAAGTCATAGAGTTTATTTGGAAAAGAGGCATTGACTTAAAGGATCACACGCACACACACGAACTCTGATGTAACGTAAAGTTCTGTATCTTGCTGTAAGTGGTGGGGAAACATTCACCAAAATGCACACTTAAAATGTTTCAAACAAACTGAGGGCTTCGGTGGGTGGGCGGGAATGGGATAGGCTGGTGATGGGTATTAAGGAGGGTACGTATTGCATGGTGCACTGGGTGTTATACACAAGTAATGAATCATGGAACTTTATTTCAAAAACTAGGGATGTACTGTATGGTGACTAACATAATATAATAAAAAATATTATTTTTTAAAATATTTTATTTATTTATTCGACAGAGAGACAGCCAGCGAGAGAGGGAACACAAGCAGGGGGAGTGGGAGAGGAAGAAGCAGGCTCCCAGCGGAGGAGCCTGATGTGGGACTTGATCCCATAACGCCGGGATCATGCCCTGAGCCAAAGGCAGATGCTTAACCGCTGTGCCACCCAGGCGCCCCATAAAAAATATTATTAAAAAAATGTTTCACTTGATGTGTATTGCTGTATTTTCTATATAACTCTTTTAAAGGATAATTAGCCCTTTTTTTAAGTAAAAAACTGACTATCTCTTCTATCATCTTTACATTGCAAAATTATTGGAATCTATCTTCTAAGATTAAGGCTTGTATCTAATATAGTAATCATCCCCTTGTAAAATTACAAGTGCATTTATACTTTTCTGACACTTTCTCATTACCAACCGATCAATTCCTACATGTTATAAGAGTATATAGTTCTTCTTACTGTCTCCTCAGGCTTCTAAGAGAGAAAATTGTCAACACTCAAATAAACATGCAGTCACTCTTCTCTTAGGACTAAAATGTAAGTTAGAATTCATCTGCATTATTGCATTATTATTTTTTTAGCATGCCTTGTTTCCTTCAAGTACTCAGACTTCTCTGTAACAAAACTACCATCCCTTTATTAGAAATCACTGTTGAGAAAAAATAATACTTGTTATCTGTGTCTATTCTAATCACATTCACTATAACTCTTTCTTTTCCTCTGCCACATTCTTCCAGTGACGCAAGTATAGCAAATATGGCCTATTCCAGTCCAACATTTCAGTTTCAAATTGGAGATTTCTTTGGCCATGTCAAACTTTTATAGCTTAATTAACAGCAGTCAATGTGAGTTGTTAGATTTTCCCAAAATTTCTAATTAGCATATTCAGGGAAAGCAATTTAGTTGGCGCTACCTGAGTCTACTGCCATAGTACTCTCAGCTTACAATTGCAACAGAAGTTACGTATTTTTTCTTTCTGTGTTTTGTGACATAATTTTTTCACCTTCTAGCAAAAGTAAGCCATTTTTATTTGTCCGTGGTAGAATGCCATTGTTTTAACAGAAAGGGAAAATTTATCCTCTTACCTATTGATAATTACTGATCTTGGATGATATTTATGTTTTGTAACTCTTTGATTTTTAATCTTCTCAAAAATATCCCTGCCAGCTGAATTATCCTTTTGAATTATTTCTTCATCTCTAATAATTCAGAGATATAGCAGCAGTCCTGAAGTTATTTCTCTTTAGGTATTGCTCTACAAAGGTCGTACGGTTGGGAAAATAACACAAATGCAGAATGCCTCCTAGCACTCTCTAGAAAGTTTTCCTTAGCTGAGTGTCTTTTGTGGATCTCATATTAACCAAAATCTTTTGGAGTAATTCATGAGTCCGTCTTTGCCATACTTGTTCAGTGTTGAATTCTTTGTCCTTAATCAAATCAAATAATATTCTCCCTATTTCTTTAAAAAAAAAGTTATAGCGCAAATGGGTAGTTCACTATAAAATCATAACCCATTTCAAATGTCCCTTGATCATATTTAAGCTTGTGTTGATAGATTCCTTCTGTTTGAAAAAATAGGTAATAGAGGTTTACATGCACACAAAAATGTTTGTGTGTGGATTGTCTGCAAATACACAATTGTGAACTGTATATAGATTTTACGTCTTTTTTTAGGGTGAATACTATGCTTATTTAGAAGAATGACTTGGTTATTGCTTAAAGTAGAAAATGAGACCCAGTAGTATTAAGGAGAAGCTCATCTTCATTATAGCAATAAAAGAAATGGGAGCTCCAGAGAGAAAAACAGGAAGGTGAAGGGAGGAGTAGAGATTAAAGAGATGTGGAATAAGAGAGCCAATTAAGATTCTGGGATGTCACAAATATTTATTAAGAACCTGCTATGTTTCTGGCATTATTCCAGTTACTGCAGACATAAGAGTGGCATTTCTAATTCTCAGTGGCCTGACATTCTAGTAGGCAATAAAAGACAGCAAACAAGTAATTGAACAGAAACATTTCAGAAGGTAACAGGTACAATAAATAAAATAAAATAGGGCAATGCAGTAAAGAAAGAAAGAGTCTGGTTGGAACAGGTGGGCCGAGGAGCGCGTGGGTGGCTCAGTCCATTGTCTGTCTTGGTTTCGGCTCAGTTCATGATCTCAGGATTGTGAGATGAGCCCCATGTGGGGCTCTGCAACTCAGCAGGGAGTCTGCTTGAGATTCTCTCCCTCTCCCTATACCCCCCTCAAATAAATAAATAAATCTTAAAAAATCCAGGGGGGCTGATATGTATCCCTATGGAGGAATCCTGGGAAGAGTGTCACAGAAGGAATAGCTCTGTGCTGTGGGCAAAGGTCCAGACTGAGATCCGCCAACCTGATACCCAGTGACTCTACTAAATTTATCAGTGGTTAATGTATGTAATATAATGTTTAACATGGAAGTAAAAACATGTATCTAGAGTTCATGGTGAGATCAAGATGGTTGAACACAGATCATGAGGAATTTGCGCGTTGGGAGGAAAAAAAAAAAAAAAAAAACAGCTGCAACGTGCTCTACGGGAAATGCCTGAAAGGAAATTTGGCTCCTGAGTCACACTGTATTCATCTGTAGTACTTGTCTGTCATTTAACTGCAAGAATCTTAGCATATTTATAAGCTATCTAAATAATTAAGGAGAAAGAGAAAGTCCAATAAAGATGTGTGTATAAGAAACTGTGTTTTAATCTAGTAATAAAAACTATTAAATGTTCTTAAAAGCACTAAAAAGCTTAGCATACTAATTATGATGTATAAAATATGCCAAACAGTAATGCTTGGTGTGGTGTGTGTGTGTGTGTGTGTGTGTGTCTGTGTGTGCCTCAGATTTTTGTCTTTAGCTAAGGAAAAGAAAACTGACGGAGTGATAGAGATAAAACTAATGGAATAAAGGGAGGATGCTGGCCTTGATAACTGAATTACTCCACTACTTGGTAGCTCTGAACAGCTGTGAAAGAAGTTAATAAGATAGCTTCGTCATATCTAAAATGTATCAAAATAAGTTGCAGAGGGTTTGGTAAAGAATATATGAAATTGTATAGGAACGGTTGTAACAATGATAAAGGGAAGCTCTAAAATGATGTGTTGTTATTTAGAACCTAGTTTGGGTCCAAATTTCAGCTTTTCCACCTAGTAGTTTTACTGCTTACTAACCTTGAGGAAGTCACATAACTTCTCCAAAATTCAGGGTTTTCAGACTTAACAAGGGGTGATCTTCATGGCTCCTGTACATAGATATGGAACATGTATTCATTATTTCTATAAAAACATGAATTGGAGCCAGTCTAGTATTGTCAAGGTGAGGCTAGAGTATTGGTTCCCCTTTCCTTTTATGCCACTTCTTTTTTTAACATTTGATTTTAAAACACCATCGGAGAGTAAGGAGTTTAAATTCATTTACTTTCTCTTTTTCGATAGCTTTTACAGTTTGTTATCAAAGTTTGTTACTTGTGAACAAATTGAATCTCAAGGATTTTCTGAAATTTTGACCTTTTTGAAAATCTGCTTCTTGATGCCGACTAAGCCGACTCTATTATATTTCCTCTATTCTCACAACCTTAGGAAATAAATAGAAAGGTCGCAGAAGTAGCCATAAAGAAAAATACTGCCACAGTTCAAATGTTGACATTCTCCGCCTGCTCAAATCTTTCAGCTGTTTTAAATGGGGAGGTTAAATGTCTGGTTTATTTTACCAGCTGTAGACGGACGGAGTAGCCAGGAGCAGAGCTATGTAGGACCGCCACCTCTTTTTCGAAAAACCACTCCTCTCTCTTAAATGTTTTACTTTCATCGACTCTTACCAGGGCCTGTTCTTCTCATTCTGTTCCAGTGGGCTCCACAATCCGAAATTACAAGAAAAGGGATTCTTTACTTAGCAACATCATCGTCCCTTGGGAAGTCACCTGGTAGCACACTTTGTACTTTTGGGTTTGCACGGAGAATACAGGAGCACACTGGAGGCTAAGAGTGAAATATTTTGTACTTACAACTCTAACACTGACCCCAGAACTAATCCAGAGGCGGCCGAAGAAGGACCTCTTAGTGCCAAATCTCCGTACTGTATCAAATTCGGTATTCTGTTCGTCTTTCATTACGGTATCGAAGAGCGCTCAGTCCCCGATGTACAGCCCAGCTAATAGGTTACAGGAGGGCTCTTGTACGCCAGCAACTTAGTGCTTCTCCCTTGGAACTGCTAGTATCACAACAGGCAGCTAATGGTTTTGTCTTTGTCTAATGCTCTTGTCTGAGCCTGTGGTAGCATGATATAACTGAATTTACAAAGAAGTCACAGCTCAAGACATCAGTGAAATCTCTGTAACCCAAATCTTACAGTTCGTACAGTTACTTGTACAGAATTCTGATATATATTATGCGTATAAACATATCTACCTGAGTCATCGTAATACAAGTAAAATGGCAAAATGGTCCAAGTCCTTGAAATCATCAGAGAAAGTTTAGCAAACTACATCTGGAATCGTAGCCCTGAGTATACACATGGAAGAGACAAGCATTGTTTGCTCCCTCCAAGAAGAGACTGTAAGACGAGCAGTGTCAGTAGCTACGCACAATATGAAAGGTTAGAAGATTCTGCTCTCTCATTTAGAACGGCTTGTTGCGAACCCAAGTGAAAACAGGGCGGATGAAGCTGTGCGTTTTGAATTTGAATGACGATGTACTCTAGCCCACGGGATTAAGAGCAGGAAATCGCGACAAAGTCCCATTTTGTTGTTTTAAGAGACCCTGTGTAAGTGTACACAGAAAATACAGGATCTATATATCTGTGTTAGAGGAAGAACTTTTGAGGCGACAGTAATTCTCGAAAAAAGGGACAAGCGAGTTCATAATGTCTCTGTGCTCACAGTAGCGGATCATGAGACAGGAGGATCTAGAGGAAAACAAACACAGAAAATGATAATTCTTGAGTCCGAATTTACAGATACATTGTAAATTAAATGACAATTCAAACTGAATGGTAAGGGCTCTGTTATTTAATACCACACTTTGAAAAATCAAGGCAGAGATGCAAATGTGGTATGGATTTTTTTTTAAATTTTATTTATTTATTTGACAGAGATAGAGACAGCCAGTGAGAGAGGAAACACAAGCAGGGGGAGTGGGAGAGGAAGAAGCAGGCTCATAGCGGAGGAGCCTGATGTGGGGCTCGATCCCATAACGCCGGGATCACGCCCTGAGCCGAAGGCAGACGTTTAACCGCTGTGCCACCCAGGCGCCCCTGTGGTATGGTTTTTAATAAAGTGTTCAAATACACTCAAGTGACCATAGTCTTACACGGTGATGTAGTGTACCAGAAAAACGATTAGTAGAACCTCGTAATAGAAGTCCAGGAACCAGGAAAAAAAAAATACTATGTAGTGCTATCAAGTAAAACAGCCATCAAATTAACTTCACTAATACCTATAGAAGCATAAGTAGATAGCAGTATCTTTGGTATTTATAGATTTTATGTAAAGTTGGCATTCTAAGAACTTAAAATAACGTTAAATCTAAAATGTTTGTGAAAATTCTACATTATTGTCCATAAAATTTCAAGTTACATTACCTCTCAAAATATTGTAATACTGGTATTAAAATAGGAGAGTTCTTCTGTATTTGTGTATAAAAAGGTCTTCAGACTAAGTAGCCAAGGAAAGCACCTTCCGGAGCGGAAGAGATTGTTATAAACCTATTCCAACCTATTTATTTCCTATTCTAACATTGTAATGTTTGCAGCTTATAGCATATTTGTGTTCAAAATGGGCAAATGTGTTCTCTCTTAAAAAAAATAGCACAGATTGAAAACATTACTTGACTATCTTTGAAAACATTATTTGGTCCATGTATTTAAGAACTAAATTTTATGATTGCATTTTTATAGCAGCTGAAGTAAAGTCTTATTTATCACATCTTAGTATTTATTTTTATAAAACAAAGAATGAATTAATACTGCCCTCTGATTATTTTTAGAAAACATAATTTGCAAAATCTGTACAAAATGAAACACTGCAGCTGTGTGCTTACAGAACTGTATTCCTGGGGAAGAAGGATCTTATTATTGGCATACCGGCATAAAAATTAAATGAACAGGAAATTTTGATACAAAGGTTAATTTTCAGCAGTGCTTTTTATATATTTATAGTAGAACAGAGTTGCTTTAAATATGCTGTGTTCAACTTGTTTTCAGTCTCAGTGGGTAGTAAAACAAAATAGTAATTTTGTTGGAAGAAAGTAGAAATCAATTGGATGCATTAACCATCCTGTATGCTGTGAATTGAAAGACTTGCTTGAGATAATGTGCTTTCCACAGTGCTGTCTGATTTTGAGGTTCACTCTTGTACTTGGTCATTTAAAAGAAAACTTCGGTTACATCCATGTGTTGAAAGCGTAAATGCTATTTATTTAGGTGCAGAATACTAATCTCAAGATAAATCTAAATCCAATTTAAAGATGATTTGATTTTTACAGACACCTAGATAAGAGGAACGGATAAATCATTATGTATACCACTTCAGTTGTCATGGAAATCAGTGGATGAAAATAAAGTATTTTGCTCATGAACTGATTTTTGGTCCAGTTATCAGTTCTGGTGATCCGTTCTTGCTGTTCATAGGAAATAGGCTTTATGTAGCACTTTTGTACATTTTTATGGTTTAAAGTGGTCAGACCAACAAGTAGAATCACCATTCTTACATTCAACCAAAAACTGTCTTATATGGCTATTTTATGTATTAGATGCTATTAAATGCTTTAAAGCAGAGAAAACCAATCTCTTCTAAAGAAGTATAGGAAGGCAGACAAAATTGTCTTGGGTCGTTACACATGACATTTTAGTGTTTGCTCTATACACACTGGAAAAGCTATTTAGGCTCAGAAGAAGAAAGAAAGAAATGGCAAGCATAGTCAGTCTTTTACTGAAAACACATTTACTTTTTTTCAGTGCATTTAGGAATAGTATTCCATTTACCTAGAGCTGATTACTCCCTTTGGTATTCCATTCAAAATTTGGGTTTGTGGGTAGACTATACAGGATTCTAAGCAATGAATTTATTTAGCAATTCCCAGAACCATAAACAGAAAAGTTACACAATCTAAGTATCCAGAATGTTCTATCAAAATGGTTAGTCTGTGATATCCAAAACGAATGAGGGCTTAGTTAAGCCACAGAATACAAAGTTGTCTAAAGTAAAAGAGCTTACATAGCTCATACAGCAATTTTACTTTTTTGAATTTTTTTAAAGATCTTATTTATTTATTTGACAGACAGAGAGACAGAGAGCACAAGCCTGCGGAGCAGCAGAGGGCGAGGGCGAGGCAGACTCCCCACTGAGCAGGGAGCCTGACAACTGGGCTGAATCCCAGGCCCCTGGGATCCTGACCTGAGCTGGCAGATGCCTAACCCACTGAGCCACGCCGGTGCCCCCATAAAACTATTTTAAATACACAAAGATGCTGTTTAAATAAGAACATATTGCAGGGAGCTGCGTGAGTAGTCAGACCTGAAGACAAGGAAAATAGATTTGAATTGGGGAGAATAACTATGGGCCATGAAACAGGATTATTAGTTCCATTTCAGAAATAGATGAAGTTATTTAGGAGCAGTGGTTTCGAATGAAATGATCAGTGGTAATCACACAAGAAGAAGAACAACTCTGGATGCATTCAATTGACAGCCAGCACCAATGGAGCTGTACAACGTACTGAATTCTGGGCTGTTGGAATCTTAACAGTGTTGGTCTCAAACCTCACAGCCCCTCCTTAGTAGGCCTTTATTCCCATTTGGTGGATAAGGACATTGAAGCCCTCTGTACCACATTGTCATTGTGTCGTGAATCGTATTGTGCGTCTGTGTATTTCTGTTACTGGGCTTTTTACTTCCCATTCATCAATCTGTCTACCTTTGTGCCGGTGTTACGCTGTCTCAACTCGCCTGGCTTCATAATAAGTATTAGGTTTAACAGAGTAGGTCGTACAGAACTGCTTCCTCTTGCCTCCTTCTCAAAGAATTTTATCATTCTTCTCAGTCTTTTAGGGTTACATACTCCCTATAAATTTAGATGGAGCTTGTCAATTTGAGCCACAAATCTTGCCAGCACGTTCATTTATTTTTCCATAAATTTAAAAATTATCATTGAGGAAGTTGGTATCTTTAAACATTTCCTTCCTGCGTGTAAATGTAATATATTTCTTCATATATTAGGTGTTTACTAATTTCTCTCATTTTTTTTAGTTTTACTAAGGCTGTCTTTATATACTTTGTTAGATTTATTGTTACGTATTTAAATTTGATGCTTTTGTACATGATATCGTAAATTTTATGTTGCTGGTATATTCAAATTCAATAGATATGTTTTTTCTTTCCCATATATACAATTACTTTGCCAAATCCACTTAGTAAACTTAATATCTATATATTATTTTGGATTTTCTTGGTACACATGGTTTTAATGGCTAATAATAATAGTATTAGTTCCTCCCAAATATAAGGTTTTTTCTNAATATACAATTACTTTGCCAAATCCACTTAGTAAACTTAATATCTATATATTATTTTGGATTTTCTTGGTACATATGGTTTTAATGGCTAATAATAATAGTATTAGTTCCTCCCAAATATAATGTTTTTCCCCTCTTACTGCACAGGCCAAAACTTATAATATGTCATGGGAAAGTATCAATAATGAACATCCTTGTCTCACTCTAGATCTCAAGGTTCAATATTTCAAGATTTCATCATAGCATTTATTAGAGGATATCAGACATATTCTTTATCAGGTTAAGGAAATCTCCATTACTATTAGATGGGAAAGGTCAGGAAAAATGTTTCTGTGGCCCACTCTAACTTGGAATTGTTCAGGAAAGTAAATCCTGGGGACCTAGTCCAGCTGGACTAAGTTAATATAATACAAACCCAGCATGATATCTGTCTCTTTTATTAAGTCATGAGTTTTATGAGGTAGAAATCTTATTTTTTGTCCATTTTCTTATCCTCAGTGCTTAAGGTTTCTTATCCTCAGTGCTTATCCTCTGCTATGAGGTTTGCCACATAGCAGACACTCAACAGTAATGCATTAATAAATGAATATTGAAAAATTCGCTACTAGTAAAAATCATGTGCAGAGATATAAAACACATATTAAAAAATAAGTCATGACATAATTTGTTAAAATTTATTGCGTTGTAAAGACTATATGCATATATGGACAAGCTACATACAAATTAATATGACTATCTGTGAGTGATGTTTGTGGCTATGTTTTACCTTACTTGGTATACACAATGTAAATTTTCTTCCTAAAAGAAACAAAAGTTATTTTTAAAAACTTGCATAGCACCCCACCACTTATTTTTTTTCAAAGGTAACTCACCAGATTCTCAACTTCCTTTCATTAGATAATAATGTATATCTTACAATTCGAAAAAACCTTTTTATTCCCATCACCTTACTGTTCATCAAAAGCTTACACTCTACCTCTTGATTCTTACATTTTTTTCCCAACTCCTATTCCTATTCCTCATAACTTCTTTGAAATAGACTTTATAGTATCTCAGAAATTACCCTTGCAACCATCAGACATACTAGAGTGTATGTGTTTTTCAGTATGTGTCAGGGGTAGTGGATGATGACGAGGAGGGTGAGGAAAAATGGAATAGAGGGAGCATTAGTCACTCAGGTAAGCAGGTAAAGTTTATCCACTTTCGCAAGCACAACGACAGAGATATGCGTGAAGAGCTCCTGCAGTTTGCTTAATGCAACCTCCTTAGGGAGGGTTACAAGATTTCTCTCAGGATGCTTTATTGGAATGATATTGATGGGTAGTTTTTCAAAATAAAATAGCTTTTTTACTCATGGTAATCATCATTAATACTTTTATCTCTCTGGGTCCAGAAGAAAAATAGAGAAGACCAACAACATTTATTTTAATGAGCAAACTTTAATATAAAGAATGGTGTAGAATGGGATTGGGGAACCAAGGAGGTAAAAAGATGAAACCAGGTAACAGTGCTAATGATGCATGAAGAAGCAACCAACTCTATGAGGAGGGGAACGACAGGAGAGATCGCACTTACTAGAGCCTAGCGGCTTAGGAGATCCTCACTGAGCAGGTATCTGCATTTCTGAGGAAGGGATCCAGGCCTGCTGTCACTGAGGGGAACAAGAGGAGATCTGTGACTATTGGAAAACACTAGAAACTGACACCAATGAGAAACGTGGTTTTTCAGAATCTCAACCCCAGCGTCACAAAGCAGGATATGGAGTGTGGATTTGGGACTGAGATTCGTTAATCTTCAGAATCAGTACAATTCTCAATTTAATTTTTCTGAAAAGCATAAACAAAACAAATAGAAATAACATTCATTGAAATCCCACTACTCAAAGAAAATAATTGCTAATATTTTAGTAAATATTTCAAATAGTAAGCTAAACACATAGAACTTTGCAAATGTATAAATTTTTAATTTAACAAGGTCTTACAGTTACGGGCCCTGATTTATTCAATGAACAATATGTTATGTATTCCTTTCCATGTCAGGAGTTTAAATATACATTGTTATTTTAATGGCTGGCTAGGATTCTATTATATAAGTGTACTATTCTGCTACCCTAATTATGTTTTTTAGGCAAATTTCATTTTTTTCGCCATTACCTATATAAATGATAGTATATAGATGACCTCGGGGAGAGAAGCTAGCAGACATGTACAGTTATCTCCCTAGTATTCATTTCTTTCTTTGTTAAAACAATTCTTTTGAGTATGGCTGACACACAGTGTTACATTAGTTTTAGGGGTGCAACATAGTGATTCAGTTTCTCTATATGTTGTGCTTTGCTCACCTCAAGTATAGCTGCCATCTGTCACCATTCAAAGCTATGAGAATATCATTGGCTATACTCCCTATGCTGAGCCTTTTATTCTAGTGATCTGTTCATTCCATAACTGAAAGTCTGTCTCTCCCATTCCCTTTCACCCTTTTGCTCATCACACTGACCCCCCATCCAAGTATAAATTTCTATTTGAAAGATAGCTAGGACAAATGATATCCAAGTTTTATATGATACACAATGTTAAATTGTTCTTCAGAAACTTTGGAACAATTGACATTTTTACAAATTTTACAAATTTTGGGGCTTCAAAACATGTTTTTTTTTCCCATATTACCAAACATGGAAGCCCCAAAAATCATTTTTATGTGTGTTAAATTATACATTAAAAATAATGCAATATTTGAATTATTTCTTCAAGATTTCTTTAAGGAACATATACATAAACTATTTTTGAGGTCAAAAAATTATCAAATAGAAATGCAAAGGAAATAGTACATTTACATTGTGTTTGAAGATAACTATGTATCAATGTTTCAGAATCAAAAAATTCAGACTTGGAGGCTCATAGTGACAATTAAAGTTTCCTTACTATAGGCAAGTGTTAGAAATGAAATGGCTTATAAGGAAGCATATTACGATTTCTTGATTTATAATAATGGATTCTAGAAAAGGTAAAACATTAGCATTAAGGGAGAAATCTGGTGTTTAAAGAAAAACTTTAGTTCTCTAGCTTTCTCCTCCGTATGCCTAAACCTTCATAACCTAAATATAGCTTGACTTTATTTACATTTTTTTCAAAGTGCTTTTATCTTCCTGTGTGTCAGTTTAATACAAGGCAAATTTACACCTGAGGCTAAATGTTCTAGAAGAAAATTAATGTAGCTTCACATGCTTTTAAAAGCAACCCTTTTTTTCCTTTTTTTCCCCCTAATAAGAACAGTGACTTTGGAAATGAATCTAAGTAAAATAAGCTGTTTTTGTGTTATTTTTTTTAAGAGAAGCTAAATGTCTACACATAAAAATACATTTTCTTATCTTTTGTACTTGACTGGTTTGGAAAAATTATTTTCATGAGAAATTTATTTTGAAAATTAATATACAATGACCCAAATAATAACTTCTCTATTGTTCCAAGGAAGTTACATAGCACAAACTAAGTGAGGTCCCTCTCATTACTGTCATTAGAATGGAGAAAATAAATCAACTGCCATTACTAATCTACATGAATATCAATTTTTTATGGTTTTCATTTTTATTATGAAATCATTAACTATAAAATATATACATAAACAATGTAAATTAACAATAGTTTATGGAAAATGTATATAGGTGTACCTATATTTAGATAGAAAATTATATACTATATACAGTCTAATGAAATAAAGTGAGCAGTCTTCATCCACCACAGAATATGTAATTAAACTTCTAATCCATTGGTTACCTTTAAATTGGTATTTTTTCCTGGCAGTACTGTCTTTTTTTTTTTTTTTAAGATTTTATTTATTTATTCGACAGAGATAGAGAGCCAGCGAGAGAGGGAACACAAGCAGGGCGAGTGGGAGAGGAAGAAGCAGGCTCATAGCGGAGGAGCCTGATGTGGGGCTCGATCCCAAAACGCCGGGATCACGCCCTGAGCCGAAGGCAGACGCTTAACTGCTGTGCCACCCAGGCGCCCCGGCAGTACTGTCTTTAGACTCTGTTGCTCGGAAAATTAATTTTGCTTCTTTTTTTTTTTTAAGTAGAAGTATAATTGGCATATAACATTATATTAGTTTCAGGTGTATAGCATAATGATTTGTACTTTTATATATTGCAAAATAAATGGTCACCATACTAAGTCTTGTAAACATCCATCAACATATATATAGAAAAGTTTTTTTCTCAGGGTAAGAATTTTTAAGATCTACTCTCTTAGCAACTTTCAAATATGCAATACAATATTATTAACTATCGTCACCATGCTGTACATTTCATTCCCATGATTTATTTATTTTATACCTGGAAGTTTGTACCTTTTGAACCCCTTAAGCCACTTTACCAACTCCCAACCCTTGCCTCTGGCAAACACCAGTGTGTTCTTTATATCTATGAGCTCTTTTTTGTTTTGTTTTCTTTTTTCTTTTAGATTGCACACGTATATATGAGATCATATGATGTTTGTCTTTTTCTGCCTGACTTGTTTCACTTAGCCTAATGCCTTCAACGTCCATGGCAGGATTTTGTTCTTTTTTTATGGCTGAAGAGTACTTACATTATATGATATTAATAATATTTATATGTAATAATATTTATGTGTAATATGTAAATATAATACATTTTATACTCCTATTGTATTTATATATTTCATATATTTTTATATTTGTTATATTTATTTCAAAATTTATGTATTATTACATATAAATGTATAAATATAAATATTTATATTTTATTTATAAAATTATGTATAATTTCATGTCCTGGCTACTATGAACAATGCTGTAATGAATACAACGGTGTATATATCTCTTTGAGTTAATGTATTAGTACTCTTCAGATAAGTTGCTGAAGTGTAATTGCTGGCTAAAATGGCAGTTGCTTTTTTTTTTAAGATTTTATTTATTTGAGGAAGAGAGACAGAGGGACAGAGATAGTGACAGAGATAGCAAGTGAGAGTATGAGCAGGGAGGAGGCAGAAGCAAGTGAGAGCTGAACAGGGAGCCTGATGCAGGGCTTGATCCCAGCACTGTGGGATCATGACCTGAGCTGAAGGCAGCTGCTTAACTGACTGTGCCACCCAGGTGCCCCTGGTAGTTTTATTTTTAATTTTTTGAGGAACCTCCATACCGTTTCCAATAGTGGCTACACCATTTTATAATCCCAACAGCGTACAAGGGTTCTTTTTCTTCTGCATTTTTGCCAACACTTCTTTTCTCTAGTCTTTCTGATAACAACCATTCTAACAGGTATGAGGTCATACTTCATTGTGGTTTTGCTTTGCCTATCCCTAAAGAAGTGATGTTAAGCACCTTTTCACTTGGCTATCTGTATGCATTCCGTTATTTGGAAAAAATGTCTATTCAGATCCTCTGCCCATTTTTAAATTGGATTGTTTGCATGCTTTTTGCCTTTGAATTGTAGGAGTTCTTTACATATGTTGGATATTCATCTCTTCTCAGATATATAACTTGCAAATATTTTCATTCATTCAGTAGGTGCCTTTTCATTGTGTTGAATTATTATTATTATTTTTTGCTGTGCAAAAGTTTGTTTCTTTTTACTTTTCTTGGTTTGGATTTTGGTGTCAAACCCAAAAAGTCATTGCAAGATCAAAGTCAGAGAGCTTACCCACCTGTAATTTTTTCAAAAAAAAAATACATATATATATATATGGCTTTAGGTCTTATATTCAAGTCTTTAATCCGTTTTGAGTTAGTTTTTGTGTGTGGTGTTAGATAGTAGTCCAGTTTCATTTTTTCAACATGTGGTTGTCCAGTTTTCCCAGTACCATTTATGAAGAAACTTTCCTTTCCCCGTTGGCTATTCTTGGTTCCTTTGTCATAAATTAATTGACCGTATATGTGTGGGTTTATTCCTGGGCTCAGTGTTCTGTTCCATTGATCTATATGTATCTGTTTTTATGACATTACCATACTGTTTTGATTACTATAGCTTTGTAATATAGTTTGAAATCAGGAAGTGTAATGCCTTTAGCTTTGGTCATAAGATTGCTTTGATTATTTAGGGTCTTCTGTTGTTCCATGCAAATTTTAGTTCTATTTCTTTGTTCTATTTCTTTGAAAAATGGTATTGAAATTTTGATAGGGATTGCACTGAATCTAAAGATTGTTTTGTGTAGTGTGGACATTTTAACAGTATTAATTCTTGTCCATAGCATGGAATTTTTTTTTTATTTGTGTCTTCAGTTTCTTTCACCAGTGTTCTATTGTCTTCACTGTACAAGTCTTCTGGTTCTTTGGATAAATTTATTTCTAGTTATTTTATTCTCTTCAATGCAACTGTAAATGGGATCGTTTCCTTAATTTCTCTTTCTGATAGTTTGTAATTAATGTATAGAAATACAACTATGTTTAAAAACCAATTTTATGTTCTGCACTTTTATTGACTTTGTTAGTTCTACAGTGTTTTAATGGAGTTTTTAGGGTTTTTTACATGCAATGTTGTGTCATCTGCAAATAATGGCCATTTTACTCTTCCTTCCTTATTTGGGTGCCTTTTATTTCTTCTTTTTTGCTCAATTGCTCTGCATAGCACTTCCAATACTATATTGAATAAAAGTGGTGAGAGTGGGTGTTCCTGTCTTCTGCCTTATCTTAGAGGGAAAGCTTTCAGGTTTTTACCATTGAGTATGACATTAGCTGTGGACTTGCCATTTTGTTGAGGTATGCTCCCTCTATGCCCAATACGTTGAGAGTCTTTATCACAAATGGATGCTGAGTTTTGTCAGAAGCTTTTCTTGCTTCTATTGAAATGATAGCAAAATATTTATCCTTTGTTTTGTTAACGTGGTACGTAACATTGATTGATTTGTGGATGTTGAACCATTCTTGCACCTCATAATAAATCCCAATTGATTGTGTTGTATAATGCTTTTATGTATTGTTAAATTGACTTTGCCAATATTTTGTTGAGCTTTTTTTGCAGCTATGTTCATCAGGGATATTGGCTCACAATTTTTTTTTCTTGGAGCATCCTGTCTGGCTTTGCCCTCAGAGTAATACTGACCTCATAAAATTAGTGTGGAAGTGTTCCCTCCTTTGCTTTTTGGAAGATTTTGAGAAAGATTGGTATTCATTTTTTTCCCAAGTATTTAGTAGAATTTACCAGTGAAGGCTTCTGGTCCTGGGCTTTTGGTGGGAAGTTTTTGTTTACTGATTAAATTTAGTTAGTAGTAATTAGTCTGTTCAGATTTTTTTCAATGATTTTATTTATTTATTTGAGAAAGAGAAAGAGTGCACCTGTGTCAATACAATTGTTGTGGGGAGGGGAATAAGGGAAAGGAGAGGTACAAGCCAACTCTGCTGAGCTTGGAGCCCAACTCAAGGCTAGATCTCATGACCCCGATATCATGACCTGAAGTGAAATCAAGAGCCAGCCTCTTTACTGACTGGGCCACCCAGATGCCCCTGTTTAGGTTTTCTATTTTTCATGATTCAGTCTTGATAAGTTGTATGTTTCTAAAAATGTGTCCATTTCTTTTAGGTTATCTAATTTGTTGGTGTTTAACTTTGTGTAGTAGTCCCTTATGATCCTTTCCATTTCTGGTCTCCATTGTATTGCCTCTTCATTCATTTTTTATTTATCTGAGCCCTCTCTTTTTTTTTTTTCTTGGTAATCTAAAAGTTTGTCCATTTCATCTTTTCAAAGAATGAGCTCTTTGTTTCATTGATACTTTCTATTGTCTTTTTAGTCTCTGTTTCAGTTATTTCTGTTCTGATTTTGTTACTTCTTTCCTTCTACTAAATTTGGGCTCCATTTGTTCTTCTTAATCAGGGTCCTTGAGGTGCGAGTTTAGGTTGTTTATTTGAAATTTTTCATGTTTTGTGATATAGCCATTTATTGCTATAACACTTCCCTCTTAGGACTGCTTTTGTGACATCCCATAAGTTTTGGCATGCTGTATTTCCTTTTTCATTTGTCTGAAGGCATTTAAAAAAATTTTTCTTTTTGGGTTCTCTGTTGTATTCCATTGACCTATGTGTCTCTCTTGGTGGAACAGAATAGAAAACCCAGAAATGAACCCACAGCTATATGGTCAGTTAATCTTGCCAAAGTAGGAAAGACTATCCAATGGGGGAAAAAAAAAAAACAGTCTCTTCGACTAATGATGTTGGGAAAACTGAATAGCAACATGCAAAAGAATGAAAAGACCATTTTCTTACACCATACACTAAAATAAATTCAAAATGATGAAAGACCTAAATGTGAGATGGGGAACCATCAGAATCCTAGAGGAGAACACAGACAGTAACTAATGTCTTTGTCATCAGCTGCAGCAACTTCTTACTGGGTATGTCTCCTGAGGTGGGGAAACAAAAACAAAAATAAACTATTGGGGCTACATCAAAATAAAAAGCTTCTGCACAGTGAAGAAAACAACCAACAAAACTAAAAGGCAACCTGCAGAATGGGAGACAATACCTGCAAATTACATTTCTGATTAAGGATTAGTATCCAAAATCTACAAAGAACTTAAAAAGTCAACACCCCAAAAATGAATAATCCAATTAAAAATGGGCAGAAGACATGAATAGACATTTTTTTCCAAAGAAGACATACGGATGGCCAACAAACACATGAAGAGATACTCAATATCATTTATCAGCAGGGTAATGCAAATCAAAGGTATCACTTCATACCTGTCAGAATAGCTAAAATTGACAGCACAAGAACCAACAGGTGTTGGTGAGGATGTGGAGAAAGAGGAACCCTCTTACACTATTGGTGGGAATGAAAACTGGTGCAGCCGCTCAGAAAAAGAGTATGACGTTTCCTCGGAAAGTTAAAAATGGAAATACCTTATGATCTAGCAATTGCATTACTAGGTATTTACCCAAAGAATAGAAAACTATTAATTCAAAGGGTTACATGCACCCTCATGTGTATAGCAGCATTACCTACAATAGCAAATTATGGAATTGGCCTAAGTGTGCATCGACTGATGAATAGATGAAGAGTGGTATGAGTAGCTACATACATAGTGGAATATTACTCAGCCATGAGAAAGAATGAAATCTTGCCATTTGTAATGACATGGGAGGAGCTAGAGAGTATTATGCTAAGCAAAATAAGTCAGTCAAAGACAAGTACCATAAGATTTCACTCATATGTAGAATTTAAGAAACAAAACAAATGAGCAAAGGGAAAAAAAGGAGAGGCAAACCAAGAAACAGACTCTTAATTATAGAGAACTAATGGTTACGAAGGGGGTGGGGGTAGGGGTTGGGTTAAATAGGTGATGGAGACTAAGGAGTGCACTTGTGAGGAACCAGGTGTTGTATCCAAGTGTTGAATCACTATATTGCACACCTGAACTGAATATAACTATGTTAATTAACTGGAATTTAAATAAAAACAAAAAAAAAAGATAACATAAAAATAAAAGTTTTCTTTTGATTTCTCCTTTGACCCGTTGGTTTTTCAATTACACATTATTTATTCTCTGCATATTTGTGAATTTACCCGTTTTCTTCTGTAATTGATTCGTAGTTTGATACCACTGTGGTTAGAAAAGATGCTTGATATGATTTCTGTCTTCTTAAATTTATTAAGACTTGTTTGGTGGTCTAACATATGACCTGACCTGGAGAATATTCCATGAGCACTTGAAATAAATGTGTGTTTTATTGCTTTTGGATGGAATGTTCTGTATTTATTTGTTAAGTCCATCTGACCTAACGTGGTAGTTTTTCTTCTTCATAGATTTTGCCGCTAATCAGTTTCATGCATCTTTTTCTTTGGTTTTGTTAAAAGTAAGGAAAGCAACACCTGTATTTATGAAGTGAGATGTCTTCTAATTTCAAGATCCAGACACAACTAGAATGTGTACAGTGACTTGGTTTATGAAAATGGGACAGGTGAAAAATGTGGTCCCATGGACAAGAATGTTTTTATCTTTTTTTTAAATTATATTCAGTTAGCCATTGTATAGTACATCATTATATTTTGATGTAATGTTCATTGATTCATTAGTTACATATAATACCCAGTGCTCATCAAAACACATGCCCTCCTTCATACTCATTACCCTGTTACCCCTCTCCCCAGCCCCCTCCCCTTTAAAACCCTCAGTTTGCTTCCTGGGGTCCACAGTCTCTCATGGTTCCTCTCCCTTTCTGATTTCTCCCCCTTCAGATTTCCCTCCCTTCACCTATGGTTCTCCCTGGTATTGCTTATGTTCCACATATGAGTGAAACCATATGATAATTGTCTTTCTCTACTTGCCTTTCTTCACTTAGCATAATCTGCTCCAGTTCATTCCATGTCGATGGAATGGTGGGTATTTATCCTTTCTGATGGCCGAGTAATATTCCATTGTACATATGGACCACATCTTTATCCATTTGTCTGTTGAAGGGCATCTTGGCTTCTTCCACAGTTTGGCTATTGTGGACATTGCTGCTATGAACATTGAGGTGCATGTGCCCCTTCTTTTCACTGTGTATCTTTGGGGTAAATACCTAGTAGTGCAATTTCTGGGTCATAGGGTAGCTCTATTTTTAACATCAGAAGGAACCTCCATACTGTTTTCCAGAGTGGCTGTACCAGCTTGCATTCCCACCAACAGTGTAAGAGGGTTCCCCTTTCTCCACATCCTCACCAACATTTGTTGATTCCCGTTTTGTTAATTTTTCCATTCTAATTGGTGTAAGGTAGTACCTCATTGTGGTTTTGATTTGTATTGCCTGCTGTGTGGTAATTTTCTGCACATCGTATGTGGCTTTGTAGAGGATTCCACACACTTTGTGAATATCAGTTAATCATAATTCAGAATATGTTGCCTAATCTTTCTGAATCTGTGTTCTATAACTGTATTTCTAAAAATAAATATAAATTTAGTTTACTTACAAATAGTTATGCATACTATATATTAATATTTTTAGATGTTACTAAATCAAATTCACATTGGTTATTGATTAGTAAGTCATCGATTTTGGAATTTTAAGTATACCCCTTCTTTGTACTGAAAGAAGATGAAAGCATCTGAAATATATTTTCAGAGTTTAATGACTGAGCAACTTGATGAATGGATACTTATTACGTCTTGTAATATGTTTAGACAATACACAGTCCTGTGATAAGAGTGCTTATATGGAAGAAATACATGGTTTCTGTCTTAATTCCTTATTATTTGGTAAGGGAGAGGAAACAAAAAAAACTAATATGGAAAGAAATAAGAGATTATGTAGAAGAGATTAAATAACCTCATGCTGATCCAGAGGATCAAAATATCTATTAGAAAAACAAGGATATGAGACATTGTGACGTGAAACTCTTTAAAAATAATTCGAAATAGAGTTCCAGTTGACAAAGACAGGTTATCTCCATTACAGAAAACAAGGAGGAAGGCAAAGGTATTGAAAATAAAGAAGCCATATTCCTAGGTCAGTGAGGAAACCATACACGTGGAACATGTACATCCCAAGATAATGGTGACACAGATTCAGTGTGTTTCAAAGAACTTCTTTCTATATAGCATTAATTGAACAATTACTGTAGACTAAGCCCAGTGTATGTTAAAAGGTTACATGCAGCATCAGTCTCTCATTAATTTTTTTTTTTATTTGAGTGTAGTTGAGACAGTGTTACATTAGCTTCAGGTATATAACATTCTCCATACATTATGCTAATTACATGTAGCATCTCAATCTACACAAATATCTTTTGCAATATTTACTGTTCATCTCAGTTTTACAACTAGAGAGCTCCAGAATCAGATACAGGCTAATCTCCGAGATACTGTGGTTCAGTTCCAAATGCACTAACATGACAATCGCGGTGAAGCAAGTCAGACGATTTTTTCCCTAGTGCATATAAAAGTTATATTTACACTACATTATAGTCTATTGAGAGTGCAATAGCATTATGTCTAAAAACTAATATATATATACTTTAATTAAAAATACTTTATTGCCTATATTGTACACCTGACATTAATATAGCACTGTATGGAATTTTTTTTAAAGATGTTTAACAGGAGAAAAATACTTCATTGCTAAAAAATGCTGTCGTATGAGCTTTCAGCAAGTTGAAATCACTGATCACAGATCATAAGAAATATAATAATAATGAAAAAGTTTGAAATATTGTGAGAATTACCAAAATGTAACAGAGGTGAACATGAAGTGAACAAATGCTATTGGAAAAATGTGCTGATAGATTTGCTAAATAGGGATTGCCACAAAGCTTTCATCTGTTACAACACAATATCTGCAAAGTGCAACAAAGTGAAGTGCAGTGAGACAAAGTATGCCTGTATTTAAGTGACGTCGCTCAAGTGGAACAGCTAGACACAGAAGTTGGGATTTTAACCGAGCTGAATATGATTCCAAAAATTATCCTCGTAACTATTGAAACAACATCCTTGTAGCTATAGAAACAACATTCTGAACTGCCTTCTTTATCCTCAGATAATTCTATGGGATGACAAGGGGCTACCTTGGAGAGCAATCAAAGAGAATGGCCGGGCTTACTTATTTTTAGTTAAATGAAAATTTGCATGACATTCTGTTACTTGCCACTTATTTTTGTTGATTTGGCCATTTTGCCTAATTGTTATCCGTGCCAGGTTTTGCAAAACAAATGGTAGGAGCACATGGACATTTTAATGACCCTTTTGAAAAGCTCAAATCAGCCTAGAGTTAAAATCCAATATTATTGCCTACATTCCTATTTAGTTCCACCTGCTTCCTCTAGTTATTTCAGCATCATCAAATTAGATAAATGACAGTATTACAAAAAAAGAAAGATAAGTGTTATATGTTTATTTTCATCATTATGATCATGTACATTAAAATATTTTTATTGTAGCAAATAAATGAAATGATTATCCATAGAAGTGCTACTGAACAGAATTTATGCAAAAAATAGACTAAGCAATTATTATATTGAGAGTAAAAGCTTAATAAATTCTTTTTTGTGCTGCTATACAGCTATCCAGAAAGTGCTGTTTTTTTGTTTACCAATTTACTGCCTGTTGGAGAAACAGCTGTCTAAACCCATAGGCAGGACAAAGAGAAAACAATAGCATCTTTCAATTATGCAAAGTGCAGGTGAACAGTTCCACAGAACAACCTTGACCAGTCTGAGAACCTGGCAGGAAGAAGCTATTAAAGGCAGCAGCATAGAAGTCAGCCAATAGTTTAAGAATTTTGTCCTAAATAATAATAATAATATATTAAAGATATATATATATATATCTTTAAAGAAAGGACTGTGGTAAAATAGTCTCAAATTGGGCAACTTCTTCTAGATAGAATTACTTTATTATTAATTGTTTGGGGAGGAATAAACCCTTCTGATTATGAATGGTACTTTGGCAAACACTGTAAGAGAAAACACAGACACTAAAGACCTCCAACCTAAAGTAGGTTGATAGAATCACCATTTAGCATACCCTCAAACACCTCCCTTTTATTTCTATAGTAAGCATATTTGATACACAGTGTTCTCTAGAAGTATTTTACATAAGGGGATTCTGTTGACTTGGATTTCATTGGTAAGCATGTAATTTATTTAATACCATAAAATGATGAATTTATCCTGTTATTGAGGGGGAAAAAAAAAACCCTTACCAAAGGCTAAGAGAAATAAAAGTAGCAAATAGAGAAAGGAACTAAGCACTTAGGAAAATGAGATTTCTAATAAAATAAATAGACCCTTTATATAGTTTCATATAGTCTTTAAAACCACCTGGAAATTCTTTATTTTATCTGCTGTATCAAGGATGAAAATATTAATCTTAGCTAATATAAAAAGTATTTCTGATTTCGTATGATAGAGAAAATACTGGTTTCAGTAATTCTAAATATCTCTTAACTTGCTAAAATTCATTGAAATGTCAAATGTTATAAAAACTTTTCTGGATATTGGTGAACGATAAGATAATGAAAACCACATATTCTAATTTGCATGGAAGAACTCATTAGATCAATAGTAGCAAAATAAGGATTCCTACATAAAGACTTAATGACATATGGTAAGCAAGCACAGTAATAATAGGAAGATACTGCTTGATTTTTTTAATGAAATTCATAGAACAAAATTCCATCTGTAATTAATAAACTCATTTTATTCAATTGTACTAATCAAGCTACACTTTAATATGGCATAAATTTCATTATGCCAAAGCCCTCCTAAAGCCTTTGCAGATTGCCTGAGAATGTGAAACAGGGCTAAAAAGAATAAAAAGAAAAACAACAGATTTTTAAAATATTTCAATCCTATTTTAATGGTGGAAAATATTGTTTTTTGCTGATGACATTATGACATACTTATCCTTTTAATAAATTCAGGATTGTTTTAAACAGCTGTGAAAGGATTTGTCACTGGACACCTCTCCAAAATCAAAGATATGCTAAAATTATGGAAATGAATTATTCTCATAGTATGTAGGTTAAAGAAAACCTTATTTTATAATTAAAGATAATCCATCAACAGTTGCAATCAAATTAACCTAATCATTTAAAATTCAGCATTGCACAACTAAGTAAATACGATGAATCCAAGGGAATATTTATGCAATAGTATTTTCATCATCATAAATTGATGACCCACATTTTAATATTTGAAAGACCTTGGCAGATAGATGCCATTTAAATAATGGTATGAATGAGATTGCTTAAGAGAACAAGTAGAGGGGAAAAGAACGTCCAAGACAGAGGCTGCAGACAGTTTTCATTTATTGGTGGGATAAACAGTGACTTAAGGAGACTGAATGGTAGCAGAAAATTAGGCTGGAGAAAAAGATAAATATATACCCTCCACCCCCACCCAGTAATGGAATTGTGAGTATTTTTCATAATGCTAACTTGTAGAGTACTATGAGGAAAGTCAAGTGACCATTGTACATTTATCAATTGGAAAGTGAGAGTGCCAGACCGGAGCACCATAGAAAGGAATAAATCATATTGGACTTATCTGAGGTGAGGATGGGAGATGAAAAATCCGTCTTTGAAAAAAAACATCTGGAATGTTGTAGTAATCATCTTAGTTCTCCCTTGAAAAATGAAGTGGAAAAATCAAGGGATTTAATCAATGGGCAATGGAATCTCTGAAATATGAAAGGCAAACAGTAAATTTTAGAACTACACTAACCCTAGATTGCTACATATCTCTAGTAAACAGGAATAGAAAAATGGCACACTTATATAACTAGTTAAAACTATGAAATATGTAGTTCACTTACCTTCCCCATTAATTGAAATCAGTATGGTAAGCAGAAAGGAAAATTGGGGGGGGGGTGCCTAGATGGAACAGTCAGTTAAGCAACCCATCTTGGTTTGGGCTCAGGTCATGATCTCAGGGTCGTGAGATGGAGCCCCATGTATGGCTCGTGTTCAGCAAGAAGTCTACTTGAGATTCTCTCTCCCTCTCCATCCGCCCCTCCCACCCCC
>NC_048220.1:71552811-71594233 GCF_002007445.2 Ailuropoda melanoleuca | reverse complement strand
AATCTTAAAAAGAAAAAAAAGAATTGGTCTGATTCAATGTAAAATACAAAGAATATTCCCAGACACTTCCACTTGTTTTTTTCTATGAATTCCTGCTAGCTCTGTATGCTCAGTTTCCCTGGATGTCTTTTCCATGTACCTAGGCTATGTGTATCCTAATATGGTCACAGGTAGGAAGTTTTTTTTGTTGTTGTTGTTTTGGTTTTGGTTTTTGTTTGGTTTGTTTTGTGTGGATAGCTCCAAAGAAGGTAGTGGAGGCAATCATGGAAAGTGTAAAGATGGCAAACCAGAACAGTTTTTTCTTTCTCTTGTCGCTTTATGGCAGTTTAGTTATAGCTTAAGCATGTCTGAAATTCATCGAAACTGCAGATGTCTTCCTTCTCTCACAGATTTTGGGCAAGTAATTGAGGTAATAAACCTTTTATTTATTGTAATAGTGTAATAAAAATAATTACTAGCTAAGCATTTTGCAAATATCATCATCCATAATCCCCCGATAGTCTGACTCAATGTTTCCATGTTGACTTCTGACTCCTTTAAATCTCACCCCTCCCCCCTCCCCTTCTGCCCCACATTTGAACAAGATGGTAAGAAAGCCAAGGTGCTGCTTCCGTTGTCACTGGTGGGAAGTTCAAAACCTGTGTAGGAACCTTCAACCAACCCCATCCCAAATGAAAACACCAAGCCACATTCCTTTCTTTATTCTCACATGCCCGTTTTGGACCTGCTTGGGAGCTGGTTGGTTTTCCACAGGAAGTATCGTTATATGAGTGATAAACTTTTCATACCCTCTTGGTCTGTGTGTGTGTTATCAGTCTCAACAACCAAACAAAATTTTTGGTGTGTGAGGTTTTCCTAGATCTGCAGAATAATTACAATAATTGAATAACTGGGTAAATAATTTACATTATTTCTATTTTACAGGAAAGTAATTTGAAATATGGAGCAGTTAAATTACTTGCCTTTTCAGTGTCTGGGCTGTAGGGTCTGAATTAGTCTATAATTGCAAGTCTGCTAATTAATTATAGATCTGATACTGAAATCTTATTATTTTTGATATTGAAATCTTATTTCATTCATATAATTAATGTAACAGTCCATTTTTTCTCAAAAAATGAACCTTAGCTTAACTAATTTTGACTTAACCAAGCTAAAATCAATGAGAGCCACCATCTTTCAAAGAAAACAGTATAAAAAATCACTTCATACCAAACATCAAAAAAGAAAGTAAAAAAAAACCTTAAACTACAGTTCTGAATTTATGCATGCCTCTATCTTTGACAGCAATATAAATAAAACCAAAAATTAATAAAGATTAATCCTCTTTTCCTTAGTGATCTCAAATCTTATAAAAAAAAATGCCACATCTTACTCCACCCATGAAAACTACTATATATAGAAAATTCAGCTCTGCCAAAGAATGAAATAAATAGTTGCAGCATAACATCCCAGGAAAAGATAAAGAGCAAAGGAACATATTCAGCAGCAAAATGTATCTGCTGATACAAAGAAAAGTTTAAACTTCTTTTTTTTTCTTAATTTTATTTTATTATATTATGTTAATCACCATACAGTACATCCCCAGATTCCGATGTAAAGTTTGATGCTTCATTAGTTGCGTATAACACCCAGTGCACCATGCAATACGTGCCCTCCTTACTACCCATCACCAGTCTATCCCATTCCCCCACCCCCTCCCCTCTGAAGTCTTCAGTTTGTTTCTCATAGTCCATAGTCTCTCATGTTTCATTCCCCCTTCTGATTACCCCCCTTTTCTTTATCCCTTTCTTCCCCTACCGATCATCCTAGTTCTTATGTTCCATAGATGAGAGAAATCATATGATAATTGTCTTTCTCTGCTTGACTTATTTCACTTAGCATTATCTCCTCCAGTGCCGTCCATGTTGCAGCAAATGTTGAGAATTCGTTCTTTCTGATAGCTGAGTAATATTCCATTGTATATATGGACCACAGCTTCTTAATCCAGTCATCTGTTGAAGGGCATCTCGGCTCCTTCCATGATTTGGCTATTGTGGACAATGCAGCTATGAACATTGGGGTGCATATGGCCCTTCTCTTTACTACGTCTGTATCTTTGGGGTAAACACCCAGTAGTGCAATGGCTGGGTCATAGGGTAGTTCAATTTTTAACTTTTTAAGGGACCTCCACACTGTTTTCCAGAGTGGCTGTACCAACTTGCATTCCCACCAACAATGTAGGAGGGATCCCCTTTCTCCACATCCTCTCCAACAATTGTTGTTTCTTGCCTTGTCTATCTTTGCCATTCTAACTGGCGTAAGGTGGTATCTCAGTGTGGTTTTGATTTGAATTTCCCTGATGGCTAATGATTTTGAACATTTTTTCATGTGTCTGTTAGCCATTTGTATGTCTTCATTGGAAAAGTGTCTGTTCATATCTTCTGCCCATTTTATGATTTGTTTATTTGTTTCTCGTGTATTGAGTTTGAGAAGTTCTTTGTAGATCTTGGATACCAGTCCTTTATCTGTGGTGTCCTTTGCAAATATATTCTCCCATTCCGTGGGCTGTCTCTTAGTTTTTTTGACTGTTTCCTTGGCTGTGCAGAAGCTCTTTATCCTGATAAAGTCNAATTTGGATACCTTTTACCCCTTTTTGTCTTCTGATTGCTGTTGCAAGGACTTCTAGTACTATGTTGAATAATAGTGGCGAGAGTGGGCATCCTTGTCGTGTTCCTGATCTTAAGGGAAAGGCTTCCAGCTTTTCCCCATTGAGAATAATGCTTGCAGTAGGCTTTTCATAGATGGCTTTTATGAGATTGAGAAATGTACCCAACTTCTTAATCAATAGGAATACAATAAAAAACAATGTTATATAAGCATTAAAAAAGAGAAGTAGAAATTCATAGATAAAAAAGTAATAAGATGAAAACAATCCTTGGTAAATAAGCAGAATTGAAAGAGGATCAAGAAAAAAGAGATTAATTATTGGCAGTTGTCAGATGAACACATCTGTGTCTAATCCACAATGAGAGAAGACTTGGGGTCCTAGATAGAGGCTCTGTGGCATCACCTAAGAAAGGTATTGCACAGGGGCAGCTGGGTGGCTCAGTCAGTTAAACGTGCAACTACTCTTGATTTTGGCTCAGATCATGATCTCAGGGTTACAGGATCGAGCCCTGAGTCCGGGGCTGGGTGTGGAATCCGCCCAGGATTCTCTGTCTACCTCTCCTGCTGCCCTTACCCTCCCCACCTCTCTCTCCCTCTCTCTTTATAAAAGAAAAAACAACTTACAAACAACAATAACAAAACAAAGATATTACATAAGGACAAGTGTGGAGCAAAGTCAGTTTACAAAGGAAGGAGGAATTCTTTTATTGAAATACATTTGACATTCAACACTGTACAAATTTAAGGTGTACAACGTGTTAATTTGATACAGTTTATTGTAATATGATTGCTATTGTAGCAATAATTAGCACCTCTATCACATTATATAATTATCATCTCTTTTTAGTGAATGGAATAATTAAGTTCCAGTCTCATAACAAGTTTGATGATTATAATACAGTATTATCTATATTCATTATAATGTGCATTAGATCTCTAAGGCTTATTTACTACTCTTAGCAAATTTGTACCCTTAAGCAACATCAGGATTATAAACCACCTCTTCCATCTCCTTGTAACCACTATTTTGTTCTCTTTTTTATGAATTTGGCTTTTTAAAATTCCACATGTAACTGAAAACATGTAACAGTTGTCTTCATCTGTTTTATCTCACTCAGCATATAATGTGCTGAAGGTCCATCCATGTTGTGTGGTAAATGGCAAGATGACTTTCTTTCTGATGGCTGAATAATATTCCACATCATCTTATCCATCCATCCCTTGCTGACACTCACATTTCCCTATTAATGCTGCAATAAACATGACAGTGGAAATACCTCTTTGATGTCCTGTTTTCATTTCCTTTGGGTATATACCTAGATGGGGAACTGCTGGATCATATGGCAGTTCTATTTTTAATTCTTTGAGGCATCTCCCTATTGTTTTCCATAATGGCTGAACAAATTTACAGTTCCACCAACAGCATATAAAGTTTCTTTTTCCCCACATCCTTGCTAACTTGTTACCTTTCATCTCCTTGATGATATGAGGTGATATCTTCTTTCTAACAAATATGAGGTGATATCTTCTTGTGGTTTTGATTTCCATTGCCCTAATGATTACTGATACCGAGCATCTTTTCGTATACTTTTTGGCCATTTGAGAATGTTTTCTTTGGGGAAAAAAAAAGTGTATTTAGTTCCTCTGCTCATTTTTTAATCAGATGGTTTATTCCTTTGTTATTGAGTTGTTGGAGTTCTTTATATATTTTGGATATTAACCCTTTATCTGATACATAATTCATAAAAATGCCCTCCCATTTTTCATACTGCAGTTTTATTTTGTTAATTATTTATTTTGCTATGCACAAGATTTTAATTTTGATATAATCTCATCTGTTGATTTTTGCTTTAGTTTGTACTTTTAATGCCTTATCCAAAAAATTTATTGCCAAAAGCAATGTCAAGAAGCTTCTTCTCTACATTTTCTTCTAGGAGTTTTATGGCATCCAGTCTTATGTTTCAATCTTTCATCTATTTCAAGTTAATTTCTGTAAGTAATGTAAGATAGAGGTCCAATTTCATTGTCCTATGTTTCTCCAGTTTCCTCAGCACCGTTTTGTCGAAGAGACTATCTTCTCCCCATTGGGAATTCTTGGCTCTCTTATCAAATACTAGTTGACCATGTACGTGAAAGTTTTAATTCTGGACTCTGTTCTGTTCCATTGGCCTGTGGGTCTATTATTATGCTAGTATGATACTCTTTTTATTACCATAGATTTGTAATATAGTTTGAAATCAGGAAGTGTGATACCTATGACTCTTGTTTTTCTTACTCAGGATTCCTTGGGTTATTTGGTTTTTTTGTGCTTCCATTCAGATTTCAGGATTTTTTTTTTCTGTTTCTGTGAAGAATACCATTGAAAGTGTGATAGAAATTATGTTGAATCCACAGATGGCTTTGGAAATTTTTAATGTAACTATTACATAAATATATTTAAATCCGAAATTCATATTTGAGAATGGTTTTGAAACTGCAGATTCTGGTGTAGTCCTAGAAGATAACATGTATGCATATTGCACCACACATCTGATTAGTCCATTTTACCATCAAAATTACAGACTGGAGGAAATGGAAAGCTGTGCTCTTCTGGCACCAGGAGTGAAGTGGCTGAGAGTAGCAGCATTCTAGGCAGATCTCACAATTTAACAAAAGGGTCATACCCGTCCAGAGAGGAAAGTAGAAGAAGGAATTCTTACCAAAGTTTAACGGAAATTAGCAATGACAATTCATAATAATTATGTTAATACTAAAACTGGAAATAAAACTTTCCCATAAGACTTGATAGTGGAAAATAAAAGAGCTCACTTTATCAATTTTCACACATTATATAAAGTAAAAGACATGTGAATTTTTTTCCCACTATGAGCTATTAGTATATTGCCAAAGTAAAAACCCAAAACAGTTTTTAGGGCACAATATGATACATTTCAAGTATCCACAGGTCTGATAGTCCAACATAAAATATAAAAATAACTATATTCACAAAATATTAAGAATAGTTTATCTAAATTATGGATATTACCTCCTTCATAATTTTATTTCATTTCTGCTACAATAATTTATAATTCTTTATTGTTAATGTACCATCAGGGCATCTTTTATATTTTGAAGAGGAAGACAAATCATATACTCCTGTGCTATCTTGGTTGTTTTGATGACAGCTCAAACTTTTTACACTTTGAGGCATCTAGTAAGGTAACCAGTCATAGAGGTGTAATAGTGAGAAAAGAGTGAAAGTGAATTAATCATCTCCTAAGTTTAAAAAAGTAAAAAAAAAAAGTAAGAAAGGCAGTATTGAGTAACAAATACTATCAGTACTATGATTACGAATATAGGTAACATTTTACTTAAATGTATTTCAAATTTACCATGTGATATTTAGAAAAATGCATTTGACAAAATACTTTTCTTTTCAAGTGAGATGACTGTTTTTACAGGCACTGCTCATCAGTAAGAAGGGACTGATACAATCAGCACTTGCTCCAAGTTGTGCATTTCCACTGTGACTGTCCACAATTGACTACCTGTTTTTTCAGGCATGGGAACTAACTTTATGAGTCGTAATGAGTATTTTGAGCCTGAGATATACTTAAATTACTCCCAATTTCTTTCTCTTTCTCTCTCTCTCTCTCTCTCTTTTTTTTTTTTTTGATAAAATATAAGGACTAGAAATATCCTTAGGAATCACCTAGGTTATCAACCTTCAGATGTTAAGTTAGGCAGATCACGTTTATATGTTTAAACAAGTTACTTATAGATGAGGTCAGACAGGAGGTAGCTAGGCGTCTTGATCTTATAGGTATAATCTGTAGAAAAATGTAAATATTATTTTATTGGGAGCAGAATGTTACTGTAAGATGTTTGAAAAGAGAAATAATAGAATGCATCCATTATTTTAAAAAGGTCGCTCCAGCTGCTCTGTAAAGAGAAGACTGAAGAGAGAAAAAAGTGGAAGGAGGAAAACAAGTGTGTGTGACTGAAGTCATTCAGATTAGATGTGATGGTGACTTGGACTTGGGTAAAAGTAGCACAAGCAGTGAGAGTAATGAGATGCTGGATCTTTCCAAGGTGCTAATTTATGGGAAGAAATTAATAATTCATTTATAGACCTATTATGGTTGAGATATCTACTTGATCTCTAGGCGGTGATGAAAAACAGATAAATATAGTAATATAAATACAAGAGATACTTTTAGTCTGGATATAGAGTCCTGAGCCGTCAGAGTAGAGAAGTTATATATAACCTTGTAGAGGGAAGAAATTGACTGAAAAGTGGGATTAGAGGAGAAAATGCATCAAGACTGAACTTTAGTCACTCAAAAGTTTCTCTTTTCCACCAAGAGCTTTAGAGTTAAAATGGACCATTCAAAATTATTCCTCATTTGCACAAGGAATGAGGTGTTGAGTATAAAAACCTCATTAATTAACTAGCAGGGAACTTTATCCTGCTTGGGAGTGGTTATTGTGTTTTTCTAGCCACAGTCAAAATTAGTCAAGGGAATACCAAAGGACAATAAGGTGAATTGCCTGGTTTTCCAACTTACTCTTCTCTACCCTCCCCATTATGCAGCAAAAGCCTTACCTCTTCCTATTGATCAGGGCCAATTTATCCTTGCCAGGATTGCCAATTCTCCTAGACTACTGGTCTGTAATCATGAGAAGGATGCTGTGACTGAGAGTTACTGTATCTGGAGGTTTAGTGGGAATACTAGTATGTTACCTGGTGGAAGCATTTTTCCTGTGAGGCACTGGACCACTACACGCAAAGAGCCCAGAGTTACAGAGTTACACATTTCCTAAGTAGATTTCTAGGAGGCAGGGTCAAGGGAGCCACTGCTAATTTCACTCCATGATTCTCCAACTAATGCAATTTACCATTTAGAGACAAGTCACAATGTAATGGTAATTGATTTATGATGTCTGGGAGGATTACTCCCGATCATCTTGGGGAAGCATTTTCAAGATGACACTTCAAGTATATCTTCAATAGGCCACTCCTTTGCTCTGTCAAGCTTGCAGCTTCAAGGTGGCATAATACACAACAGGACTAGTAGATCTTGTAATCAAGGGCTCACTACAGCCATATATCCTTTGATCTTTTTTGTCCCGTGGTCTGGTGAATTATCAGCAGATCAAATACTCTGTAATTCCTTAGATACTGTTGCTATCTAAAACACTGCAAACAAGAAAGGCAACCCCATAACAAGAATATGGGTCTATCCCACTAATGATAAAACGTTCCCCTTATCAGGATGAAAAAAAGTCCATTATAATTAGTTTGCCACCAAGTGGCTTGTTAGTTTCCTCAGTAAACGGTGCTGTACCAGGGGCTCTGGCTTGCAAGATTGGGCAATAGACAGAAGCAATAGTTAGATGACCTCTGGTGAGCTACAGAGCCTCTGTCCTTCCCATAGTAGCAACTATTGTGCTGTTACTGGAGTGGCCATGAAAGTGACTGTTGACAGCAACTGTTTGTATTTTTGTGTATTTCATTGTTTAGTACTGTTTCTCTAAGTTGCCATTTCCAGGTCTTTGAACATACCTCATTTTCAGATCTCCATGTCTCCAATCTTCCATTCCCCCCTTCAAGACTTTTTTTTTTCCAACTAGCCAAGTTATTTGCCATTTGTATTAGTTTGTTAGAGATGCTATAGCAAAATACCACAAAGTTGCTTAAAAGTATAAATGTATTTTCTTACTGTTCTCATAGTCCAAGATCAAGGTTTTGGTAGGTTTAGTTTCTCCTGAGGCCTCTTTTCATGGCCTGAAGATGGCCACCTTATTGTTATGTTTTCATATGACCTTTTTTCTCTGTGCCTATCTGTGGTGTTTCTTCCTCTTCTTATAAGGACACAAATAATACTGGACTAGGGCCCCACCCTGATGGCCTCAGTTTAACTTGATATTTTCAAAGAACTTATATCCTAGTATGGAGGTACTGGGGGTTGGAATTTCAACAGATGCATTTTGTGGGGGGGACGTAATTTAGCCCATAACACCATTTTCCAAGAGTTCATATATATTCTAACCATAGGTCACTTTTCTTTCTACACAAAGTGGATGACTATATGTAAAACACAAAAGTGTACCCCTGAAGACATTTCTTTACCAGTCTCTTTTTAGGGCACTCTTAAATTGTGCCATAGCAAAGCCATTAATCATTTTCAGCTTGCACTCACATACTGACCTGACCCTACCTTGAACCAAGCTTGAACTTTTTACCTCCCTTATCATCTAGTCATATGGCACTAGATGGTGGTTATACCTATGAGCTGAAGAAGAGGTTATGATAAAACATTCACGGATGACCTGGGAGCCTGGGCACATGCAGTTTCCATTTACCTTTTGTTTTGTTCGTTATCCCGGATGTATGTCCCATCTTATGATGGATTGCTATTGGGTTTACCCAAACTTAGGATTTGGTGGCTCTCACACTACCTGGTTCATGATGGGCAGTTATGGTCACATAGTCACTTGATGTTCCATGGTCAGGGAAGTATTCCTACCAAGTTCATTCAAAGTCATTTGTTTTTCATGCTGTTCTCTGCCAGTGCCGCTTTGTTTCCTTGGGCTTCATGATGTTTGTGACCATTTCTCCAAACGCACTCATTACTTGAAACAAGTCTGCTGCTTTGGGGTTAATTTACCTTTTAAACATGCTAGAAGAGGCCATGACTTGTTTCTTTTGCTTTCATCCAGAAATTACTTACAAAATGATTCCTACCGCTTTAAAAACGAAAGTAATGTAATGTTTTCCTAAGGTTACTCTCTAATTTGTTGAGTCTGCATCTGTCATGAATTTATGATTGATTTACTAGCCATGAGAAAATGGCAAGGAGCCTCCTGAGTTATTGAGTCACACATAAACTGTTTAAGTCTTGGCATGATTACAAGGCTAAATCAACCTCAGGTTGATTCATTAGACTATGAAGCTTAGACTCCTTATATGAGGAAATAAACTGAACAGCTGCTTGGTGTAAACTTACAACCGTGTTGTAAAGAGCTGAATAGATGTTGTCCTCTTGGGAGATTAGTATTTAATCTTTCACAGGAAATTTCAATGCATTTATCCCTCGGGACAAGTCCGTAGCTGTAAAATATGAACGTTAGTGTACCTCCCATGGATAGATAGTTCTCATAAGGAGCATTTTTTCTACCTGAGATTTTCTTCATTTGAATGAATTTACCTGATTATGCTGCTTCAGCGTATGCCTCAAGCAGGGCCGTGAAAGTTCAGATCAGCCGAGTTATGGAGAAGGGCTGGGTCAACATTGCCAGCAACCACAACATCGGATTGAATTCAATTATCGAAGAAAGATTCTTAAAGACGGTGTGTTTCATACTAGAAGAAAAGTCATTTTTACTCTTTCAGAAAAGAGTGATTTGTCATGGAGGATGAATGAGCACTCACTCTGACCAGGGGCAAATCAGCCAAGCTATGCTTTAGAATAATATAATTAGAAAGAAGAAAGAGAAAGAGATCTCTTAGATTCGGAGAGAGAGGTTCCGGATTATGGGGACTTCATGTCCAAAGCATTTAATTTAGAGAGTTAGAATCAAGTTAATGCCATTTCAGAGTACACATTTCCATCACTATAAAACTATAAATGCTTATTCTCGCATCGCAATATCCTTTTGAATAACAATAGCTACAAAGGAACATCATTTTCACTATTTGCTTTTTTTTTTTTTTTAATCTAAGTCTAAAGTCTCAAAGTTGGCAAGGGAAGGTTAAAGCAAGGGAGCAGCTGCAACCCCATAGGTACGTAGAATACAGGCCAGGCATATTGAACAAGAGATGTAGAAAACTGTTATTAGGCACTAACACTAATGTTTCAACAAAGAGTTAAGCGTCTGCCTTCAGCTCAGCTCATGATCCCCCGGTCCTGGAATCAAGCTGCATGTAGGGCTCCCTGTTCAGGGGACAGCCTGCTTCTCCCTCCCCCTCTGCCTGCCACTTTGCCTACTTGAGCTATCTCTCTGTCAAATAAAAAAAGAGAAAATAAATTATGATAACTGAAAAAATCTTAGAGATAAAAACTCAGTAGAAGTGTTGAATAGCAAAAAAGTTTGCTGACACAATAAAATAATGAAATAGACTGATTTCAAGACTTCTTCCAGAAGCCAAAAACAAAACTATACTAGAAATATTTTACCTTAGTGGTTAAGAGTATAACCTCTACCATTTACTAACTGTATAACCTTGGATTAGTTACTTAACCTCTAGGTGCCCCTATTTTCTCATCCATAATACAGAGATAATCATTCTACCTACTGCATAAGGATGTTTTTTCTTTAATTTAAATGAGTTTCTTTGGTTTAAATAAGATAATAAATAAACAGAACACATCACTCATAAGAATCAAAGAAGTATGAATAATAAATTATGAAATGAAGTATAAAAGATACTTTACAATAAAATATATCAAATTTGGAATCAGAAAACATAACTGTCCAGCAATTAATATACTAAATAGAGAAAATAGAAGAAATCACTTACTCCCCAAAACAAGCACATTCCTCTGAATCAAGGAAAACCAACTGCAATAATAATAAACCTACAAAACATCAAATATTTAGACCTTTAGCTTAAAAGGATTTCTGTCAATAGACTGCCAGGCCATAATACTTCTTAAAAAGCCTGATCTAAATATTCCTTAGTAAAGTGAGTCATGACAAATACATGCAGTGGAGGAACATAGAGTGTGATACAGGTCTAAGTGATTTAGGAGAGAGGCATCTGCAATGTGCTTTTGAATGAGGAAAAGTAAGTTAAAGAACAGTAACTCTTTGAATATGATTATGTGTCAGTCAATGTGTGTGGAATTTGAGACTACAAACGGGAAGAAAATAACTGAAAACATTTCTTTCAAAAGTGAGTTTTCTTGTGTATTACATTAGCTGGAAGAGAAAAAGAAGGAGGATATTAGTCACATTGATAAGGTGGGTGGAACAAGGAAAACATCTTCGGTTTAGAACATTATCTTTAATCATGAGAATGACTTTCTCATTATGAACAATTCCTTTTGAGGCTCCATGAAAAACTTACTGCTTTGATAATTGCATTTATACTAAGCAGTTGCATTTTGGAAGGTGTCTCATCTAAAGGACTGTCCTCTAAGAAACAGTTTCGTTAGAGTGTGAAAAGATAGCATCCTTTGCACTGTTCATGGCCTTCTAGATATGAGTCCTTGAAGCAAAAAGCAAAGGGACAATGTTACAAATGCTAACACTGCTGGTAGGCAATGGAAAACAAAAGAAGCCACAGATCTGACATCAAGATGATACATGGGAGATTTCACAGATTGGGTAAGAAGATAGTCTTAGAAACCAGATGGACTCTGCAGCCTGGGGCTACTTATCTTAGTGTGTGAATAAAAATGATTTAAGCCGGATGACATGCCAAAACAGGGCATTAGTTGTGTTTCAGTGTGCAAAACCAGTACCATCAGAGCTAAAACGCGATGGGTCAAACAAAGGGCGTACATGCCCAGTAGCTCTCCCTAGTCCTCTGCACCGCCTGCTCAGAATTGCCAGAGGCAGCCCCATGAACAAAGATTCTAGCTTCAAAATGGAGGTTCTGTTATCTTACTACCATGACAGAATATAAAGATATAAATGCAGAGGCTCTAGTAAAAGAAAAAGCATGTTGTTAGTTCAAGTCTAAAATGCAAATTGCTTTCATGCAAACATTTTTTTAATTAATAAGAATTCATTACCTATAATATTCTTAGATAGTGAAATTTCATTAATGTGAGGGTTGTAGAATACATACCTCTTTTTCTCTAATTTTAGCTTTTCTATTGTCCCTTTTCAGCATATGTTATAACGCCCTCATTATGAATGATTCCTGCATTACAGATACTAGGAACGTAGATATATTATTGGGCTCTTTTTTAAAAATTTTTAAATTTAAATTCCAGGTATCATACAGTGTAATATTAGTTTCAGAGTACAATATAGTAATTCAGTACTTTCATACATCACCCAGCGCTCATCAAGGACAAGTGCGCTCCTTAATCCCCATCACCTTGTTTAACCCGTTCTCCCCCGACTCCCCTCCCCTCTGGGAACCATCAGTTTGTTTTCTGTAGTTAAGAGTCCATTTATTCGTTCGCCTCTTTCTCTTTTTTTCCTTTGGCTCATTTGTTTATTAAATTCCATATATGAGTGAAATCATATGGTATTTGTCTTTCTGTGACTTATTTCTATTGGCATAATACTCTCTAGCTCCATCTATGTCATTGCAAATGGCAAGATTTCATTCATTTTCATGGTTGAATAATATTCCAGTGTGTGTCCACTTATATATATCACTCTTCCATATCCATTCATCAGTCCAAGGACACTTGGGCTGGCTCCATAATTTGGCTATTGTAGACAATGATGCTATAACCATTGTGGGTGCACGTATCACTTTGAATTAGTATTTTTATATTATGTGGGTAAATACCTAGTGGTACAATTGCTGGATCATAAGATAGTTCTGTTTTTAACTTTTTGAGAAGCCTCCATACTGTTTTTCAGAGTGGTTGCACCAGTCTGCAGTCCCACTAACAGTACAAGAGGGTTCCCCTCTCTCCACATCATTGTCAACACCTGTTGTTTCTTGTGTTGTTGATTTTAGCCATTCTGACAGGTGTGAGGTGATATCTCATTGTGGTTTTGATTTACATTTCCCTGATGATGAGTGATACTGAGCATCTTTTCATTTGCCTGTTGGCCTTCTGTGTTTTCTTTGGAAAAATACCTATTCATGTCTCCTGCCCATTTTTTGATTAGTCATTTTTTTGGGTGTTGAGTTTTGTAAATTCTTTTTATATTTTGAGTACTATAACCCTTTATTGGATATGTCATTTGCTAATATCTTCTCCTGTGCAAAAGTTTTTTTATTTTGAGTAGTCCCAGTGGTTTTGTGTGTGTGTGTGTGTGTGTGTGTTGGTTTTTTTTTTTTTTTTTTTTTTTTGCTTTTGTTTCCCTTGCCTCAGGAAAAATATCTAGAAAGAAGTTCCTACGGCAGATGTCAAAGAGGTTACTACCCGTGTTCTCCTCTATGATTTTTATGATTTCATGTCTCACATTTAGGTCTTTCATCATTTTGAATTTATTTTAGTGTATGGTGTAAGAAAATGGTCCGGTTTCATTCTTTTGCATGTTGCTGTCCAACACCATTTGTTAAAGAGACATTCTTTTTCCCATTGGATATTTTTCCTGCTTTGTCAAAGATTAATTGGCCCTAAGGTTGTCATATTGTTGGGCTCTTAACTATGCTCCCTAAAATCTTCAGAGCCATGGACTTCTTTAAAATCAGATGGAAATGATAAATCTGGCTCTCCATATACAATGCACATTCATACATAAGATATACAAACAGTATCAGGGCATTGACAGGTCCTTCCAGTCAGTTTAAAATCTGTTCTAGAGAAGATATATTTAAACAGGACCTTCCTATTTCTGAAATCACATTCACATACTCTACAGCAGAGTAGACTAGCTTAATGATTGAGTGACCAGTGAATAGTTCATGTCCAGCTTCTTGACTGGAAGGAGACCATCATATAGGAGTGACTCAGCATGAGGAGTGGAGGGATATTTTTTTTCTGATATTTTGGTTTCTGTTAGATCTCGGAGAATAAAAAAAAAAATATCAAGCAGATTGTAGGACATTATACCCTAAGATTAGATCACTACAGATAAAATAGAAAAGGGTCAAAAAAAGCTAAGTTTTTGGTAAGCAAACAAAAGCCCGTGGGCCAAATACAGCCCACTACCTACTTCTGTATGTTCCACAAGCTAAGAATGTTTTCTACATATTTAAATGTTTGAAAGATTTTTTAAACTTCATTTTATGTGAAATTATATGAAATTCAAATTTCAGTGTCAAAAATTTTATTAAAACACAGCCAAGCTCATCTGTTGCCATGTCATTTCTAGTTGTTGCTGCTCTGCAACAGCTGGGTTGAATAGCTGCGACAAAGACCATGTGGACTGGAAAGCTTGAAATATTTACTCTTGCGCCCTTTACAGAAGAAGTTTACCGAACTCTGATTTAAAGTATGTGGACAATTATATAATAGCAGTATCCAAATTAGGACAGTAGGTTTTCACAAAAGCTCAACACAAAAGTACCCTTATTTTTAATCCTACACTTCCTTTCAAACATGTGGAATGATAGCCTTGCTTCTATCCATGGGCCTTAAGAAAAACACTTTTGAATATTTTTTTTTCATATGGAAAAATATGATTTCTGAATGTATTAAACTTTTGTGGACTGTAAAAGGCTAATCTTAGAAAGTTTCTCCTTAGGTACTTCACTGAATCCATCATGAGGGTTCTATATTGACGCCTTCTCTTAAATGAAGTGTGAGACTTTTTTATAATAAACCTTACTAAAGTAATTAATATACATACAGAAAAGAGTACAATGTGTAATTATAAAACTAATGAATTTTTACAAAGTGAATACATTCATGTGACTATCATCCAAACCTACAAATACAACACTCAGAAATCCCCTACGCTGTTTTCTAGTCACTATTTCCATTTCCTGTCCAAAGTAGTTTCCTCCCTGACTTCTAAAACCATAGACAAGTTTTTGCACATTATGGATTATCCTGTGAATCTTGCTTTTTTTCCCTCAACGTTACTTTTGCGCAATTTGTTGAAGTTGTGTCTAGATGTAATTGACTTACTTGCATTAATCTGTAGCACCCACTGTAAGTATATTAGAAAGAACATAAATTGCCATTTATATTGCCATTTATGATCTACTGTTCTTGGAATTTTCTTCTATATCAAGTAGAAGGTTATTCCTATTACATAGGAGTAGAATTGCTAGGCCATAGAACATATGCGTGTTTATTCTTAGGAGTTTCTTTCCATAGAATTTTCCAAAATATTGGACAAATTTAAACTGCCACCAGCAAATTATAAGAAATCCATTTACTGAAGATTCCCACCAGTATTTAAAATTAATGATTAAAAAAATCCCAGGTATTTGAGTAGTGTGTGAAGGGACAAAGTTGTGATTTTATTTATATTTATCTAAAGAAAAACATGGTGGGAGAATTTTGTGCTACCTGACTTCAGATTTTATAATAAAGCTACAATAATCATGATAATGTGGCATTATATGAATAAGCATAGATCAAAAAATCCAACACAAAGTCTAAAATTAAACCCTCACATGTGTGGTCAGTTAATTTTCAAGAAATATGTACGTGAAACATTGTAAAAAAATAATTTTTTTCAGTAAGCAAGTGGTGGAACATTTGGGAATTCAGTACGTCAGCAGATAAACCCTCACTGTTACTTTAAGTATATACAAAAATTAACTCAAAATGGATCACAGACTTTAAGAACTGAAACTAAAAAAAATAAAATTGGAAGAAAATATAAGAAAGAAAGCTTTGTGTCCTTGAGTTAGGCAAAATTCCTTAGGTTGCAAAAAACACAAACTAAGGAAAGATGTAGGCACTGAAGTTTATTGAAATTTAAAAGTTCTCTTCGGATGACAGTTAATAAAATGAAATACAAGACACACACTGAAAGAAAATATTTGTAAAACACCTGATAAAAGGCTTGAATGCAGAATATGTAGAATTTTCTTGCAGCTCAACAATAACGTGACAACATAATAGAAAACTTGGGCAACATTTTTTATCTAAAAATGAACAAATACTTCACCAAGGCATATATATGAATGGCACATGAAACCATGACAAGATGTTCAAAATTATTAATTAGGGAATTCCAAATTTAAACCATAATGGATACTAGAGTAGGCCTATGAGAATAGCTAAAATTAGAAAGACACGACAAAGTATCTGATAAGATGAGGAGACACTGGGGCTTTGAAGTGACTGAGGAGACAAGCAGAAAGCTGCTCAAATGCATAGCCATTTGGAAAATAGTTTAGGAACTGAAAAATGCACTCTATCACCCAGTAATCCCACTTAAGTATTTACCCAAGGGAAATGAGAATAAATGTCCAAACTAAGGCTTGTATGCAAATATTTCTAAGGGCTGTTTTAATAATAGCCACCCCCCCAAAAAAAAAAGAAAAGTGCTCATCAACTGTAATTAAATAAAATGTTAATAAAAAGGAACAGACTGCTGAGAAGTCCATCTACATGGATGCATCTCAAAAGTATTGTACCATGGGAAGGAAGCCAGACTCAAAGCCTACACATGTACACATGCATTCATATCACATTCAGGAAGAGGCAAACATTTAAGATGGGTGTGGATTGTCGAGAGATGGTTTTTAAAGTTGTTTTGTCATTTTTGAACTATTTTGTTTTGATGTTTTTCCTTTGCTATACAACATGCATATTATTTGTTTGGATAGCAAATACTTTGGTAATGAGAATTCCCTGTATTGCTGAATTTGTATAACTTCAGTAAATATATATTAACCGTGATCTAAGCAATCTGTGTGCACTAGCGTACACAGAAAAGAACGGTAATTTACATACCGCATGTGTATATGGGTTCTTGTTTTCTATTAGATGAAGGTGAGCATTTGGCTCTTCTATTTTCCCTTCCAAGTTTTTATTTCACTTCTACTTAGTTGACATAGAGTGTAATATTAGTATCAGGGGCAGAATTTAGTGACTCATCACCTACATACAACACCCAGCGTTCACAGTAAGTGCACTCCTTAATCCCCATCACCTGTTTCGCCCATCCTCCCCCCGCCACCTCCCCTCTGGCAGTCATCAGTTTGTTCTCTATAGTTAAGAGTCTGTTTCTTGGTTGGCTCTTAAGTTTTTACTTGACTTTTTTCTTTTGATAAAATGCTGGATCTTGAGCAGCAAGATAAATCACTAACATGTCTGTGCGTCTTCAGCACATTTACTATATTTGCATGATTCCAGTTCTTACAGATAAGGAGTGAGGACTTCCGCTATGAATTATTTCCCAAAGTGTGTTATCTCCAGTGTTTTATGCAAATGCCATTATATTCGTAGGAGACACATTTTGGTTTTGTTTTTTCCCTTAAAAACTAGTAAACTTACTGAAAATATTTATCTCCCCTTTTCACAGCATGCCTCTTCCATTTTCCACCTATTCTTCCTGGTTTCCTGTATGTCTTTGTAATATACATTTGGGGCTTTCTGTAAATTTCTAACAGAAGAACTATTTCATATCAGAATGCAATTTTAATGATTTTATTAATTATGTATTTTAACAATATAATAATTAAATTGACACACTTAGAAAGTCAATAAATGTCATTCCTGCTCTAAAGAATATAACCTTACTGCAAATTATTTGATGTTTTGTGCTTTTGGGTTTATTTTTCAGATGTATCCCCATATTTAGGTATTTAGGAATATTTGGGAAAAAAAGGTTACAGCATTATTGAGCATCAAATACCGGATGAGAGAAATAGCAGATAGTTCAGCCGCCATTTGCAAAGGTATGATGAAACTAATAATTACGAACAAATGGAATGAGATAGGTAAGGAGGTTACCCTTGAAAGAATCTTTGGGTACAGAAGTGTGTGGAAATTTGAAAGATTAGGGTAAGATTGGACAGAGGATGTAATGAGAGCTTTCTTTTAAGGCTGCCTTTTCCTACAAAACAACTTTGGCCCTCAGTCATATAACACTATACATTTTAAACACATTCAGGAGATTTTAATATACTTACCTAATTATAAACTTTAAGAAAAAGACTTTGTCCTGTTCAATAGTGGCTGGCTATCTTTCTCAGCTTTTATAGGCTCATGAAAGTGATGGTGTTTATTCCTTCCTAACTCCTTATTTAGTGACCTCACATGGGTAGCTTAAAATTGGCCTTGGTGAGACAGTTTACATCAGAGAAATTGTCAAATGCTACAAATCAAATCCTTTTCTCTTGGGAGAACCTATGGTTAAAAATTACAAGCATATGACTGCATTAACCCCCCCTTTTTTTTTAAATCTCAAGTAGACCAAAATACTTCTAGATGCTCAAAATAGAAATTAAGTAACCTAAACAAAATGTATTTTAAAATAACTCTCCGCATAACACAAATCATTTTTTAAAATTTTATATTACTTCCAGCATCATTAACATACGGTGTTATATTAGTTTTAGATGTACAGTATAGTGATTCAGCACTTTCATATATTACCTGGTGCTCATCACAAGTGCCCGCCTTAATCCCCAACACCTATTCAACCCGTCCCTCGAGCCCCTTCCCCTCTAGATATCATCAGTTTGTTCTCTGTAGTTAAGAGTCTCTTTCTTGATTTCTCTCTCTTTTCCCTTTGCTTTTTTGTTTTGTTTCTTATGATTTCACTTATATGTGGAACTTACTATATTTGTCTTTCTCTGACTGACTTACTTTGCTTAACATTATACTCTTTAGTTCCATTCATGTCATTGCAAGTGTCGAGATTTCATTCTCTTTTACAATTAGATATTTCATTTTTTATGTATAGATACACATTATATATACGCATACATTATTTATATATGCACACACACACATATACGTACCTCATCTTCTTTATTCATTCATCTGTTGATGAACACTTGGGCTGCTTCCCTAATTTGGCTACTGTACATCTGCTGTAAATACTGTACATGTAACCCTTTGAATTAGTGTTTTTGTATTTTTGGGGTGAATATCTAGTAGTGCAATTACTGGATTATAGGGTAAGTCTATTTTTAATTTTTGAGGAAACTTCATATTGTTCTCCACAGTAGCTACACCAGTTTGCATTCCCTTCAACATGCATGAGGATTCCTTTTCTTCACATGCTCGCCAAGACTTGGTTTTCCTTGTGTTTCTGATTTTAACTTTTCTGACAGGCGTGAGGTGATATCTTACTGTGGTTTTGATTTGCATTTTCCGAATGATGAGGGATATTGCACATCTTTTCATTTGCCTGTTGGCCATCTGGATGTTGTCTTTACAGAAATGTCTGTTCATGTCTTCTGCCCATTTTTTAATTTGATTATTTGTTTTTTGGATTTTGAGTTTTACAGTTCTTATAGATTTTGGTTACCAAGCCTTTATTGGATATATCATTTGCAAGTATCTTCTCCCATTCAGTAGATTGCCTTTTAGTTTTGTTGATTGCTTCCTTCCTATGCAGAATCTTTTTATTTGAATGTAGTCCCAGTAGTTTATTTTTGCTGTTATTTTCCTTGCCTCAGGAGACATAGGTAGAAAAATGTTGCTATGGCCGATGTCAGACACATTACTACCTGTGTTCTCCTCTAGGATTTTTATGGTTTCAGGCCTCACATGGAGGTCTTTAATCCAATTTGAATTTATTTTTGTGTATAGTGTAAGGAAGTGATCCAGTTTCATTCTTTCGCATGTAGCTGACTAGTTTTCCCAACACCATTTATTGAAGAGACTACTTTTTTCTGATTGGATAGTCTTTCCTTCTTTGTGGAACATCAGTTGACCATATAGGTGTGGGTTTATTTCTGGGTTTTCTATTCTGTTCCATTATCTATGTTTTTATATTTTGTGCCAGTACCATACTGTTTCGATTACTGTGGTTTTGCAATATAACATCAAGTCCAGAATTGTGATACCTCCGGCTTTACTTTCTTTTTTCAAAATTGTTTTGGGGGAGCCTGGGTGGCACAGTGGTTAAGCGTCTACCTTCAGCTCAGGGCTTGATCCTGGCATTATGGGATTGAGCCCCACATCAGGCTCCTGGCTATGAGCCTGCTTCTTCCTCTCCCACTCCCCCTGCTTGTGTTCCCTCTCTCGCTGGCTGTCTATCTCTGTCGAATAAATAAATAAATAATCTTTAAAAAAATTGTTTTGGCTACTTGGGGCCTTTTGTGCTTCCATATAAATTTTAGGATTGTTTATTCTAGTTCTGAGAAAAACCTTTTTTGTATTTTGATAGGGATTACATTAAATATGTAGATTGCTTTGGATAGTATAGACATTTCAGCAATATTTGTCTTCTAGTCCATGAACTGGAATATCTTTCCATTTCTTTGTGTCACCTTCAGTTTCTTTCATTAATGTTTTATGGTTTTCAGAGTATAGGTCTTTCACTTCTTTGGTTAAGTTTATTCCAAGTCTCTTATTATTTTTGGTTCAATTGTAAATGGGATAGATTTCTTAATTTATTTTTCTGCTTTTTCATTGTTAGTGTATAGAAATGGAACAGATTGGGGTGCCTTGCTTGCTCAGACTTTTTTTTAGCTAATCTCTATACCCAATGTGAGGCTCAAACTCACAACTCCAAGATCAAGATTCGCATGCTCCTCTGACTGAGCCAGCCAGGTGCCCCAAAAATAAAATCTTTAAAAAAAAAAAGTGCAACATATTTCTGCACATTGGTGTTTTATCCTGTGACTTTACTGAATTTATTTATCAGTTCTGGTAGTTTTTTGGTGGAGTCTTTGGTTTCTTATATAGAGTATCATGTCATCTGCAAATAGTGAAAATCTTACTTCTTCCTTACTGGATGGTTTTTTTTCTTTCTTTGTTTTGTTTTGTTTGTTTTGTTTTGTTTTGTTTTGTTTGATTGATTGCTGTGGCTAGGACTTCCAGTACAATGTTAAATACAATGGTGAGTGGACATCCCTGTCTTGTTCCTGAACTTAGGGGATAAGCTCTCAGTTTTCCCCATTGAGTATGGTGTTCGCTGTGGGTTTTTCAGATATGGCCTTTATTATGTTGAGGTATCCTCCCTCTGAACCTACTTCGCTGAGGCTTTTATCATGAATGGATGTACTTTGTCAAATGCGTTTTCTGTATCTGTTAAAATGACCATATGATTTTTATCCTTTCTCTTACTGATGTGATATGCATGTTGATTGATTTGTAAATATTGAAGCACACTTGCATCCCAGGAATAAATCCCACTTGCTTGAGGTGAATTTTTTTTTTTTTTAATGTATTGTTGGATTTGGTTTGCTAGTATTTTGCTGAAGATTTCTGCACCTGTGTTCATCAGAGATACCGGCACATAGTTCTCTTTTCTTGTCATGTCTTTATTTGGTTTTGCTATCAAGGTGATAGTGGCCTCATAGAATGAATTTGGAAGTTCTCCTTCTCTTTTGGGGGGGAATAGTTTGAGAAGAATAGGTATTAACTCTCCTTTAAATGTTTGGTAGAATTCGCCTGTGAAGCCATCTGTTTCTGGACTTCTGCTTGTTAGGAGTTTTTTTGATTACTGATTCAATCTCCTTGCTGGTAATCAGTCTGTTCAAATTGTCTATTTCTTCCTGCTTCAGTTTTGGTAGGTTATGTTTCTAGAAATCTACCCATCTTTCTTCGGTTGTCTGACTTGTTGGCATGTAGTTTTTCAGAATATTAAATCAATTGAATATAAACTATCTGAAAGATTGATGAATGTCATTTATAAGCCTTTTTGTAAGTAAACTTAAGCTAATACAATAGCATAAGAGTTCATTTCTTTCCAGGTGTAGAAGAAATAGATGTCTGCTAAGAAATCTTGATAGAGTTTCAGCCAGTAATCCTATAAGAAACAAATCCATTGTAGTGAATCTCTCATTACATTTCTTTATTCAGTAATTGGTAGTTGGTGGTTGGCAAGATCTCCTAGAAAGAACATTTATATATAAAAAAAGAAGGTCACTGAAATTGTAAAGCTAAATTTTAGAGGGAAATAAGTAAAAGTATAAAATTACTGTTCATAACAATTTGAACAAACCAATGTATTAAATGGCAAAGAAAAATACACAAATAATCAGAATGCTAATGGAATAGAAAATTATATTTATATAGTATCATTGCAGTGATTGATTGCTAAGCTCTTGAGCTGTTTATTCATTTCCAAGGAGAGTCATTCGTTTAGCAAATTTTATCCCTGATATGATTTTCAAGAGCTATTATTTTTCAAATGGATTTTTAAGAATGACAATAAAGAAGAATTGAAATTACAACATTGAGTAGGCGTTGCCATGATTCACAATTATTTTAGTACTGATAACTAATACATATCAAATGATTTATTCAGTAATTTCCATTTGTCAGATGGAATGGCTAATCTTATTATAAAAATATTATATTCCTTGGTCAAGCTGATATGTATAATTAAGAATAAAATCCTGGCTGTTTAAAGAAGCTTAAATAAAACCATTACTGCATAATGGTCAGGCTGTGGCTTTAGCCATAAAACTTAGTAAAAGAAGTGCTAAGAGTTTGAGGTATTCTTTGTTCTACTGTCACTGGACAGAGGTGGATAACCTGATAACTGGAATTAAAATTAAAGAGTTTGTAATGAGAAATGTCAGATATAAGGCAAGTAAGAAATTCAAGACCAGAACAGATATATTGGTATTTTTTCAAGCCAGAAATTAGCTTCCAGTATGTTTGAATGCAAATCCAGAATTTAGGATCCAGAGTTGATCTCTAATAAGCAGAATTTTCCTGTCTTAGTAGCAGACTAGTAGTTCATGCTTCACTAGTTCTCAATTTATAAATAGGCACGCATGATGATGCTTAAAACTACCACACTGACATCATTCTCATCTCAAATTCAGGGCAATGGAAATGAAATGACAATAACTTATCTGCATTGCAAATTTTCCTCACTTAAAACAATGTTGGTGACTTCTGAAATGTAGTAAAAAGGTTTTGTCTGCCACATATTCTATAATTTATGGATTTTTACAGGCAGATTTTATACAAGTGTTATACTACAGAAATCCTGTTTGTCACCACTTCAAACAGATTCTGTCTTTCCATTCCCATTCAAGTTCTAGCATACAGTATGAGTATGGCTAAAAAAGGACAGGTTAGGGAAATTGTTACTCTTTTGGATACAGAAACATTAGATAACTAAGCCATGTAGTTCTGAAAGACACTAAGAGCTTTAGGATCAAAGCCTGTTAACAAAGGGGTCAATTTTTATGTATAATTTGTGTGTGAACAACTGTTTTACATTTATAAAATTTGCAGAGAGTGAACCCAACCACCAAGCAGAAAAATTACAGTAGAAGCTAGGATCAGCCTTAGGAAGTTTAATTTCAGTGGGTCAGATGCTCATGAATGACACTAAGTCCTTTATCTGTGTGAAGTCTTCTTTTTCCAATAACTCAAGAGCAAATGAGAGCATGCCTTGCAGCCAGTAGTGAATGCTGGTCCTTACTAAATCACTTTTTGCTGGAGGTTGAATAAATAGAAGCAAAATTCCAGATCCAGATCTGGGAAAATTATCTGAAACAGTCAGAAATCAGAGCATGATTTTAGAATATTGAGAAAAAAAATATATATATATGAAAAATAATTGTTACAATAAATATTTTAGAATATATCTGATTAGTAGTTTTTTAAAAATTTTAGAAAAAGATATGTTGAGAAGATGACAGAATCATACAGATTGATTAAAAGGAAATATGATAATACAGGAAACGAAAGAAAGGAAACAAAAACTCATGGTAGAATAAAAATCTTTGTTATTCTTGTAAAAAAGAAAATAGTATAAACAGAAAAAAAGATTAGAATTAGAGGACAAATCCATCATCTCTTTATAAATGCATGGCAGGGGAAATAAGAGATGAGAACAAGTGATGAAAGAATTCACATTTAAAACACAAGGAATGAGTTTTCCTGAAAGATAAAGGAAAAATTCACCAGGAACACATTTCAGTGATGCAATAGATAAAATCATTCTTAACTTTTAAACTTTTAAAAATATATGAATGTACAATCAAATTGACTTATGATGTATCAGAAACAATTAAAAAACAGAAGGTGAAAGTTTTGAACATCAGTGTTAAATCACATATATATATATTTAAGTGTAGAGATGTTTAGAAACATCTTAACCAATATATTTCACTTATACTTTCTCTATTACATAAGGCTAAGATTTGTATATGGTAAGTATCTGGGACCAAATTAAATCTAAAATAGTTCTTTGAATAAATTAAAAATTCTAAGTGGTAAGAACTAGAATACCATAGTTTAACAAACAGTATTAATCACATATTTTAAGTTCAAAGTACACCAAAAGAAGTTTCCCTAAATTCAGAAATTGAGCTTGCCCGAAATATGCTTTCAGAACAATAGCTGTTGTATGCAAACTACAGAAACTGTGTTGTTTCAAATGGAGAAGAAATATATTAGAAAAATATTAGTCTGTTGACTTTTATATCTTTTTTTTTAATGTTTTTTTATTATATTATGTTAGTCACCATACAGTACATCCCTGGTTTCTGATGTAAAGTTTGATGATTCATTAGTTGCGTATAACACCCAGTGCACCATGCAATAGGTGCCCTCCTTACTACCCATCACCAATCTATCCCATTCCCCGACCCCCCTCCCCTCTGAAGCCCTCAGTTTGTTTCTCAGAGTCCACTTTTATATCTTAGAAAAAAAATTTTGGTTTCACACTACTTAGATAGAAGCAAACTTCCTGTCTTACTCTGTTCATGAAAGTAGAAATAAATCTTTTTTGAATAAATAGAAAAAGATCTCAGTTGAAGGAGAGAAAATCGTTGGAAGGTATCTCTATTCAATGGATTCTTAATATTTTCTCCTTAAAGTACCTAAAGTAAAATATGTCTCTGATGGATGCCTCATTAAAAGAAACAAACATGCAAATGAAAATTGTCAAATTTTTTTTTGCTTTTAAATAATTTTCAATTTAGGAAATTTCTGCAGTGCAGCCATGATCTGATTAAGCTATAAAACCCATTTCACTTAGCATGGTGCACTGGGTGTTATATGCAAATAATGAATCGTGGAACATTGCATCAAAAACTGGGGATCTGGGCGCCTGGGTGGCACAGCGGTTAAGCGTCTGCCTTCGGCTCAGGGCGTGATCCCAGCATTATGGGATCGAGCCCCACATCAGGCTCCTCTGCTATGAGCCTGCTTCTTCCTCTCCCACTCCCCCTGCTTGTGTTCCCTCTCTCGCTGGCTGTCTCTATCTCTGTCAAATAAATAAAATCTTTAAAAAAAAAAAAACTGGGGATGTACTGTATGGTGACTAATATAACAAAATAAAATTATTTTTTTAAAAAGCTATAAAACCCAAAGATAATATAATTTTTAAATATCATGTAGTATAATAGGATCCAACTGATATTTAATATTTTAACCTTGAGAATGATGTCATTTTTTTCATAAAAGTTAGCATTTGTAGCTGTTTCAAAATAATGTTATTGATTTCCCTCATGAGTTAAGAGAGTGAAATTACTTACCTGGATATTATAATTACAAATTTTTAAATCTATATGACAATTGAATAGTAAGAACCCAGGACCAAGGACTTCCGCTTCAAGCTCTTTTGTACATAAACATAAAACACCGTCTACTTTAAGTTTCATCATCACACATGTGGGAAAAATTACAAAGTTCCTGTATCACAGACTAAAAAAATACAAGTCATCTTAAAAATGATTCTGTTATTCCTAAATATATAGTACAAATACAAATACAATTATATAAATAGAATTATACCTGCTTTATCAGGTAAAAATTAAAAATTATTCTAGCATCTTCTACATTTATCTTTGAAAGTGAATTTATTTCTAATAACTTTTCATTGATATTATATCACAAATATGATCAAAATACTTTTTAGCTCAGTTGTGCGCCGGTTCTGTGGATCAGGGACAGTAGAGATGCTGCATGCACCTGGGATCTTGGTCTTAGAGTTCATGGGAATGATAGAATTCCAGAATAGAAGACAAGTGTCAGTATTAATAAGACAAAGGAAAGGTAGATCTAGTTACCAGAATGGATTGCAGTACCATAAGGTATGTGACCTTGACTCATGGTCTGGGGTAATGGCTGAGACATGATGTTCTTAGGAGATCACAAGAGCTGGTGGGGAGAGGGTGGACATCAGCTCTGTAATAGAAAACCGTGTTCCCTCACTTAGTTTCCAGGTCTGCACCATCAGATTCAGAGCTCATTGATGGAAGGAGAAGCAGGTGCCCTTGAGAAAGACTCTGACATGTTATTACATGATCATGCAATAAGCTGTAATCTAAATTCTGAGAATCTACTCTAAAAAATATTTGCATATATATAAAAACATGTATAGAAAACAATATCATTTGATTTATTATTCATAAAAATGAAAACTGGACAAAAAACTATCTTTTGAGAAGGAATTATTTCAAAATATTTATCCATGTATTAGAATGTCATGCAACTATTAAAAAAAATGTGAACCAGGCTTTCGTGTGCTGATATTAAAAAATCTCTAAGACATATAACTGATAGGACAGTATATAAACTTCCATGTAACTTATTTAATAAACAACTACATGCTTACATGCACATAGATAATAGTTTAAATTCATTTTTAATGAATAGAAAAACGTACCCCAACTGTTAATGGTTATTTTAAAAAACATGGTCACAGAGAAGCTAAATGCAGTTGTGAGAGGGAAGTTAAAAGACTTACACTTTTTTACCCTATACTTCAATACATTGCTTGAATCCTTTTACAAAGGTGAAGCAGTCATGTCATATTTGTATAACTTTTTTAAAAAAACAGAAATGAAGCATTAAAGGCATCTTTTACTTATGTACTCTCCCCATCATATTCTCCTTGTTCTTCTAACCCAGAGGTAACTATAACGAAGAATTTTGTATTTATCATTCTCTTGTTCTCTTTTTAAAAAAATATTACACATATGTAAGTAATCCTGAGCAAGAATTTTACATGTGTTGTACATTATATTAATTAAGTCATTATGTATCCTGTGACTATAATTTTCACTACCACTGTATTAATGAGAGTTATGTGCTTTATTTCTATTTTGGTACATTGTAACTATATTCTATTGTAGGAATACAACATTATACATAAGGAATTTCTCTCTCCTTTGTATTTTTAAAAACATACATCAATAAATTACACCTTTTCTTCTTTCTCGTATTGGCTTTTATGCTACAAAAATCCTTCCATATACCACTTAAATTTAATCCAAGTACTTGGGTATGTAATTTTTTTTCAGTTCTAAATAGCATTTTTAATTGTTAATTTGATTTTTTGACTCAGAAGTGTATTTTCAGCTTCTAAATATGGGGATGGTTGGTTATTTTTTAAAATTTTAAAGTAAAATCTCCACAGCAGAAAAAATAGTCTTAAAGTCACCTATTCTTTAAAATTAATTGAAACATGACTTTACGGTCTTATAAGTGGTGAGTTCAGTAAATTCTCCAATTTAGTATATTCTCCAATTTTTTAGTTCAATATTCTTATGTTCATTAAATCAAACTTTTTTGTGTTATTAAATTTATATTATAACTTCTTTTGGAGAAAGATATGTTAAAATCTCAAATTACCTGGTAGAATTAATTAATTTTAAAAAATCTGTTAATTTAACTTTCAGCATTTTATTTTTTTTTACAATTTAAAATGTATAGTTTATTGTATATTCAGTATACACCAATAAAGCTGTTTTAAAAAGGAATTTAAGTATTTTAAAACTAATTGCTACCTAAATACAAGATCCAAATTTTCACAGCTTACAGGTTGACTGAACTTTTAATTATGGCATTGTGATCTTTTTTATTTCTAGTAATGTTTTTTGCCTGAAAATCAATTATGCTTACATGAGTGTAGCTGTGAATTTTAGTATTTTCTGTTGAATTATAATTCTTACAGAAAGGTATAAATGTAGATCTCACTGAATGAGTTCAAAGTATACATACCTACCCGACCAAGAAATCCAACATTGCCACCATCTCAGAATACCAAATTTAGTTGTCCTGTTTTTGAACTCTATAAATAGAATCATAAACTGTGTATTCTTCTGTGTTAGGAACTTTTCTTACTTTAGCTGTAGTTTGTTCAAGTATTTTATGCTATTTCATTCTATGAACGTATTACAATTTCGTTATCATTCTACCTACAATAGTCACTTAAGTTGTGTCAAGTGTGGAACTCTGCCAAATAATACCGCTATGAATATTACTATACTTTTCTTTTGGTGCCCACGTGCAGTTTTATTCTGTTACATGTTTACCAGGAAATGGAGTTGTCAGATAAAATACCAGATATCCAGTTAAATGTAAATTTTAGATAAGCCACACAAAATATTTCAGTATATGTATTTACCGAAAAGCACATGTACGCATTTACATGAAAGAAGATTATCCAACGCTTATATGAAATCTACATTTAACTAGGGGTGATGTAGTTTTGTTTGCTGAATTTGGCAAACCTGCATAGAAAGAAAAATAAAGTAAAAATTTAAAAATCTCTTTTTAGTCAAGAAGGTATTCACTTTTTTTTAGAAGCTTTTTTCTTAGGCTTTTCACTTTCGAATATATATGTTCTTGGATGAGAACTTCATTTGTACTGTGAAATTTGATTTGTCAGTTTTGATGTTTTTGTCTTCCAAATGGCTATCCAATTATATTTGAATGCTTTATAGAAAAGACCATTTTTTTTTTCTCTCCTATGTAGTTTCACTTAGGATTTGATCAAACCTGACTAAAATATGTGGGGATGTTAGGTGGGATGATATTAAATCTACAAATCAATTTGGGAAGAAAGGACAGTATTCAAACTACGAACATGCCATATTACTCCACTCATTTAGGATCTTACTTTTTCTGAAAATGTTTTAGTATTTTATGTCTAGATCTTAAATATATTTTGCTAGATTTATTTCAAAACATTTGAAATTATGTTGCTATTTAAGTAGAGTTTTGTGAAATTTTCCATAATTAAAATGGAACCATCTACTAATATTTACCACTCTTTCCATATACTTTTAACAGTTGTGAGTTTTGTAGCTGAAGTTACTCCCTGTTATTTGACTGTAAGATTTATTAAGGCAAGAACCATGGCGCCTAGCTCCATGTATGGCACATAGTAGGAAATTATTTGAAAACTGGTTGTCAGTTCCATTTATGTAGAATATTTGCTTTATAAGCATGCTTTAGAAACACCAATGCCAACCTGCACCACATGCATGATAATCTTCTAACAATTTCTTTATGCTGGAAAAACATGGGACTAGTCCATTTGAATTTAGATTAGCAAGAGAAAGTTAGGAAATAATTACAGGGCCAGATAGGGGAAAATTGGTGAAATGATCTTTAGATTTCACTCCCAGGTATTTAAAATGCAGGGACCTAGGAACACAGTAAAACTGCAAAGATTTGCTGTGCATTATCAGAATCCAGAATAAAGGATAGATCCATTTTATAGACTTGGTAAGGCTCTATGTTGCATTTTGTTCAGAAATCCAGGTTTTTTTCAAGGAGCAAGAGTCAAAATACTTGTAAGGAAAGCAAACAAGATAGGAAACATCTAAATAAACTAAGTTGGAAAGTTTTTTTTAAAATCAAATAAGGGAATATTAAAACTACGCTCAAATGAGCTGATGAGAACATTTGTCTTACTCTGTGGGGCTGCACAGACCTACAAAGACAAAGGATTAAACATGACAATCAGCTCTCCGTTAGGTGTATGAAAAACCTTCTAATGGCTTTTCCCAAAGATGAAAAGGACCTACCACTCTATCAAAGATGAATTTTATCCCCCTTGTCAGAGCATGCCTGCAGTCTGTGAGCTTTTCTGTCATCCTTCCAATTATCAGTCTTCTCCAATATAAGCAATTAGAAAGGCATAATATTGTCGGTCTCCTTAGTGATTATTATCCTTTACAAAATCATCAGTAAAAGAAAAATTATTTATATTTAACACCATATGTTAACTATACTGGAATTAAAATTAAAAACTTACAAAACATTTTTATAATGTGAAGTACTTAATACAGTTTTTGTATATTGGAATATATGAAAAAAACATATATTCCATCTTTTTATAGGAGGGGTGTGATTCACTAAAACAAACGTATGAGAACAGTGTGGTAGGTAAATGAACCAAAGAGAATTAGGTATATGAAATAAAAAGGTATTTTCTTATTTCTAATAAATATTTAAGGGGCTCTTGGGTGGCACAGCCGTTAAGCGTCTGCCTTTGGCTCAGGGCATGATCCCAGCGTTATGGGATCGAGCCCCACATCAGGCTTCTGTGCTAGGAGCCTGCTTCTTCCTCTCCCACTCCCCCTGCTTGTGTTCCCTCTCTCGCTGGCTGTCTCTATCTCTGTCGAATAAATACATAAAATCTTTAAAAAAAATAAAAATAAAAAATATTTAAGGGGCTCATGGGTGGCTCAGTTGGTTAAGCATCTGCCTTCAGCTCACGTCATGATCTCAGGATTCCTGGGATCAAGCCCTGAATCGGGCTCTCTGCTCAGCGGGGAGTCTGCTTCTCTCTCTGTGCTTGTGTTCTCTCTCTCTTTCTCAAATAAATAAATAAATAAAATCTTAAATAAATATTTAAGAAAATATTATCTTTTTATAATTTTATTTGGTGATGATTTGACATAGTTATATTTTTAAATAACATTTAATTTTTAAAAATAGGGCAACATGGGGCACCTGGGTGGCACAGCGGTTAAGCGTCTGCCTTCGGCTCAGGGTGTGATCCCGGCGTTGTGGGATCGAGCCCCACATCAGGCTCCTCCGCCATGAGCCTGCTTCTTCCTCTCCCACTCCCTCTGCTTGTTGTTCCCTCTCTCGCTGGCTGTCTCTATCTCTGTTGAATAAATAAATAAAATCTTAAAAAAAAAAATAGGGCAACAAAAATAACTGCTCCTGATGTTGCATGCCCCCTTCTTTTTACTTGCAGGCATAAAATCATACATCAGTAGTGTTGTGAGTAAATGCAGATACAAGTAAAGTAATGTGCCATTTTAATTTAAATACAAAATATTTATTGCTCTTACATAAAGTCAATAACAACCATACTGGTGAATAAGTGCTTCTGATCCAAATCAATTTTTTAAATTACATAAAAATTTATTATAGCTCATAACTTTATATTTCTCTAGATACTGTGTAAATCTTTGAAAACAATTAGCAAATCCAAAAGCACTTTGTACATCTATGAATTTTTAATGCTCTTTTACATGCCATCTTTCTTCCAAGTTGAAAAAAATAAAGCCTTTAATGTCCCATCTCTCTTCAAACCCTTTAACTTCCAGCACTAAAGGCAGCTATATAGAACATAAATAACATTAATTATCGTGGCTTAGGAATCAGACAACATTATGAAAGGATTTTCAACTGGTATAAATGCCTCCCAGTCACATCTGCCTCCTAGACAGCCATTGGCTGAATATGTATGAAACAAACTTCTTAGATGAAATGAAAGCCTGTGAAAAATGGCACATCTTCCTGAAGCTGAAGGGTTAATCATTAAAGAATATGGGAGGTGATTAAATACATGATGGAAAGCAGAAAATGTTGGTAATGAAACCCTTGCTTCATATGGTCAAAGATTGTATATATACTTCAGATTCAAATGATATATTTACAGGGAAGTGTCTTCACTGGAGCCTAGCTATTTATTAGCAAGCCTTTAAGGCATGAATTATGCTGTTTCAGGAGGGGGTTGTAAATGCAGATTTAGCATTAGTTAAGGAAAGTGACGAATACCAACTCCATCCAATAACCAATGTTTAGTACTCAATTTTCATCATTTAATAATTTCATTTTTATTTTTTAAAGATTTATTTATTTTAGAGAGAGAGAGAGAGAGCTAGAGCAAGTGGGGAGGGGCAGAGGAAGAGAATAAGCAGACTCCCTTCTGAGCACTGAGCCCAAGACTGGGCTAGATCCTGAGACCCATGAGATCATGACCTAAGCGGGAACCAAGAGTCATATACTCACCTGACTGAGCCACCTGAATGCCCCTTGTTTTTATTTTTAATAGAGATTTTTCTTGACTCTCTCAGAGAGAATTTCGCTCATCCTGTGTGTGTATGTGTGCATGTGTGCGCCTTGGGAATTAGACATGCTGGTGAGGCTCTGATGAATTGCTGAGCTTGAGAAGCAGACAGATATTAGCTTTCATATTTTGATTTTCACTTGATTTTCCCTGAAGGAAGTGTATGTGTGAATTAGTGGGGTTGTTGCTAGTTCAAAAGGGAAATAAATGATAAGACGGTTTGGGTCCCAAATGTTGCAATAAAATAGAGTTTGATTTATATCGTAAGAGAGTCTTCAGACTTTTTTTTCCTCAAGAACTTCATGTAACATAGCTCCTGCGAGGGGGACTGAAAGCTACCCAGTATGGGGAAGGTGGGCCAAGAGCACAGCCCTCAACCACAGTGATGATCAGAGTGGAGAAGATAGACACATATTTCTTTGATCTCCAGGTTTGGGAACATTGAGTGACATCGCTGAATCCAAATGAAACCATCCCATTGAGCACAAGCAGGATTTTTCAGCAGTCTCTTGAGAGAAGTTACCGTCATGGAGGCTGGCTTGGAGAAGAATACGGTAGGTACTTCTGTATTGTTGTTTTCTGGTTTTAATTTTGTATTTTGTAGTAATTTTAGATTGACAGAAAAATTGCAAACATTTCATAGAGAATCCCCATATGCCCTTCATCTAGATTTTTGCCAGTGTTAAAGTTGTATATGATGATGGTATATATGATGATGTATATGATGTATATGATGATGGTATATGATGATGGTATATGATGATGGTATATTTGTTAAAACTGAGAACCACATTTGTGTACTGCTATCAACTAAACTCCAGCCTTGATTCAGGTTTCTGCAGATTTTTTTCCAATAGTGCTGTTGGTCTTCTCCAGGCTCCATCCTCAATAGCACATTGTATTTAATTATAAATTATCCTTTCTCCTTTGTCTCTTCCAATCTAGGACTATATCTAAGTCGTCTTTTGTTTAATTATGACCTTGACAATTTTGAAAAATGTTTAAAAATCTAAGGATTATTGTCTTTATACACATACTACAAAAAGATAGAAGTTTGAATTATGATCTATCCTTCCATTTTGTAAGACAAACAATAGCTAATAGAGAATTAGGGAAGCCTGGCAATACTGAAGGAGATGGAGATGGTGTCTGGCTGTGGATGCCAATAGGACAAGAAAATCTTTTAAACAAAAGATAAACTGTGAGAATTGTATATGGGTCCAATTATTGGGACATGAGAAGAAACTCACAGAAATTGCCCAAAAAAGGAAGAAAGACAAAGCGAATGAGGTAAACAGAATACATATATGTAGTTCAGATTGTAAATAATTTAATAGTAGAATTTTTTTTCAATATAACTGTCATTCTGAATTTAGTACTCTCTTACTTTCTTTGATTCCACATCATATTGAGAGTTTGGGTAAATTTCATCTCTCTTCTATTTATTAAATGTATTTCAAACATGGTAGCAATAAAATAGAGCAGATGGTAAAGAATAAACTTATTTAGAGATGGAAACTGAAGATCACATAACTCTCAAGAAAAGGTAAGTCTTTTACTTCTTTCTGCAACAGAATATTCTCCCTTTATTCCAGAAATAGTTCTAGGCACCATTCATTGAAACTGATCTTCTGAAAGAGTTCAAACTCTCATGCATATAAAGCATTAATGTAGAATTTTGTATTATCTGTCAAGTACTCATGGACAGTGAAATATGGGTTTCAGATTCATCTGTTTCCTCCATATTGTTTTCAATCTTTAAATCACTTGCCTCAATCTAGATGCTATTATTTATTCTTTTATCTATTTAGAATTATTGATGGAGATGTATGGTACTGTCAAAGACAAAATTCACCAGCTAATTAAGAGACGATTTTATTGGGCAACTGCAATGGGGAGAATAGGCCATATCTGAAAATCAGAGTTTAACAGAGTATTTTTGCCTTAGCAATTTTTATATGGAGGGGGAGAAAGCTAGGTGCTTTACCCACAGGGTTATTTTGTATGTAGGGAATGTGTCAGACACTTAGATAAATGAGAAGTGTTTATCTCTGTGTCAAACCAGTTTCTGAGGGAAAAACCATTCAAATCCTAACTACTCATGGGACAAAGAACGTCACACTGACTAGGGGTGAAAGAGGAAGGAACTGTGTCTGACTTTGTTATTATATAAGCAAAGGGAAAGGTCTGTTTTTGATCTTGTCAGTAGCCATCATAAAAAAATATTCACATGGCATCATTTCTCCACTAAATATTCTTTCATTATCTTTGTTGTGCAATACCATATTTAAGACTGACTGGATCTCACATATTCATATTTTTTTAAATTCTGCCTGGGATGTGAAGACAGGCTAGATTCTCAAATTTCTTCACAAATGTGGCAGAGATGACTACCTAGCCAATAACAACAACAAACAACAAAAGCAAACAACAACAACAACAACAACAACAACAACAAACCCCATTCTCTTTCTCTTCTAGAGAAATGAATAGTATGAAGTCCATGGTATTTTGGGGTGTGTATTTCAGAATTTCAGTATGCTCAAACACAACAATAACTTCGATTTTTCTCGGCATATGTAGTAGCAAATGCACTGTTCAGAAATATTCATTTCTGGTAGTCAGAACATTTGCTGTCTCTAGTACTGTCACCGTGCTGTATCTTGTTGAAATTTTATTTTCAGATATTTCTCTCAAAAGTTATATCTACCTAAATTTTTAATTCAGCTTACAATTCTTGACTTTTCCATTTTGCCTGTGCAGTTTACTGATAGCATCCTGAGAGGCTTTTAAGCAATAGTTTTTCATAAATTAGCCTTGCTTTTTTTTTATCTTATACTTTTCATCTTCTGTAGCTTATATATTTTATAATTGGAAGTTTGTACTTTTTAATCCCCTTTATCTGTTTCACCCACCCACCTCCCCTCTGGCAACCACCCGTTGGTTCTCTGTGTTTAAGAGGTTTTTTTCTGCTTGCTTGTTCATTTGTTCCATTTTTTTAGATTCCGCATATAAATAAAATCATATGGTATTTGTCTTCACTGATTTATTTCACTTAGCGTGGTCCATCCATGTTGTTGCAGATGTCAAGAGCTCATTCTTTTTTATGGCTGAGTAATGTTCTTGTGTGTGTGTGTGTGTGTGTGTGTGTGTACCACTTCTTTGTCCACTCATCTACTGATGGGCACTTAGGTTGCTTCCATATCTTGGCTATTTTAAATAATGTTACATAAACATAGGTGTGCATCTATCTTTTTGAATTAGTGTTTTCATTTTCTTTGGGTAAAAACCCAGTAGGAGAATTACCGGATCATATGATATTTGTATTTTTAATTTATTGAGAAACCCCATTTCATCAGTGGATGTACCAGTTTACATCCCACCAGTAGTTCAGGAGGACTTTCTTTTTCCACCTGTTACTTCTTATCCATTTGACACTAATCAGTTGGACTAGTATGAAGTAATATCTCCTGTGGTTTGGTGTGCGTGTCCCTGATGGTAAGTAACATTGAGCATCTTTTCATGTGTCTACTGGCCATCTATATATATTTTCTTAAATGTCCATTCAGGTGCTCTGCCCATTTTTAAAATCAGGTTTTGTTTGTTTGTTTGTTTGTTTTGGTGTTGAGTTGTATAATTTCTTTATATATTGTGGATATTAACTTCCTGTTAGACATATCATTTGCAAATTTCTTCACCCCTTCAGTAGATTGTCTCTTTTTTTGTTGATGGTTTCCTTCACTGTGCAAAAGCTTTTTTTTTTTTTTAAGATTTTTTTTTTTTTTTTTTTTTTGACAGAGATAGAGANGTGAGAGAGGGAACACAAGCAGGGGGAGTGGGAGAGGAAGAAGCAGGCTCATAGCAGAAGAGCCTGATGTGGGGCTCGATCCCATAACGCCGGGATCACGCCCTGAGCTGAAGGCAGACGCTTAACTGCTGTGCCACCCAGGCGCCCCAACTGTGTAAAAGCTTTTTAATTGGTGTAGTCCCAATAGTTCATTCTTGCTTTTGTTTCCCTTGCCCTTGGAAACATACCCATAAATATGTTGCTAAGAACTTAGCCATATTTTGTAGTAATTATGTATACGTGATAAAGGATTGTGTATGAAACCTTAAGAGTACATACATAGATGTTCATACTACCCATAGTGTGAATCCAAATGCCATTACTAAACAGAACAGTTTTGCATTTTAGAAATGGCTTTGGTGATTCTGCTTTGCATAACTTGTCTTAGTGATGAGCTCTAGAGGGAATATGCCCAAGAATAATGTGTTTGTTACTTTGGATACAAGGGGAGAGAAAATTTTCCTCCACATCATCCTTTCTCAGTAATAAAGGAAATATTAGAAGCACTAGTCAATGATGGGAGCTCTCTTTTCTAGAACTTTATAAATGGTAGATTCTCTTTTAGTCTGGATCCTAGGAACTCCATCTAAACACAAATAAAGACTTGATCATGGGTATATTCTATAAGTGTGAAGAATTTATTGAGAATTTGAATAAAAAACAGGGGCGCCTGGGTGGCACAGCGGTTAAACGTCTGCCTTCGGCTCAGGGCGTGATCCCGGCGTTCTGGGATCGAGCCCCACATCAGGCTCCTCTGCTAGGAGCCTGCTTCTTCCTCTCCCACTCCCCCTGCTTGTGTTTCCTCTCTCGCTGGCTGTCTCTATCTCTGTCAAATAAGTAAATAAAATCTTTAAAAAAAATATTAAAAAAAAAACAAAGAATGACTTCCATACCATCAAATAGTGCCCCTAACCTCCATCCCCCTAGAAAGATATTTAGTGTTACATAAAGTATCATTCGCTTCGGAAAAAAATTTCATTCTTAGGCATTTTGTAAATTTAGAAGAAACAGTTTTACTAAAAAGTAAAAAAAGAGTTAGTATCTAGTATTTGATTTTTGTGGAGAAAACTGCTTGGTTTAGACAATATTTTGTCTTAATCCAATAATATGGTGAATGATAATTATCAGAAGATGCTTAAAAAGGCAGATGAAACCTATGTAAATATATATAGACGGATACAATTTCTGTATGGAGAATAATTTGAAAACTTTCTGTGTGACAGGGTTAGGTAAAAAAACAATCCATATCAAATATAGTTTCATAAGTACAATGTAGAGAATATTCAGGCGTATGCACTCATTCAGATAATTCCACCTTCTCTTCTTTCTACTTAGTTCTGGTAGCTCTGTCTTTTGATATGCAGAAGTAGAGAAAAATACAATAATCAAGGAAAAACAAATTTAGTTTACATTAAAAGGAAACTAAATCTGTTTATCAGAGAACAGGTAATATCTGCACAGTGAAAGGGTGAAATTAAAGACAGAATGAAGTTTGGGGTAGACACCAAATTTGAGGGAGCAACCCTTGAGATGATAAGTTTAAAGGAAAATCTGTCCAAGGATGAATTTTAGAACATTGGTGCTGTGTATAAGGATGGAATTCCAGTTTCCAGGCTTCCTTTTCAAGCATGCTGCGTGAAAATTACATCATTTTCAAGCCTTTTGGAGTTGAATTTATGCTCCTTTAGAATGTGACACCTTTTTATATGGGTCTTACCAAGAAAATAAGAGAAGTATAAATTATGCGAATAAAGCCATTATTAAGAATTCTGCATCTTCCCTGCACCAGTACCGCAGAGATAAAGCAAGTGCCTTGTGGTAGTCTCTCCAGCAGCACATGCACTTGGCACCCTGTGGAATTCGTGCTTGTGTCGAATGTAAAGGTAGCTAGAGTCACTCTGGTGTGGGCCCATCGGAATGATAATTCAGTTCTTTCTTCACCTGTATCACCTGTATCCAAGAATATGAACTTGAACGGAAGGAATTAAAACTGAAAAGTGGAAGAAATTGAAGAAAGGTATCCTACTCCCTAATAAAAGCAAGGCAGAGTCCGCTGGATTCCGCTGGGGAGACTGTTATTAGCATTGCCACTGCAGGTTACAAGTCACAAGGGATGTCTGGGAGCCTAAAGAGGAAACTTACGTAAAATGCAGTGCTGAATGTAAAACAGCAGATCATGGTCTGCCTTCAGTCTTTAAAACCAAACGATCATTTAATTTTGATAAAAAATATTTTAGTGTGTTGAAGAGCAGACTGAACACCTCTTCCGTGGTACAAGTTTTATCAAAAACTTAGCAGAAAGGGGCACCTGGATGGCTCAGTGGTTAAGCATCTGCCTTTGGCTCAGGTCTTGATCCCAGGGTCCTGAGATCAAGTCCCACATTGGGCTCCCTGCTCAGCAGGGAGTGTGCTTGTCCCTCTACTCCTCCCCCCTGCTTGTACTCTCTCAAATAAATAAATAAAATCTTAAACAAAAATGCTTATCAGAAAACAGTAAATTGGAGAGGATAAATGTCCCTAATTCAGAATTCTTAATGAAGAATTTAAGGATAAATCTGATTCCTGTAAATGGGGAAAATACATAGTTAGAAAAATACGACTAAAGCCAAAATTCTCAGTGAAAGTGGGAAAAAATGTGAATACTTTTAAACTACAATGTTATCTACTCTGACAGTATTAAAATTGAAATATTAGCTAAAATGAAAAAGGTTTCCTTCAGAGCACTTTAGGAAGTAACTGTATAGTTATTTAGTTAAAAACAAGAAGCCTGAATTGGATTATACCAGGTTGATTAGGAAATAACAAAATCCAGAGAAGAAAGTAGAAGATATTCAATGAAACAGAAGAAACAATTCAGAAATAGAACCAAAGGATAAGAATTTCGTTGGCAACAAAAATTAGTGGTAAAAAAAAAAAATTATTTAAAAAAAATGTGATGCTAGTAAAAATGCTTAACTCTTTGGGAGAAAACTGAAGCTGGATCCCAAACTGATGTAAACCAATAAATTAACCGTCTAAACAACTAATCTGTAAAATTTCTAGAACTGTTCTGACAGCTGCTAGCTCCATGTGGCTTTTGATAACTTGAACTATGGCTGTTGTAAATGGCAACTAAAGTTTTAATTTAATTTATATTTAACTTTAAAACTGATATTTGATTCAGTTATTAGAAAATAGTCAGGCATGATTGGAAGAACTTAATATGTCAATCTATGTTTTAAACTGTAAATTTTATAAAATTAAAATACAGATCAAGTATTTCCAATGACAACTTCGCTTCAATTTGACACGTAAGTGTAAAATACATCTTAAAATACTAAAGGATATCTCATTAATAATTTTTATATTGATTCCATGTTGAAATAGTAATTTGGATATATTGAGCTAAAATAGTTTATTAAAATAAATTTACTTTTTTCTTTTTCTTTTTTAATGTGACTACTAGAAACCTTTAAATTCTGTATCTGGATCACAACATACTTCCACTTAACAACATTATTCTAAGTAAAACAAGGTTTTGATATATTTATGATCCAGAGGTAGAGAAATCCTTTCAATTGTTAATCAGAAATCATTTAATCAGAAAAAAAAGAAATCATTTAATCAGGACCTGCTTTTCAGTCCTTGTAATAAAAAGCCACAAAGGGGAATACAAATATTTTGTTTTGCAAAATAATGACAGCAAAGAAAGTGAGAAATAAGAAGTAGGAAAAATATAATATTTTTACAAACACCTATATTATACAAAAGACTCAATCAAGATTTAGAAAATAGACAAATTATAAAGAGATATAAATCAGCAATTGAGAGTGAGATAACAGAGCAATTAGAAATATTAGTACATACATAGAAGGATATATAACCTCACTTGTAATTAAAAAAATAAAAGTACCAACAAGGTATCTTTTTTTTTTTTTTTTTAACTGTCAGGTATCTGGTAATTGAGAGAAGAAGAGAGAAAGACAAGGAAACAGACAGAGAGAGAATACAGTTAGGGAGTAAATTCATGACAATTCCTAACATCTTTAGGGCCAAAATTGATGATATCTACACAAATTAAAATTGCAGTTACTTTATGAACAGTAGATTATATATATAGTGATTTGTCATAGGATTATACTTAAAAAATATGCTTACATACAACAGGCTATGTTTTGCAGTATTGCATATAATAGCAAAAAAAAGTATAATAATGTAAAGTTTAATAAGCAGAAATTATTTTAAAAATTCTGGTAAGAGTGTGTGTATAATATAGTTATATCCAAAGAATGAATTAGATCTTTATTATGCTGATACGAAAATATACCCAAAATATACTATAACAAAATGCAGTAGATAGAATGGTTATAGTATAGTGTACTGTATACTGAAAGAATAAATTGTATAAAAAAATCTATATGTTTCTATCAAAAGATATGAGCTGACATGAATTTATTTATCTAACTGTTTATTGTGAAATGCAAAAAAAAAAAATGTTAACAGTGGGTACATATGACAAGAAGGATAGGGAAATGTGGAAGGGAGCCTGAAACTTTCTTTTTCATTTTATACATTTGAATTTTAAACATACCTATTTATATTTTCAAAATCAACAGTGCTGGTTGATTTTATGAGAAGTGGGACTTTTTTTTTCTCTTTATAGTTTTATATTTAAAAATTTTAATAGTAAAAATATTTACAAAACTTGCTGTGATTCTGTGTGGTGAAAATTTATTTTCCAGTTTATTAACAACCTCATGATTTATCTTTTAATCTCCCTGAGAGATATATATACCATTATTTCCTGTATCATGCAAAATAAGTTTATTTTATATGGGCTTTGTGTTCTGGTTATATTTTCTTACCTTTCACAAAAGCCAATGTTATTCACTTCCTGCTAGCCTACTTGTACAGCATTTTAAAGACACAATAAATATTCACCACTGTCATGCACTTCAAACTGGTGATATTTTAAAAATATATTTTTCTGATGAAGCATAATTTTTAGGATATATTGCAAAGATTGTTTTACTGTACATGAGAAAACAGGTTTGTAATACAAATTAAACATCACTCCACACATTTTAAATTGTGAGATTGCTTCCAATTAAAGGTAACTAAATGAATACTGCTTTGTTTTATTTTTTTAATTATTTATTTATCTAAGTAATCTCTACACCCAATGGGACTCCGGCTCACAATTCTGAGATCAAGAGTCACATGCTCTCC
>NC_048220.1:71491575-71551852 GCF_002007445.2 Ailuropoda melanoleuca | reverse complement strand
CTTTTTTTTTTTTTTTGGTACTTTCATTATTGAGGCAGGTGACCTTCAGAAATCCCAGTGGATCTAAGCTATCAAAGGAAATTCTATTTAGTAAAAGTAGGGAAATAGTCAATGCTACAATGCCCTATGTAAATAATTCAAGACCTTTGAATACTCAGGAGAAGATTGTTGGCTGATTATTACCCAGTATAGGAAGATGAGAACGTTGGGAAGCAAAAGTCTTATCTCTTCCTGAAATTCCCTACCATTTTCTCCTTTTTAGCTTTTTTGTCATGTGAGGTTAAGAACAGATTTGACCCAGGCAAACAGTTGATTGAACAATTATTCTGCATTAAACACTGAATAGATACAGAAAACATATACTCTATTTGCAGTCCCCCAGGAGCTATACTCCAATACCAGTCTGGATTCAGTCAGGAAAATACAAGCCACTCTCCACTGAATATAGAATTAGGCCTTAATCCGACTTTGCAGTTGCTTGAGGGACAAATCTGGGACAGTTTTTACCAGTTGTTCAAGCTGTGCCACTAAAGTTCAGAAAAAGTTGACACTGAAGTTTTTTTCACCTGAAGAACTAAACCAGAGTTCCTCAAGTGACTGCCTCAAAGCTGCTACATTCTTTGAGGATTTTTGGAGAGGCTCCCACAAAATGTTCGTCTGTTACAGTGAAGAGGGTGATTCTCAAGCCCTTGTGAGAATGCTGTGATGAACTTCATCTCTGCCAGGGAGTAAGTGCTTCCCCTCCCCCTTCACTTCATCCCTCTCATAGGTAAATACTATCCAATAACCATATAGTGAAGAGGATTCTGGGAAATGTAATTCCCATTTCCCAGGTGGAAGTGATGCCTAAGTGATCCCAGATGGTCCTGTATTGTGCATATATTTGTGGACCCAGCATCTGTGCACACCCCTTTTATGCCTATTTAAATTCTGACCAAAAGTAAAAGCACAATGCTTTGCTTAACTTGTCAGAACTACCTATATATAGTCAAAGGCATAATCAAATTCTTCCCCAAAGGAGAAATAGAAAATCCCATATGCCATTTTATTAATCTCTGGATAATGATCATTTCTTTTCTAGTTCAGTCACTATGCCTCTTGGGTATCTTGAAACTTAAAGACTAAAATATAAATTCAATTTCTACTGGCACCATTTACATTAGATAATAAGAGAGCCACAGGGAGAAAGATGAAAATGGACTTGTTAATATTTACAAACTTACATGTATATAAAAACAAAGAAGAAAATATGCATAATCCCTACAATCCTTACTTTTGCAAAAAGTCACATTGTCTTAGTTGGCCTCTATAACTTCCCTTTACCCTACCCCTTCCACATTCCCTCATCTTCAGCTAGCACAAGTAGCCAGTCATATTTCTTTGCCTGGTACCTTCTCAAATTAATTTGCAAAGAAACTTGTGCCCTGAGTAGTCTTCCCTTTGTGAAGTAGTTTTATTTTTTCAAGACTTGTTTTCTTCTTTAACCAGAAAACACAGATGGAGTAAGAGAATCTCTTGAATTCCAGGTCCACGTTTCTCTGCCTCCATTGAATAATAGAAATAATAGAAATCCAATTACGAAAATCAGCTCAGCTAATAGAGTAAACCTCTTCTCTTTATCTAATTCTCCAGTGACAGAAGGAACATAAAATGTGTAGCTTTTATGTGATTAGAAATTGTGATTAGCTTTTGGTTTAATGGAATCAATCTTGAGTCCTTTTGTCCAGCTTTTGGTTTAATGGAATCAATCTTGAGTCCTTTTGTCCAAATATCCATCCCTTTTAAGAACCGTGATTCCAAATCATCAGAGCCTAAAGTTGTGGGGATAGGATACAAAACTTTTTCTGATGGGAAATTAAGTTCCGTGATATGAACAACTACTAAGAGAAAGAACGCTATCCTACTGATCACTGGTACAGACTGTAAAGCACATCCAGCAGGACACTGCCCAGTCACACTGAAGTTTACCCCGCTGATTCTCTTCTTCAGCTCTTTATCAGCTTTAAGGTTGTCAGTGACAAGGCTTTAGAGTAAATGATGGGTGTATGATTATGAATAGAGCATTAGATAAGTCAGGAAAAGCAGGTCTATATCCAGTATAAATACCTGTTGTAAGGAAATGCAGATGCTGTCATTTCTAATATGAATGTATACGAGATAATCAACCTGCTATGCAAGTCAATAAACCTATCAGGTGACATGTTTGTCCCAGGGAAATAGTATCATATGGGGAGCTCATAGCTAATAGCGACTGTTGGCAAGTGGGCCCTAGACTAGTTAAATCTTGGATAGAGAAAGTACTGTGTTTTAAAGCCTGTAACTAACCTCCACTCCTGTCTCCACAGTCACTTTTTCAGGAGGCCATTGAGAAAGAGCAGAGGTTTTTGGGAAGAGTGGCTGTCAGACAAGCACGGAACCAATCATCTTTCTTATCTTGATATTAAGAACTTTCTCTGCTGTGATTATGCATTTTGTCTACACTAAAATGTCCTTATACTTAATCTCCTTCCCAAACCAGTTTATGAAATGTGTTTTTCCTAATCCACAGTGTCTAACCAACAAGTGAATAGTGGCATATGAATCACTGTAGATGATTCTGGTCATCTATACTTCCAGGGGAATTGAACAATCAGATATGCTTTTTGAACTTCTGTCTACTGAGATCTTCCTTCACCCCTAGTGTTCAAGGACATCCTTCTAGTTTCTTGCTATTTTCTACCAGTAGGTGGTGTAAAGTCCAACTTTTTTTGCCTTTAGGGAGCTATTCGTAGTGAGTTCCTCATGAGGTCATGCATGTGGGCTGAAAAGGGAGCTATAAATCAGAAGTAGAAGCCATGAGAACAAGACTTATTAGGACTTGGAACTTAATGGAACTTACTTGTTCCTTGGAGTTCCTTGAGCTTGATCTCATATACCTCACTTCCATTTGATTATGGAGTAGTTTCTAAGTTGTAATATTACGTGAACATAGGAAATTCTACTTGAGGCCAGTGGTTTGTGCTCTTTAAAAATTTTAATTTTGACACAGTTTTGCAAAAGTATTTCACTCTTATCTATTTATGTAGATAATACAACAGAGCTATTATTAGAAAAAGTTGAGAATTTGAAGAAAATTGTTGCTCTCAGGGAAAACATTACCCAAAGGGTATTGGTGGTACCAGTGATTGTGATTAGAAAACAGAATCCCAGATATATAGAAAGATAAAAAAAAATAAATACACAAAGTAAGGATTCCACTACCCAGCCAGCAAATTAATGGTAAAATTGATCAAAATTAAAAAGGAAATAATAAAGACAAATTAAGAAACAGAAAATCATAAAACCAATGAAGATCAGTGAAACAAACATATTCCGTCAATAAGGTTTTCAAGAAGCAGCAAATAGCACCATCAGATGTGAGTCAAGGTGAACAGGGTGACTACTGAAAAAAAGTGCACCACGAGAGAAGCTGTGACCTTGAGGTGATTGCTGCAGTTAGCCTGAAGTGTCTCCATATAGAGGATCTGGTAAAATAATCAGCATCATTCTCACCTCCCTCAGATCCAGGTTTGAGAATCTTAGTACTTGAAAAAACAAAACAGAGGAAAGGGTGCTTGTTGATTTAGTCTGTCCTGGTTTGCTTCTTCTAGAGAGCAGATTATAAAGTAGCAGAGACTGGATCTAATGGAGCAAATGGAAAATACCTTTGGAAAAGACACCGTAGTGAATATCAGATGATTTATCTGTTTCCATACCTCTCTACCTGAGGGGAACACGTATTTTACGGCTTAGATTAAGCAAATTCATATCTCGAACTGAGAGGTTAAGCATGTGTCACAAGTCAGAGCAACAAAAGAACCTCATAATCTGGCCAATTTATTGTTTCAAAAATTGATATGAAGCCCAAGCTGAGAAAACCTACCTCTCCGTGGTATGCTGAGCTCTCGGGAAAGGTAAATTCCTAAGATGTTCCTAAGTCCAACTCAGAGACTGTTGAGGTGTAAGTTGGTAGTCACCTTACTCAACAGGACTACTGGAATCAAGAACTGAGCAAAGAGACAAAGGCCTGAGATTAATTTCAGTCCATTGGTCCTTTCACAGGTCAAGCTAGCTGTAACCACAAATTTCTCAGTTCCCAGCTGTCTGAAATAGTATATTCACATTTCTTGGTTAAGATAGTTTAGTTTGGGTTTTGATCACAGAATTTGATACCTGAAAATAGAATATTTTAAGTGAAGGACCTGAAAAACGAATTTGTCTTATTTGAGGTTAGAGGTAGAGCAATGAGCATTCCTTCATCTTCACTTGGGGATGTCCATAGTCCTTAAGGCAAAGCAATTGAATTCTTGCCAGATATATATTTGGAAATCAGAGGGTATATTACTGAGACTACAGTGTATAAAAATGTCACAAATGTTTATAAGCTATTTCTTATGTTTTTCAGTGAAGTTTTATAAAAACTGAAACAATTTCTGTTCAAGTTAACCACTAATAATCTGAAAAGGAAAACAATCTGGGTTTTTTAAGAGGTCCTTTAACCCTATGGTCAGCAATCCATATTAACTGATTAATCATGTTATCTTTACTAAGAAAAGCTAGTCCTTTGCTACCAAATAACATTTTTCTCTCCACTTTAATACCAGCCAGACAACAAGGTTTCTTTCTGTTTTCCCCAATTAGTGAGTAGTGTGTGTTTAGTAGGATTAATTTCTGGCACTTGAGCATTGTCTTTTGAGCTTATTTAAAATTATTTTTAAAATTTTAATCTCACTTAAATAAAAACTTAAAAAGGAAAAAAGTTAAAAATTTAATCTCATTACATTTCTACATTCAGAAGCAGAATGCGTCCATACAACCACAGCTGTCACAGAACCAAAGATGCTGTTTTATCTTGTTGAATCTTATATTTTGCTATATTTCTACCTATTAACTTCATCAAATGCTTTTGGAGGTAGGGGTGAGAGAAAGAAATATAAATAAGTGTATTAAAATATTTTCTGTATACTAGTCATAGACCCAGCATGTTCTGCTTACGAACTTTTGACGTCATTAATTTAAAAAAAATAGAAAAATGCTCATATTAATAGGCTTGTTATTTCTCCCTAAGAATTTAGACATGAGTGTGTGTGTGTATGTAGATATACTTTCATTTTAATCTTGATAAATATAAAATGTGATATTTCTAAAAACACTAATATAAAGAAGAGAGTGATTCAGTACGAATATCAGATAAAGTTGTTAGGTCAGATGAGTCCCAATATCAGCCTAGCCAGTAGATTTGGGATGGTGAATCCCCAGACAGGCTCAGGGGGGCCAGGACTGTTATCTTACCCACTGTTATCAATTATAGCTTCAGTGACTAAATAAATCCTGTTGCAGAAATGAACAAACTCTCTTAGAACGGCTACCATTTGTAAATTCATTTGATTAAAATTAATAATTTTCTGATTATGACTTGGCATTGCACGTAGGTCTGCTTATTTGCGTAGCTGGGTTCATGTACTATGATAAAATACGGTGGGTATTCTGTTCTCATATGCCAGTCTTCAGGTTTGTTGTTGTTCACAAGATCTTCTGCTTAAATGTTACTTGGAAAAAAATTTCCTACAGATGCTGCAATAAATTCTCCCAATTTAGATTTATAGTTGGATATAGCATACAAGCTATATAATTATCTATAGGCTCTATAAGCAATATTTGCAAGCCTTACTCCTAGAGTGATCAACAGAGTCTTTAAAGAAAACAACCATGGTTTTGGCTATGTAAGCTACAACTTATTTGTACAATTTTAATTTATTTGCAATCAAAATTTGACAGGGTTTCTGAAAATGCTAGGCAGTATTTCAGAAATTAGAGCCAAATTCTGTAACAGTAGATTGCATTGCCAGAAGAACTAATATATTTAATATATGATAGAACTATCCCCTAATCTACCTTTTGTTACCCTTTGCCATCTTTGAAATATTCTATAAAATCATTTTCCTATGAAGTAAAAATTCCATTCTTGAGCGTAAACATGTTGTTCTGATAAATGTTTAATAACTATGGGGGGGTTGGGGGAGATCCAATTTTTAGCATTTGATAATTTCTGTTGTTTAAGTACTCCTACTACAACTGAATCCAAGCTACTAACATGCCTTCAGTGAATGTGGAGTTAGGAAGAGGTGTACACAAAATACTCCAATAAACCAGAGGCATTTAGCTTCAGCATATAAGTGGGTGGCAGTGGTTAAGTGTCTGCCTTCGGCTCAGGGCGTGATCCCGGCGTTATGGGATCGAGTCCCACATCAGGCTCCTCCGCTACGAGCCTGCTTCTTCCTCTCCCACTCCCCCTGCTTGTGTTCCCTTTCTCGCTGGCTGTCTCTCTCTCTGTCAAATAAATAAATAAAATCTTAAAAAAAAAAAAAAAGAAATAGCGCATGTGAGCACGAGCAAGTTGGGGGAGCGACAGAGAGAGAATCTTCAAGCCGACTCTCCACTGAGTGTGGAGCATGATGCAGGGCTCAATCCCAAGACTGAGTTCATGAGTTTATGACCTGAGTAGTAACCAAGAGTCAGACACTCAACCAAGTGCCACCCAGGTGCCCTGAAACTGAACATACTTTTTATCAAGCAAAAACAAAACAAAACAAAAAAACAAACAAACAAACAAAAAACCTAAGCTTCAGACTAAAGTATGGGAATTTAGGTTTATTTAATTTAATTTTAAATGAAATGATTTGAATTGAAAGTAATACATTAAAATTTTTTGCCCTGGCTCATTCATTTTATTGTTGAAGGAAGGAAGTTCCAGAGTATACAGAGACTGGTTAGTTGACAAAATTTGAACTATGATTAATTTTGCATATGCTTACAGTGAAAAAAAATGGCCTGAAAAAAATGAATAAAGATTCAGTAGATCGAGTTTTAGAGAGTTCTAAAAATGTGTTATTCTGAAAATCCAAGTTTAGTGATCTCTTCCATTTAGGACTAATGATTAAACTTTTTGATAAAATAAAAAAAAATATGAATGAGTGAAGAGTTTTGGAGTAAACACGCTCCACCATCTCTCCTGTTGAATACAGCTATATAATACTCGGGCTGAATTCATGGAACAGCTATGTGAGGGCTCAGAAAAGTAAACAGTAGCAGGCACATTGAGGAGTAAGACCAAAATTCAAAATATCACCCAAAGAGTCTTAAGCTTGTCATTTTTCCACTACTGGTATACCCTGACTTTCACTTAGTGCAATTTGAAACCTAGAAGTAGGCTAGGACCCTAACCAGGGATAAAAGGACCCTGGTCAAGGATAAACCCTCTAATTTTGGCTTGAGGAAAAAGGGTCTCTTAACATTCATAGCGAGTAGGAGGAATCCTCAATGATTTACCTTTTCTCTGGTCTCCTATATGTCGGCATCCAAACAAGAGTATGGTGTTGCAGTAGGAATAGGAGCTAAATGGGAAGCTGGATTATCTGAAAATCTAAGGTAGGGAAACTTAATCCATTCAGAGGACCATGGTCCCAATAGGGTAAGACAAATCTCTATAATTATCAGGTTTTTTCCCTTCTGTTGTCTTGTCTCTTGAATCACAAGCACAGGTGTGAGGAGTTCATAGTAGATGCAGGAAAAGAAAGGTGCAGACTTCTGGCCAAAGGATAAAAACAAGAAGCTCCAGGGTACCACAAAGTAGGGAGGGGATTATGGAGGGAGACAGACTTAGAAAGCAACCCCCTAGGGTTGTATATGAACTCCTGAGCTCACCTCTAAGATGTGCATATGTGAATCTTATCTAAACAATTTGCACAGACATTGAAAACTGAGGCATGAGCTAGACCACTGCCAAGATCCCAGATTAGACAGTGAGTGGGTAGGGCACAGATAAGACAGCTCTGAATAGCCCTGCAAAGATTTGAAAACAGCACTTCTACTGAAGCCATGACCCACAGAACTTAAAATCTTAATTAACCAACTAGGTAGATTTTCTGTCAAAATAACAAAAATACCAACCTACTCTAAAGAATTTAAACAAGACAAAGTCTCATACTATTCAAAATGAAAATCAGACAATCCAAAATTGGTTGGCATAAAAAGTACTCAGAAAAATAACAACTCACATGGAAAAAGATCACCAACAGAATCAAAGACAACAGATGTTACATTTGAGGAAAAATTTCAAAGCATCCCTTTGTAAAAATATTCCAATAAATAAGGACAAACACCTGTGAAAGGAATGGAAAGACAGAAATTCTAAGCAAGGTAATAAATGGTATAAAGAAAGGAAAAATTATTTAAAAATCAAATGGAAAGTTTAGAACAAAAAAATGATAAAAAACAAAACTCCACTGTTTTGGATTCAGTAGCAGGTTGGAGATGACAAAGGTAAGAGTCAGAGAACTTAAAGTTAAATCTAAAATGTCCAATCTGACCGAAAAAGAAAAGATTGAACAATATGAAGTGTATCAGGTTCCTTTAAGGGACCACCCCTTATAGAAGTTGAGAAAATTTTCAATAAAAAAATAAAAGTTAAAAAAAAATTTAAAAAAAGGCTGCAAAATCCCCATATTTGATCAGATATATAAAAAAATTCAATGAACCCCAAACAGTATTTACATGTTAACTGGCAACCTCAGGAGCTTCCAAGGTGACATCCAAAACCAGCTCCCTACACTGATGGCAAAGACGGAACAAAGAGGAGGACCACTCCAGATTGGTAGGTGATAGGTTTAATACAGAAGGAAAATTACATACAAGGCTTGTCTTGGGCAGCCACAAGAAAATAATATCCACCCATCAGGATCTTAAAAGTTCATATGGAGATTTTAACAGGGTTCAGATCCCGTACACAGTCTAGATGGTGTCAGTAGCGCATTACTCTCTCAAGTTTGCATATTTGAAACTGGCTCCTACCATGGAAATGGTGGGCAGAACACACATTCCAAAGGCAGGGTTGGGGGGGAGGATCCCCTTGATTGTCCAGGTCCATTTCCCAGGTCAAATGGCAGTTATGTCTTTGCATGACCTCCTTCAACAATATGCAAAGAAATGAACACTGAGACATATCATAAACTGCTAAAATTAGAGACAGAAAAAATACTGAAAGCAGCTAGAGGAAAATTTACAAGCTAACAACAAGGCAAATGACAGTATATTTCTCTTCAAAGACTACAGAGGCCTGAAGGAAGTACAACATGTTTAAAGAGCTGAAATAAATTGTCAACCCAGAAATCTATATCCAATGAAAATATTTTTTAAGAATGGAGGTGAATACATTCCCAGATTAAAGAAAACTAAGAGAATCTTTTGCAAGAAAAACCTGTTTTGTTTTTTTAATTGCTATACAAAGTTCTTCAGGCAGAAGTAAAATTGTATCAAATGACAGACCATAGATCAAAGAAAATTATCAAGAATAAAAGGGATGTTACATAATAAAAAGAAGTCTATTCACTAAAAATACATAATAATCTAAAATATTCATGCACCTAACAAAAGCACTTTAAAATACATGAAGCAAACGTGGACTTAGTAGAAAAAGGAGACAAATGCATTGTTTTCACTGAGACCTCAAACGCTCTTCTTGCAGTCACTGACAGAACTACTAAAGAAATAATAAATCTAGAAGACCTGACAACACCATAAACCAGCTGGATATAAGTGACATTTAGAGAGTACCTCACCCAGTAGTGGAAAATATTTCCTTTTTGGTGCACATGGAATATTCACCAAAATAAACCATATCTTGAGTCAGAAAATGGGGCTAAAAATAAACATAAAATGATTGTGGAAAATGGCATTAAGTACACTTTTACTTCCTGCTATTAATTTCTCTTGCCTCTCCCTTCCTGCCTCCTATTGGGCAGTTATATTCATTTTATCTTTTACGAGTACAGTATTTAAGATGTAGTTTCTTTCTATAAGACTTTGCTGTTTGGACTTAAGTTTGGTGGAATTTGTTCTAATTGTTCATTATCAGTTGTCTGTTTTGTTTATCACAGTTTCCACTTGTAATTATCTTACTTGGGTTTATTTTGTTGTTGGCTGAAATCCACTCAAGGTCTTTCTTCCAGACTTTTTCATGTATAGCTTCTTTTTTAATAGTTTCATCTTTGTTTCATCTCTGTTGTTTTAATAAGTTTACAACAATTGTGTTATAATATTTGGGTTAAAATTGTTTCGAAAAATTTGTAAACATTGCTCCACTGTCATAGGACACTTGCTATTTATGTGGAAGAGACCATCTTATTTGTGTGTGTGAATTAAAATAACATAAATTTATTAGCTTACAGTTCTGGAGGAGAGAGGACTGATATTAGCCTCCCTGGGCTAAAACCAGAATGTCAGCAGGGCCGCATTTCTTCGTGGAGGCTCCAGGGGAGAATCCATTTTCTGGACTTTTCCAGCTTCCACAGCTGCCCCCATTCCTTGTGGCCCTTCTGTCTTCCAGTCCAGCAATGCCAGGCTGGGTCCCTCTCACACTGCCATCTTGGATTCTTTCGTGTCTGCTTCTGTCCTCCATTTATAAGCAATGTTTCAACTGTATGGAGACAACCTGGATAACCCAAAATAATCTCCTCATCTCAAAATAAACTGATTATCAACCTCATTTCCATCTGCAATCCTAATCCTCCTTTGCTAGGTAAACTAACATACTGTATTTTCTTGGAATTAGGACATGGGCACCTTTGGAATTCTGTTATTTTGCTACCATATGGGCCTTTTTATGCTTTTCGTTTATTCATTTGTTTTTTTTTAATTCCACATGTAAGTGCAAGCATATAGTATTTGTCTTTGTGTCTTATTTTACTTAGCATAATACCTTCTAGGTCTAGCCATGTTGTCGCAAAGAACAAGATTCATTTATTTTCATGGCTGAGTCATATTCTGTTATATATATGTACGAATGTATACACACACACACAGACACCCCACATCTTCTATATTCATCTGTCAGTGGACACCTGGGTTGCTTCTATAGCTTGGCTCTTGTTGCAATAAACATAGGGGTGCATACATCTTTTCAAATTAGTGCTTTTGTTTTCTTTGGGTAAATACCCAGTAGTGGAATGACTGGATCACATGGTATTTCTATTTTTAATTTTTTGAGACAACTCCATGTTGCTTTCAGAATGTCTGCACCAGTGTACATCCCCTCCAACAGTGCCCTGGGGCTCTTTTTCTCCATAGCCTTGTTAACACTTGTTATTTTGTGTCCTTTTGATACTAGCCATTCTGACAGGTGTAAGGTGATGTCTCCTTTTGGTTTAGATTTGCATTTCCCTGATGATGAATGATGTCGAGCATCTTTTTATGTGTCTACTGACCATCTGTATGTCTTTGGAAAAATGTTGGTTTATGTCTTCTGCCCATTTGTTGTTTGTTATTGGTATTTAGTTATGTAAGTTCTTTATATATTTTAAATATTAACCCCTTACTGGATATATCATCTACAAATATCTTTTCCCATTCAGTAGGTTGCCTGTTCATTTGATTGATGGTTTATCAACCAGTGGTCTTCCACTGTGCAAAAGCTTTTTATTGTGGTGTAGTCCCAGTAGTTTATTTTTGCTTTTGTTTCCCTTGTCTGAGGAGACATAACCGGAAGAATGCTGCTATGACCAGTGTCAGAGAAATTATTGCCTGTGCTCTCTTCTAGGAGTTTTATGGTTTCAGGTATCACATTTAGATTTTTAATCCATTTTGAGGTTATTGTTGTGCATGGTGTAAAAAAGTGGTCCAGTTTCATTCATTTGCATACAGCTGTCCAGTTTTCCAGCACCATTTATTGAAGAGAATGCCTTTTCCCCATTGTATATTCTTCCCTCTTTTGTCACAGATTAATTGACTTTATAAGTGAGACCCTCTATTCTGATCCATTTATTTGCATGTCTGTTTTGTGCCAGTACCATACTGTTTTATTTACTATAGCTCTGTACTGTATCATGAAAACTGGAATTGTGATATTCCCAGCACTGTTCTTTCTCAAGAGTGCTTTGTCTGTACAGTGTCTTTTGTGGTTTCCTACAAATTTTAGTATTATCTGTTGTAGTTTGGTGAAAAAATGCTATTGGTATTTTGACAGGGATTGTATTCAATTTATAGATTGCTTTGGGTAGTAAGGACATTTTAACAATATTAGTTCTTCCAATCCCATGAACACGGGATAACTTTCCATTTGTTTGTGTCATCTTCAATTTCTTTCATAGATGTTTTATAGTTTAAAGAGTACAGGTCTTTCACCTCATTGGTTCAGTTTATTCCTAGGTATTTGTTCTTTTTGGTACAATTGTACTTATTTGCTCTCTTACAAAGGATTTCGTAGTTTTTTTGTTTTTTTAAGGAACTTGCTTTTTATACCTGTTCTCGCATGAATCCTTTTTTACCCTTTAATAGCAAAAAGGCAATATCTAGTATTAGTCAGCTCTTGGCAAAGTAATAGTATATAAACACTCGCATGAAACAGTGGTACAATGATAAGCATCTTTCATATATCTGAGTTTTGGCTGTGACAACTCTGCTTCTGGCTGTTGATTGCTGGTCGGTTGGGGAGGATTAGCTCTTTGCATCTCATTTTGGGATCCAGGCTAATGGGCCCCGGATGTTGGGTCATAGGTTTCTAAGGCAATAATCACAGGCTTATAAAGGACATGCAGAATCTCTCAAAAATCTCGTTAGGCCCAGCCTCTAAACAGACCCACCGTATGTCTACTCAAGTTCTCAAAGCCATTATTTGGGCAAACATCAGTGGGTCAGAAAACGATTCTCCAATACTAGGTAGCAGGGGAGGGCATGATTTACTGAATAATCTGATCTATATATTACAATATTGATTTTTCTACATCAATCTTTCTTGTTCTGCGGTGTGCCTTTTCTAATCTACAGATTCAACTCTTTATTCAACAGCACTTTCATGTATGTAACTATCATTTTGTCTCGAATTTCTTAAATTCCAACCACTCCCTGCGTTTAGGATTTAAAGCTGAGAAGTCTTTCCACGCCAGTATTTTGTTTGTTATCTGAGTTTGTTCAGTCACTTTAAGGTCAGAACATATTTTAAAAATGTACACTAATGCTGTTTATCAGTTTGTTGATATTGCCTACATTTATCCTTTTTATCTTATTCATTTCTTTATTCATTTAATACATTTGTTTTAAGTTCTTACTATGTGCCAGGCATCCTTATGGATAAAGTAGTAACAGAAAAAATGAGGTCATGTTCATTTTAATTTTGAAATTAGTCAAATGAACAAAAGTATTTCATTGATGATTGAAGGCTTAAAGGAAAAAGTAACTTTAGTCTAAAACTTCAAATAACCATTTGTTGGTTGTTTCCTTTTTCTTTCTCTTCCTCTGTCCCGTGTGTGTGTGTGTACATATATTTCTCTACTTATATATGTGTGTGTATATGTATATGCACACACACACACACACACACACACTCTGATACATGTACTGTCTTTTTTTTGGTGAGAATATTTAAGTACTCTCTTAGCAAATTTCAATTATACAATACAATGTTGTCAACTGTAGTTGTCGAGTTTTATGTTAGATCCTTTATACATTTGCCCAATTCTGGACATTACCCATATATGGAATTATAGATATGTGCTCCTTTGTAACTGTTTTTTTATTTGGGGGGGGGTTGAGCTTTTTAAATTTTTGTTTTTACTTAGCTTAATATTTTCAGGAATAATCCATGTTGTAGCATGTAGTATTTTTATGACCAAATAATATTCCATTGATTGGATATACTATATTTTGCTTATCCATTTATCAGTTTTTGGACATTTCCCATTTCTGGCTATTTTGAATGGTGCTGCTATAAATATTCCTGTGTAAGTTCTGTATAGACATATATTTCATTTATCTTGAGTATATACCTTAGAATTATTTGGGTCATATGTAACTCTTTATTTAACTATTGGAAAAAATTGCCAGACCATCATTCAAAGTGGCTACATGATTCTACTTTCCTACCTGCAATATATGAGATGTCCATTTCTTCACATCCTTGCCAATCCGTATTATCTGATTATTTATTCTAACCGTCCTAGTGGGTGTGAAGTGAAAAGTGTACTTTTTTTCACATTGTGAACATTGTAGTAACTCTCTTTATGTCTTGATTTTTCATTACAAAAGACAGATAACCTATAATTGTAGATGTCTCTATATCTAAGGTGCAGGTTTATGACCTAGTGGAGTCAGTCGGTGTGGTAATGAAGACTTGATTCTTCATGGATTGTAGTAACAAAAATGCTGGTACCCAGATGCAGCATCACTGGTGCTCAATGGTGTGTTTGGGCAGAGCTCCTACTTTCTGGCCCTCCCCAACAATCTGTGAACGACCTAACATATTTTACTACTCTACCCAGAATGGATTTTGTTATCTGTATTCTCAATTGATGTTGTTTTAAAATATTTTTCCAGTTTGCTTCAAATTATTTATAAACCAATAATAGAATTATATACGTATATAAATTATTCCCTTTAATCCCATTATGTACCCTTTTCATAATTCCAAAATGATAACATTAGAGAAATAATAAAAATTGATTTAAGTATAGCAAAAAGTCCATTTTAAATTTAATTCCAGAGGCATAATATTAAAAATTCTTCTTCAGTTTTACCAGCAGCCGAAAATCATGTCAACACTATTTCAAGAAATACTCCACTTACAAGCTCTTACTTTTTATCTTTTTAAATTATAGCTTTATATCAAATAAAAATTCCATTTATTACACATCTATTTACACATTTTTGTTTGCATTCCCTTCCATATTCTTCAGATTTTGAGGAAACATTTTTGCTACAATTTTGTACAAATTATTTGCTTTGTTCATATTCTTTTCTTTTTTTTTAATTTTATTCTATTATATTATGTTAATCACCATACAGTACATCCCAGATTCCAATGTAAAGTTTGATGCTTCATTAGTTGCGTATAACACCCAGTGCACCATGCAATACGTCCTCCTTACTACCCATCACCAGTCTATCCCATTCCCCCACCCCCTCCCCTCTGAAGTCTTCAGTTTGTTTCTCATAGTCCATAGTCTCTCATGTTTCATTCCCCCTTCTGATTACCCCCCTTTTCTTTATCCCTTTCTTCCCCTACCGATCATCCTAGTTCTTATGTTCCATAGATGAGAGAAATCATATGATAATTGTCTTTCTCTGCTTGACTTATTTCACTTAGCATTATCTCCTCCAGTGCCGTCCATGTTGCAGCAAATGTTGAGAATTCGTTCTTTCTGATAGCTGAGTAATATTCCATTGTATATATGGACCACAGCTTCTTAATCCAGTCATCTGTTGAAGGGCATCTCGGCTCCTTCCATGATTTGGCTATTGTGGACAATGCAGCTATGAACATTGGGGTGCATATGGCCCTTCTCTTTACTACGTCTGTATCTTTGGGGTAAACACCCAGTAGTGCAATGGCTGGGTCATAGGGTAGTTCAATTTTTAACTTTTTAAGGGACCTCCACACTGTTTTCCAGAGTGGCTGTACCAACTTGCATTCCCACCAACAATGTAGGAGGGATCCCCTTTCTCCACATCCTCTCCAACAATTGTTGTTTCTTGCCTTGTCTATCTTTGCCATTCTAACTGGCGTAAGGTGGTATCTCAGTGTGGTTTTGATTTGAATTTCCCTGATGGCTAATGATTTTGAACATTTTTTCATGTGTCTGTTAGCCATTTGTATGTCTTCATTGGAAAAGTGTCTGTTCATATCTTCTGCCCATTTTATGATTTGTTTATTTGTTTCTCGTGTATTGAGTTTGAGAAGTTCTTTGTAGATCTTGGATACCAGTCCTTTATCTGTGGTGTCCTTTGCAAATATATTCTCCCATTCCGTGGGCTGTCTCTTAGTTTTTTTGACTGTTTCCTTGGCTGTGCAGAAGCTCTTTATCCTGATAAAGTCCCATAAGTTCATTTTATCTTTTATTTCTCTTGCCTTTGGAGATGTGTCGTGAAAAAGGTTGCTCTGGCCGATGTCATAGAAGTTGTTGCCTATGTTCTCCTCTAGAATTTTGATGGATTCCTGTCTCACATTGAGGTCTTTCATCCATTTGGAGTTTATTTTTGTGTATGGTGTGAGAGAGTGGTCAAGTTTCATTCTTTTGCATGTAGCTGTCCAATTTTCCCAGCACCATTTATTGAAGAGACTGTCTTTTTTCCACCGGATGTTTTTTCCTGCTTTATCAAAGATTAGTTGCCCAAAGAGCCGAGGGTCCATTTCTGGGTTCTCTATTCTGTTCCATTGGTCGATGTGTCTGTTTTTGTGCCAGTACCATGCTGTCTTTGTGATCACAGCTTTGTAGTACAGCTCGAAATCCGGCATTGTGATGCCCCCAGCTTTGTTTTTCCTTTTCAACAGTTCCTTGGAGATTCGGGGCCTTTTCTGGTTCCATACAAATTTAAGGACTATTTGTTCCAGTTCTTTGAAAAATGTCCTCGGTATTTTGATCGGGATAGCATTGAAAGTGTAGATTGCTCTGGGTAGTATGGACATTTTAACTATGTTAATTCTTCCAATCCATGAGCATGGAATATTTTTCCATCTTTTTATGTCTTCCTCAATATCTTTCAAAAGTGATCTATAGTTTCTAGCATATAGGTCCTTTACGTCTCTGGTTAAGTTAATTCCAAGGTAACGCATGGTTTTTGGTGTTATTGTAAATGGGATGGATTCCCTAATTTCTCTTTCTTCAGTCTCGTTATTCGTGTATAGAAATGCAACTGATTTCTGGGCATTGATTTTGTATCCTGCCACCTTACTGAATTGTTCTATAACTTCTAATAGTTTGGGAGTGGATTCCTTTGGGTTTTCCATATAGAGTATCATGTCATCTGCAAAGAGAGACAGTTTGACTTCTTCTTTGCCGATTTGGATACCTTTGATCCCTTTTTGTCTTCTGATTGCTGTTGCAAGGACTTCTAGTACTATGTTGAATAATAGTGGCGAGAGTGGGCATCCTTGTCGTGTTCCTGATCTTAAGGGAAAGGCTTCCAGCTTTTCCCCATTGAGAATAATGCTTGCAGTAGGCTTTTCATAGATGGCTTTTATGAGATTGAGAAATGTACCCTCTATTCCTACACTCTGAAGGGTTTTAATCAGGAAAGGATGCTGTATTTTGTCAAATGCTTTTTCTGCATCAATTGAGAGGATCATATGGTTCTTGAGTCTTTTCTTGTTGATATGATGTATCACATTGATTGATTTGCGAGTGTTGAACCATGCTTGCATCCCAGGTATGAATCCCACTTGGTCATGATGGATAATCCTTTTAATGTACTGTTGGATTCTATTAGCAAGGATCTTGTTGAGGATTTTGGCATCCATATTCATTAGAGAAATCGGTCTGTAATTCTCCTTTTTGAGGGGGTCTTTGCCTGGTTTGGGGATCAAGGTAATATTAGCCTCATAGAATGAGTTTGGTAGCTTTCCTTCTGTTTCTATTTTTTGAAATAGCTTTAGGAGAATAGGTATTATTTCTTCTTTGAATGTTTGGTAGAATTCCCCAGGAAAACCGTCTGGGCCTGGAGTTTTATTATTTGGAAGGTTGTTTATCACTGACTCAATTTCTTCATAGTTAATTGGCCTATTTAAGAAATCTATTTCTTCCTGTTTCAGTCTTGGTAGTTTATAGGTTTCCAGGAAGGCCTCCATCTCTTCCAGATTGTTTAGTTTTTTGGCATATAGCTGTTGATAAAAGTTTCTAATAATCCTTGCAATTTCAATGGTGCTGGTCGTGACCTCTCCCTTTTCAGTCATAATTTTAATAATCTCAGTCCTTTCTCTTTGTTTTTGGACAAGTTTTGCCAGTGGTCTATCAATTTTATGGATTCTCTCAAAGAACCAGCTTCTAGTCCTGTTGATCTGCTCTACTGTGGTTCTGGTCTCTAATTCATTGATTTCTGCTCTAATCTTGGTCAACTCCTTCCTTGTCAGTGGGTTAGGCCTGTCCCTCTGTTGCTGTTCCAGTTTCTTGAGGTGAGAATATAGAAACTGCATTTTAGATTTTTCTATTCTTTTGAGTGAGGCTTGGATGGCTATGTATTTCCCCCTTAGGACTGCCTTTGCAGTATCCCATAGGTTTTGGACCGTTGTGTATTCATTCTCGTTGGTCTCCATAAATTGTTTAATTTGTTTTTTGATTTCCTGGTTTATCGAGTCATTCTTGAGCAGGATGGTTCTTAGCCTCCAAGTGTTTGAGTTTCNTCTTTTCTTTGATGCCTGCATTAAAAACAAGATCTCTGGCCACAAAACCTGTTAATACAGAAATGCCCCTCCAACCCTATGCCAGAAAGACTTTATCTTGGCTGCGTGAAAAAATATTCTCAGGAATCTTCCTGTGCAAACTGCTCTTCTAAATTAGAGTCTACTTTGAAAGTTACAAAATGAGGTGAAGTGATGTCAAATTTTAGTTCTGTTAGCAGAGAAAACTAGAAAGAATAAAATAACATTTTATGTTTTTGCAATTTAATACTTAAAAATAATGTTAAAGCTCTCTGAGAAAAATATACAAAGGTTTAGCTTACTACATTTCTTTAATTTTTCTTTTTTTTTTAAAGATTTTATTTATTTTGACAGAGAGAGGCAGCGAGAGAGGGAACACAAGCAGGGGGAGTGGGAGAGGGAGAAGCAGGCTTCCCGCTGAGCAGGGAGTCTGATGCAGGGCTCCATCCCAGGACCCCAGGATCATGACCTGAGCCGAAGGCAGACGCTTAATAACTGAGCCACCCAGGCACCCCTCCTTAATTTCTTTTTTTAAGATTTTATTTATTCGACAGAGATAGAGACAGCCAGCAAGAGAGGGAACAACAAGCAGGGGAAGTGGGAGAGGAAGAAGCAGGCTCATAGTGGAGGAGCCTGATGTGGGGCTCGATCCCATAATGCCAGGATCACGCCCTGAGTCGCAGGCAGACGCTTAACCGCTGTGCCACCCAGGCACCCCTAATTTCTTTCTGTACTTTCCCTCAATTCTATTTTTTTTTATTTTTTCAGTTTTACTATATATGGATAATAAGGATTTATAGGTATGGTTCAACCAATAGTGTCATGAAAAATACTGAAAAAATAAGTCTGTCACTGTCTTTCTCTACAATAAAATAAAATACTAATATCTATCTATCAATCTATTTCTTCATTTATTTTGTGGAATTTGAGGTTTTCTTGTCCAGTAAACTTACTGTTACCATGAGGCAAGCTCTGGGAACTTTAAAAGGAAACAGATCTCTCTAGATTTCGGAAAATTAAAAGGTACTATTGGATTTTTGTTGTTCCCTGGAACATAGAATCTAGGCTTTTTGGGACTCGAGCATTACGGCAATGGTTTGTGAGGTACTCCCACTCCCAGACTAGCAGAGTTTCGGGGTTTTGAAAGCATTCGAAAGGCTTGGAAGACCAAACAACAGACAAAGCCTCTGCACATTGACAGAATATATAGAAGTCCTGTCTTAAGAAACTAAAAAACATATGACATTTTTTATATATTAAATTTTGGGGAGCATTTGTCAGAACCACTTTCAATACTTGTGTAGTGCCAAGGTGTTTGATATACTTTATCTGATAGAGGGGCATATTGTCCTAAATTTCTGTTTAAATAGACCATTAGTGTATTCAGATCATCTAAAAGGCATCTACTGTGCCCGAGCCAACATGTGGTGCTAGGGGATTCAGGGTGACGAAGCAGACATAGTCCAGGCCTTAATGATGCTTATATTCCAGTACGGTAACAAAGAGAAAAGTAACGTAATTTTAGATAGGATATTTAACATAATAACATGGTAACCTGGTAATTGAGTAGGAAGTGACCTTAGATGGTTGGCCAGGGAAAGTCTAATGCTTTAGGAAGTATATTTAAACTGAATCTGGAATTACTAGATGAGATCAACTCTAAAAATAACTAGAAAGAATGTTCCCGGGGGAAAAAGAAAGACAAAGCCCGTGTGGAAGAGACATGTTTGTTGGTTTCAGATGTAAAGTCAGTATGGTTGACATATTAAGAGGTATTATAGTATAAAACAATAGTATATTTGTATATAAATTTTATATATTTCAAATATGTATATTTGAAATATATATTTGAAATTTTATATATTTGAAATACGTATGTGTGTGTATATATACACATACATATATTTATTTCAATAGTAAGTTTTTAAAAAGTTCAGAGTATTTTTTTCCTTGAAAAGCCGAGCACAAGTCTCAGTCATTCTTGCAACAGCTCAGTGGGCATGGAAAGGCTATCTGGCCCAAAGCCATCCAACCATAGGTGAGTCCGGAGCTTAGTAATAATGCTGATATTTGAGTTCTTCAAACCAATCAGCCCTCTGTTGAAGAGTTTTGCATAAAACATACAGAAATAGAGTACAGGCGGTGGCAAGAGCCGAAGCTGAACACTACAAACAGGTTGAAGGAGAAGCACTAGATTAGCAAATGATGTACAGCTGTTGCTGCGAAAGTACTAAAGGAACCACGGCCACATGGCTGTCCTGCATCCTGAATGATTGTATAGTTCCTGGAGCAGTGTTATAGTCTCTATGAGATCTGAATGAGCACCTGCTCGGATTGCAGTTTAATGAATTCCTCATGTGTTCTTTTAATACCATACCATTCGTTTAGTGTATCTGCATATATTCTTTATGTTCTGACAGAGCTTTAATAACACATAGGCTATTTCATTCTCATTAAAAACCATTTAATGAGACAATGTTAAAAGGTTAAATAGTAAATCTGTAGGTTAAATAGTAAAATCTGAAGGTTATACATTTAGTAAGTAGAAGATATGGGATTAGAATTGAACCATGTCTGACACTAACATTAATATTCTAGAACGAACAGACACTTAGCCAAGTCTTTGATCTAACACTATTTCACACGTGCCTCCAGTATGCCCAGCTTCAGTGAAGTTTAGAAATGGATACAAGTCAAGAGAATGAGAAGACAAACCACAGGCTGGGAGAAAATATTTGCAAAAGATATATCTGAGAAAGGACAATTAACCCAAATCACAAAGAATGCTTTAAAATGAACAGTAAAAACATGGATAAACCAATTAATAAGTAAACAAAAGACCTGAGCAGACATGTTACTGAAGAAGATATACAGATGAGAAATAAACTTATGAAAAGATACTTATCTAGCCAACGTATAATACCTCATTAGTTTTTGATGTGTTCAATGATTCATTAGTTGCATATAACACCCAGTGCTCATCACCACACATGCCCTTGAACATTATAAAAATAATAAATTTTAAAAAAAGATACTCATCATCATATGCAATTAAAAAATGATAAATTGAAATAAAATAACCATGAGATAGTGCTACTAATCATGAGGGAATCACAAATCCAAACCATATTGAGATTATCTCTACTCATTAGGATGGTTACTATCAAAAAGACAAGAGATAACAAGAGTTGGTGAAGTTGTGAAGAAAAGGGAATATTTGTGTTCTGTTGGTGGGAACGTAAAATGGTATACCACTATGGAAAATAGTATGGGGTTGCCTCAGAACATTCAAAACAGAACTACCATATGAACCAGTAATCTCAGTTTTTTTTTTTTTAAGATTTTATTTATTTTTTTGACAGAGATTGAGACAGCCAGCAAGAGAGGGAACACAAGCAGGAGGAGTGGGAGAGGAAGAAGCAGGCTCCCAGCGGAGGAGCCTGATGTGGGGCTTGATCCCATAACGCCGGGATCACGCCCTGAGCTGAAGGCAGACGCTTAACTGCTGTGCCACCCAGACGCCCCACCAGTAATCTCAGTTTTGGGTATACACCCAAAAGAAGTGAAATCAGGATATCAAAGAGATTTATGTGCTCTCTGATTCACTGCAGCCATTACCCATTGTAGCCAACAAATGATAACAAATGGCAAAAAGTTCTTCAACAGCTGTGTGTCTAAAGAATCTTGATATATACATACAATGAGAATATTGTTCAGTCTTAAAAAAGAAGAAAATTGTGCCATATGCAACAACGTGTATTAACCTGGAGGACGTTACGCTATGTGAAATTAGCCAATCACAGAAGGGTAAATACTGCAAGATTTCACTTATGTGAGGTACCTAAAGGAGTCGAAGTCATAGAGAATTGAATGGTGGTTTTCAGGGTCTGGGGGAGGGGACTTGGGGAGTTGCTGTTTATTGGGTCTGAAGTTTGACTTCTCCAAGATGAGTAGGTTCTAGAGATAGGCTATACAACATTGTGTCTGTTGTTAACAGTACTATATTGTACACGCAATAAATTGTTAAAAAGAGATCTCATGGTAAGTTATTACTATAATAAAAAATTAAAAAATAAATTTAAAAAAAGAGCAAAGTAGTTGAGATGTAAGAAAAAATGTAATGAACAACTATTGCATAAGTCAAAGTGCTTTTTCTCTCCATCTTAGGAATTTTGTTTTATTGATTTTTTTTTTTTAGTTAAAACTACTCAATAAGATCTCTCAAGTTTTCAAAGCCAAATAAGTATCTCAGAAATTAGATTTAAGGCATCCCTAAAGAAAAATAGATTTAGCGCTGATTTAAAAACCATCCTATAGAATATGCCATTTAGTCTAAGTAATTTTATTAGGGAAACTCTAGTTTCATGTAAGTTTTACCATGTCTGAAGCTACCAGAAATAATCTGTTTTATGAAGATATTGGATATTCAATTTATTGAATGCCTAATTTACATTTTTCTTTTTTTTTTTTTAAGATTTTATTTATTTATTTGACAGAGATAGATACAGCCAGCGAGAGAGGGAACACAAGCAGGGAGAGGAGAGGAAGAAGCAGGCTCCCAGCCGAGGAGCCCGATGTGGGACTCGATCCCCGAACGCCGGGATCACGCCCTGAGCCGAAGGCAGACGCCCAACGACTGCGCCACCCAGGCGCCCCTAATTTACATTTTTCATTGTGACTATAATCTTAGGTTAATCTTAAACATCTATGAAAGTAAAGTAGCCTAAGGCTAGTAAACTTAGTATAGAGAATAGGAAGTTTTCATTAATTATGTTTTCTGTAGGACAGTAAAGTAAATATTAAACAAAATAAACCATGCTTACATTTTAATACTCTGGTAAAACCAGGGCAAAATTACATTATCAAATTTCAGTGATTCACTTTATTTGAAATAAAATATCAAAATTTCTTCCTTATTATACTTGTAAAATCATATTAATACCTTATTTAAAAAGATGAACATAATAAAAAACATGAAAAATCTTCATTTCTTTTATTTTTATAACCAACTAAACAATGGTAAACCCCTTTTTTAAAATTGCTGTCTAAACAGCAAAATTTTCCTCAGAAAACCAAACATTGTTCTAGAAATATGTAAATATTCAGAGTCTCTGTAAACCAATTAACATTATAGCTTCTGAAGATTTTGCAAAACTTTATAATCTGATATATTAATTTGCCCCCATGTTGTGTTATAGCTTACTGCGTTGGCTAAATATTCCCAGAATATGCACATAATGACACATTTTATAATCAACTGAAAAGGCTAACCATAATTCAGATTAAAATGGTTTCAAGTGAGGGAGAAGGGCATAACTCTTTAAAGCTTGGCAGTACCACACTTCACATAGAATAGACACAGAAAGGTTGTCTTTTACAGATGAAAAACACGAAGAAATCCTGAAAAAAGGCTGTAATACCCTCTTCTCCTCCCAAATCACAAGTAGACAACAAATCAAATCTGAAATTTTAGGGGCACCTGGGTGGCTCCGTCAGTTAAATGTCTGCCTTCAGCTCAGGTGATGATCTCAGGATGCTGGGATGGAGCCCCACATGGAGCCCTACATCAGGCTCCCTGCTCAGCATGGAGGCTGCCTCTCCCCCACCTTCAGCCCCCGCCCCATTTGCCCACATACACACTCTCCCTCTCTCTATAAGTAAATAAACTTTTTTTAAAAAACTGAAATTCAATGGGAAAAAAATTAAAAATCCCTTAGAGAAATAAAACAAACTCTCAAAGGAGACAGTCATTTTCTGTGTGACTCGCTCATGATGTGGGACCACCAGAAAACCAACCCGAGCGAAAAAGGCCCCATGAAAGCTAAGATTTAACTTTCTGTTGACAAGTACCACAGTACTTATGAGTGATGTTCCTGAAAAAATCTCAGTGGAACCCTCATACTGTTAAAGTGTAAGATAAGAATTTACACTGAAGGTAAGAACGCAACAAAGAACAACAATAAAACATGTACACAAAGCTGAGTNAGGTAAGAATGCAACAAAGAACAACAATAAAACATGTACACAAAGCTGAGTGTATTAATTTGTAAGAGAAGGAAACCCAAGACAGAAGTGATTGAATAGTTTCCTAAGTAGTATAATTAGGAATTTTCAAGCGCAAGAAAGCGCTTTCTAATAAGCCTGTATTAGTTTATTAAATAAGTCCCAGTGCTGCTTGTTTACGAAATAGTCTTTATTTAAGTCCGGTAAGGGTCTAGTGTATTGTGGTGCAATGGAGTCTCTCAGAGTTTATGGTCCTTTATCTCCTTCATTCGTTAATCATTTGTTAGAGTGCAAGAAAACACTACATTTAGTTTTGATATTGCCCAGGCAAGCGTCACATTAAATATAAAATGTTCTTTCTAAAACAGATCAGAGAAACTGCAAATAGTGAAGGACATTGCCGCAATAAAGGATTTTTTTTTCAACTTGGAAGGTTTTTATGTTTTCCATTAGTTTTGATCCGAGAAATAGAAGAGTTATGAGACTTGTAATTTTTAGTACTATCGAAAGTAAATAGGAAACTGTGTGGTCAGGTTTAAAGTTTACAGTATCACAGATGTCACCTAATCCAAAAGCTTCATTTGATATATAAACTTTCTGGCACAAGAAATGCGTCACTTGCTCAACATTAGACCCTGTGCTAATTGAAGAAGTAAGACTGGTGTCCATGCTGGGAAAAAACAGACAAAACGGGTGACTGCTTTTCTGTTGTAATCACTGTCTAGCTTAGTGTATGTAATTTTCTAAGACATTCAAATGTTTAAAAGTAATAGAATATTGAATTTACTAAACAAATTTTAGTCTAAATATTGATTAGTCTGACCAACTACGATATGGCTATATTTATGAAAGAAGAGAAAAAAATGCAATTTTCCATGAAGGAAAAACATCCTTTATGCACTTGCTTTTCTTCCTTATATTTTCTTAAGTAAAACTAAGAGCCCAAGATATTTTAAGACCTATTGTCTAACAGCACTCACTCTTTCTGTCATTATTAACATTCCTAGTTATTCTTCTTGGCTTGCAGTAAAATCATTGCAAAGACCATTTTATCCCTCTAGTTATAGATGTCCACAGCGGCCTAACCACTGTTATAAATTCAATCTGACCTTTTCTGGAACTGTTTGAGTAGATAAATAGGAAACTTTAACTGTATATTGGCAACCATAGACATCCTTAGGCTTTCCACAGAGTTAATGACAGATTAAGTTTGTGGGAGCGTTTATTTCTTCCAATTTTCAAACTGAGTTACTGCAAACCTCCATCAAAAATTTAAAAATATAATGTCAACAGCATAAAAGGACACAATCTCTCTGTATCCAAACCTCCCTTAGTGGCTTTTGCAAATTAAAATGCTGAAAATGAAAACGTGCTTAGAAATAAGGACCCTTATTAAAAAGAGGACAGAGGGTAAAACACGTTGCTAACCTTTTCAAATTTAAGTATTTATTTTAGGTGACAACATAATTATCTAATGTTCCTTTTTTTATTTAAATTCAATTAGCCAACATATAGTACATCATTAGTTTCCTGTGTAGTGTTCAGTCACTCATCAGTTGCGTAAAACAGCCAGTGCTCCTCACATCACGTGCCCTCCTTAATGCTCATCACCCAGTTACCCCATCCCCCATCTACCCCTCCTCCAGCAACCCTCAGTTTGTTTTTAAATAATTTATTATGTTATGTTAGTCACCACACAGTACATCCTTAGTTTTTAATGTAGTGTTCCATGATTCATTATTTGCGTCTAACACCCAGTGTTCCATGCAGTACGTGCCTCAGTTTGTTTTCTATAGTTCAGTGTCTCAAGGTTTTTCTCCCTCTCTGATGACTTCCCATTCTGTTTTCCCTCCCTTCCCCTTTGGTCCTCTGCCCTGTTTCTTATATTCCACATATGAGTGAAACCATAGCATAACTGTCTTTCTCTGATTGACTTACTTCACTCAGCATAATACCCTCCAGTTCCATCCACGCCAATGCTCTTAATTAAACCTATAGAATGAGGAAAACCTAAGAAATACTTCTAATAATACATATAATATGTAAACTTATGATAAAACAATTTTCTTAACATAGAAACTCCTCAGAATAAATGCCAAGATAGGGATTAATTCACCTTTCAGAACTTTGAAAATTTATTTATACCTATTTCCTCCAGTGACAATTTAAAGAGGCTTTAAAATCTTGTCGAATAGTATGTTCTAGACTTGTTTGGGGATGATCACCCAATTTGGAAAGGGCTTTCCATTTAAAAACAAAAATAATTTTAAATATTGTTTTAAATATTTTAAATTTCCTTCAGGGTTTAATGATAATGAGGTTGTAGAAACTGTCACTTTGTGTTGGTTGGATTTAAGTTACAGTCATTACTCCATGGACTATGGAATACAAGCCTGTATAGGGTAAGGGGCATCTGGTTTACCACTAAATATAATAAAGTTGTACAATTAATTTTTTTTTTTTTTACCAAATGAATGTGGATGGTTTGATTTTAAAGGGATTATAAAGTAATTCCACTTGGATCACTATATACACTTAATCTCTTAAAAAAATATAGCCTAGTTTTTCATTAAGTTACTTTAAAATTATAGAATAAAGATGGTATAAAATGGATGAGTCCAAATCAGTACATGTATTACCGTTTTTTATTGTGAAATCATTAACATATAATATTAGTTTCAGGTATACAAAATAATGATTTAACACTTGCATATATATATATATATATATATATGTGAAATAATCACAATAAGTCTAGTTAATACCCATCACAACACAGTTACAATTTTTTTCTTGTGATGATTTACTTTTACAGCAACTTTCAGATATACAGTACAGTATCAACTGTAGATACCATGTTGTACATTATATCCACAACATTTATTTTACAATTGGAAGTTTGTACTTTTTGACGCCTTTCATCCATGCTCCCCACTCCTCATCCCTCTTCCTCTGGTAAACACCAGTCCGTTCCCTATATCTATGAGGTGTTTTATTTTGCTCTGTTTTGTTTTAGATTCCACATATAAGTGAGATCTTACAGTATTTGTTTTTCTCTGATTTACGTCACTTAGCATAAAGCCACAAAGGCCCATCTGTATTATCAGAAATGGCAGGATTTTCTTTTTTTTTTTATGTCTGGATAATATTCAGTTATACCTGTGCATAGATATAGATATGTATTTAAGGTCCATTATAAATATATACCATATTTTTTATCCGTTCATCAATCGATGGACACTTAGGTTGTCTCCATCTCTTGGTTTTTGTAAATAACGCTGCAATAAATGTGGCAGTCCGTATATCTTTTTGAGTTAGTGTTTTCATTTCCTTCAGGTAGATACACAGAAGTGGAATTGCTGGATCATGTGGTAGGCCTATTTTAATTTTTAAAGGAAACGCCATACCTATTCCATAGTGGCTGCACCAATTTACATTCCCTCAGCCGTGCACAAGAGTTCCCTTTTCTCCACATCCTCTTCAACGTTTGTTGTTTTTTGTCTTTTTGATAATAGCCAGTCTAACAAGTGTGAGGTAAGATCTCATTATGGTTTTGATTTGTCTTTTCCTGATAATTAGTGATGTTGAGGATCTTTTCATGTATCTGTTGCCTATTTGTATGTCCTCTTTGGAAAATTGTCTATTTTCTTTTTTTAAGAAGGAGAGAGACAGTGCGAGTTTGTTTGGGGGAGGAGCAAAGGGAAAGGGAGAGAGAAAACCTCAAGCAGGCTCCATACCCAGCACAGTTCCCGATGCGGGCCTCAATCATGTCTCAGTTTCACAACCATGATATCATGACCGGAACCAAAATCAAGGGTCGGACACTTAAGTGACTGAGCCAGTTATTTTTTCCCTATTGATGTATAATTTCTTTATATATTTTGGATATTAACACCTTATTACAGGCAATTTACAAATATTTTCTCCCATTTCATAGGTTGTCTTTTCATTTCGTTGATGGTTTCCTCTGCTGTGCAGAAAGATTTCAGTTTTATATAGCCCCACTTGTTTATTTTAGGTTTTGTAGCCTTTCCTTTTGATTTCACACCTAAAAAGTCATCACCAAGACTGATACCAAGGTCCTTACAGTGTACGGATCTTTCTTTTAGAAGTTTTATGGTTTCAGGCTTTATGTTTGAGTGTTTAAACCACTTTGAGCTAGTTTCTGTGTATGGTGTAAGATAGTGGTCCAGTTTTCCCAGCACCACTTACTGTTGAGACTGTCTTTTCCCCATTGTCAATCCTTGGCTCCTTTCTAGTTAGTTGACTATAGATGCATGGGTTTATTTCTGGGCTGTCCATTCTGTTGCATTGAACCATGTGTCAGTTTTAATGCAAGTATGGTACTGCTTTGACTACTATAGTTTTGTAATGTAGTTTGAAATCAGGAAGTATGATGTTTCCAGCTTTGTGCCTTTTTTTTTTTTTTTTTTTTTTTTTTTGGTCAAGATTTCTTCGACTGTTCAGGGTCATTGTGGTTTCATACAAGTCTTAGGATAGTTTATTCTATTTTTGTGAAAAATGTCACTGGAATTTTGATACAGGTTGAATTGAACCTGTAGCTTGCTTTGGGTAACATGGTAATATTAATGGGATAGAACATGTGGGTGATACTAATTTTTCCAATCCATAACCACAGGATATTTTTTGTCTCTTTCAGTTTCTTTCATCAGTGTCTTAGTTTTCAATATACAGGTCTTTCATTTCCTTGGCTAAATTTATTTCTAAATATTTCATTTTTTTGATGCAATTGTAATTTAGACTGTTTCCTTAATTTCTCTTTCTGATAGTTCTGATTGTTAATGTGCAGAAATGCAACACATTTTCGTATATTGATTTTGTATCCTGCAACTTTACTAAATTTATTAGTTCTAACAATTTTTTGGTGGAATCTTTAGGGTTTACTGTATATAATACCATGTAACTGCATATAGTGATAATTTTACTTTTCCTTTTCTACTTGAATACTTTTTATTTCTTTGCCTTGCTTAATTGTTCTAAGACTTCCAATACTATGTTGAATAGAAGTGGTGAGAGTAGACATCCTTGTCTTGTTCCTTATCTTAGAGAAAAAGTTTTCTTTTTATTTCTTTGTCTTGCTTAATTGTTCTAAGACTTCCAATACTATGTTGAATAGAAGTGGTGAGAGTAGACATCCTTGTCTTGTTCCTTATCTTAGAGAAAAAGTTTTCCTTGTCTTGTTCCTTATCTTAGAGAAAAAGTTTTCAGGTTTTCATTATTCAGTATGATTTTAGCTGGGCGCTTGTCATATATGACCTATATAATATGTCAAGGTTCCCTTTGTATGCACTTCATTGAGTTTTTATCATAAATGGAGGTGAAATTTTATCACCTCCTTTTTCTGCATCTATTGAGATGATCGTATGGTTTTTATCCTTCATTTTTTTAATGTGGTATATCACACTGATGTGTGTATTATTCTTTGTTACATCAATATAAGCCAAAAATCAAAATGTGCTTTGATTGGCTTATATAAACTTGATTAGTGATATTGAGGAGTTTTTATGTCCAATACAAGGTGCATATCCATGTCAGCCTTGCTTCCACCAAACTTATCAATGGCTCTGATCCCAAAATGGATGTCTGCTCTGATTGAAACAAATTTCAAGACATTTTGCTCAGAAGATTTTGCCAAAATTTTTGATAGTACCATTTAGTTGCTTAAATTGTCACTTAATAGTTCTCTTGATTTTTGGGGTGCATATTATTTGCCTTCACAACTCCTTAATCCGTCTCTTTCAACCTGTTTGTCAGTGTTTTAGATTCACATTTCCAGTGCCACCTTGACCTATTCAGATAAGTACCCTAAAGAGCCCACTGTATTCTAAATTGATACAACAGAGTTTGGGTTTTAAAAAAGAGCATTCTGATTATAACTTTTGGGGAGAATTTCAAAACAAAATGTATAAGAAAAACTCATTAATCTCTCCCAGGATTTGAATGAGTTTTAAAGCCATTTTTTGGAACACAGTCCAAAAAAGGAGAAGAATAGCTTTGAGGCAAAAAATAAAAAGTTCACTTTTGATATGCAGATTTTAAAGTGTTAGAATGTTTTTAAGTGTAGATGACTTTGCTTGCACCTCCTTAGAGTACCTATGACATTGTGAATTCTATCTATATAGTAAGCAGTAGTGGTTTTTGCTATAAGTGGTTGTTCATTTAATCTTCTTGGGGCACATTATTCTAGTTAATGCCATCTCGCCTTATCAAGAAAGTGGCTTAAGTAAATATTAAGTGAAAGATATGCTTGGGTGAGAGGAAGTGCTTCAAGATAGTCTTTCCCATTTGAGTCCTTTTGAGAAAACCTAATATGAGGGTGTCAGGATTTCAAGAATAAGCATTTAGGGAAGACTTAGATTTATAATTAAAAAAATAAAAAAGTTTCACAGGATACTACCAGGACTTCAGGATATAGAACAGAGTGCCAGAGATTATATAATAGTTACCACGCCTAAGACTGTATTTTGTTATTTTTGCTAATTAATTCTTCTCTGATTCCATATTAATTGGCACAAAAACATTACTATATGATGGAAACATTAATATCTTAGAGCTCTTGCCAGTTTTCTAACAGCTCAGTATATTCCAGCAATGTTGAAACAAATTGGTCTATCTGCACTTCTAATCCAGAGATTAAACATAACTATAACTAGGTTTAGATAAGAACCTGTCAGAATAAAATAACATATTCTGGGTGGAGCACTATCTATAATTAATTTTTCTTGATTTTGCCGGAGTATGATATTTATCAAAAGCTATTTTGCCATTTTGATATGAGTGCCTTCCATGCAATAGAATGTAGTGGCATGCAAGAGCTCAGTCTGGTCACATACAATGGAATTTTGAGAGTTAATCCTCCTAGTTAAAAACATAGGTTGCTAGAACTCAGGTGGAAGACAAAGGTGGGGACGGGTGCAGTTAATGTGCAGAAACATCACTAACTAATAAATGTAACAAGGAAGAAACTAAACAGACTCATTCATGGAAGCAGCAGAATTACTAACCAAGTATTTATTGAATGCCTATTCTTTGCAAGAATCTTTGACAACCATTTGGTATACAATGATAAACAAGACAGATATTTCTCTTGCTACCAGGGATCAATTTGTTTTAATGGCTTCACTTAGAGAAAAAAAACTGCTAGTTTTAAAATTTATTCTTCAATCCTTACCTATTCCTCTGTCATTTTTTACCTACAGAGACCACTGGCACCAATGGGGAATAACTTACTGTGCGAACTAGGAAAACAGAAACAAAGTCAAAGTCAATAAAAAACCTGGAGTAAATGAGGCAGGGAAACAGACGATGAGGGTAAGGTTCTGGGTTTTACTTGCGGTACTCTCTGGGAGTCTACAAAGAATTGTTTAGACCTAAAGAGCTTACATGATACACTTTCTCAACCACTCAAAGTTATGAAAGTATAATTATCAAAAGTTTTATTCTCAAGTTAATATAAAATGGACATACACCATATGTTTTATTTAACCAATTATTAATGAAGGCTTTGGCAAAACACTATGCACAATTCTTTTTTTTTTTTTAAGATTTTTTTAATTTATTTGACAGAGAGAGAGAGAGACAGCCAGTGAGAGAGGGAATACAGGCAGGGGGAGTGGGAGAGGAAGAAGCAGGCTCCCAGTGGAGGAGCCTGATGCGGGGCTCGATCCCAGAACGCTGGGATTACGCCCTGAGCCGAAGGCAGACACTTAACGACTGAGCCACCCAGGCGCCCCACAATTGTATGATAAAATCATATTGACTCTCCAGGCAGGAGTTGCGAGAGACAAATCCAAGATGAGGTTATCTCCCTTCCCACGCCCTGAGTGGGGAGGATAGATTATTGTGATACAGTTATCTCTTTTTATTATGCCACCAAATAAGCAGTTGTAGCCATGGCCTTGAAAAACTGCAAATTTCCAAAAGGTAAAATCATAACTTTAATGCAAACACAAAGTAAGGAAATATATAAGATCTTATTTAGCCCATTAATTAATGAGGGGAAAATTAAGTTATTATGATTGGTTCAATAGGTATCTGAGAAGCCAAATTATCTATAGTCAATTTAACAAAGAAATACTAATATAACATTGTTGGGTTAAATATAAAACTGGTTAATGCTCAACAGGCCAGAAATCTTTAGAACAATCTGTTCCACCAGACAGAATTTCTTTGCATCACTACAGTATAAAAGTCTACAAGAAGAAACTTTATTTAGTCCGAAACTATAAATCAATAGTAAAAAATAAAATCAGTTAAGTACATTACCTAAGACTATTATTGGATATTTTTTGGTCACCATTTTAATATCAAAAGGACTTGCCTCCAAAATGTTTGCCTTCTTTTTGCTCCATTTTAGATGATGATTTTCTTCTGATAACTTTTGTCACATGGATCTCTCATACCGTCAAATCTCCTGACACAAATATCTAACTACCTGAATGATTTCATCACCCCTTTTCTCTTGGCTTAAGGCGAGAAGAAAAGAACCTTTCCTCCTTTCTCTTGGTCTTGAGGAAAAATTGCATCATACTGACTGTACTTTCTGAGGAAATCTTCCCTTGCAGAGTTCAGTCCCATCATTTTACACTCTGGACACAGGTGATCACTCATGTGAGCAGACTTGATTTGTAATAAGTGTAGAGGGTCATTTACCTTTCTTTTGGATAAAGGGAAATTTGTGATCTTTTGTTTATCCTTTGACTTCGGGGCCCAGTCAAAACAGTTAACAGGGGGAGTCCATGTTAACATTCTGTTTTAGCTTTACAAATGTCATTTTATCACATTCCTCACTAATGTCTTGAAAACGTCCTATAACTGCTAAGTTATTCTACAGCTGTAGTTCATTTTGCAGAGCTACCTGTCTCCCCTTATCTCTAAATTCCGAGCACACGGGGCCCTTGTTTATAATTTGATCTAAGTAGAAGTTTCAGTGTATATATTAAAATTCAGGGCTATATTGAAGTATAAAACTTATTTCCTGACTCAGCTCTGAGTTGAAAAGGAAGTCCCTGGACCTGTGGTTCTCAAATGACAATCTGTGTGAATGCAGTAGCAGTATCATCTGAAGCTCTCATTGAAAATATGAATCACTGGGTCTCTACCCAGTTTCATCAATCATTATCTTGGAGGGCTGACTTAGGAATCTGTACTTTTCATTCTGTCCGTAGATGATGACAATGCCCAACCAGGTTTCGAAGGACTGATCTGTTGTTTAATGCTCATGTTTTTGACGCTTCTAGTATATCCATTAGCAGCAGGTGATTACCACTTAAACAGTTCATTATATGTTCATTTGGCTCTTTCCCCTCCCCAAGCTTACACAAAATAGAACAGCAGAACAAAAGTCAAAATTTCGAAGTCAGTTATAAATGATACTACCCAAATATTCATAGAGTATCTTCATTTTATTTAAATATTTTAGTAGTATTTTTAATACTTGAAAAATAACGGTGTGTTTCATACTACGGACAGAGTTAAATACATTGGAAATATCCCTTGTTTACACTCAGGTCATTATTTTTTAGATAGATGATAAATACCTATTAACAAAGCAATAGACATGTTAAACATCTGCATCTGGGAATCTACCTCCTAAATATATCAGAAGCTCTTTGAGTCATAAAACACAGACGAGAGAATGGTAGTCCTCACCATGGGATAATACTCTGGGCATTTCAGTAGAACTGCCAGTTAGCGGTTGTGGCCTCTGGGCCTTGGCAGTGGATATGGTTCTTGGCCTCATATTTTCATATATTTTTAAGGGCAGCTGTTCATAGACTGGCACTCTTGTATGAAGTTATGTTCAGTTTATTCCACATGGCTACAAGATCTGGTTATCTGACACAAGTGGCATACAGCCAGGAAAAATGTGGAGTTTTAGAGAATGACACAATGGTAGTTTCTGAGCCGTGGTTACCAGCATGCCCCCTAAGATCTTAACATATGTCTACTTTTTCAGACTTTTCTATTGCCCTCTTCTTTCTCGGACGTGATGCCTAGACATGCACAATCTTTCCCTTTCTGAACTTTGTGATATTGCATATATTGGTCCCTCTGCGGGGCATCAACTCCTTCCACTTTCACGTGACCAATTCCCATTCAACTTTAAGGCTCAGTTTAGAGGAAGACTTACTCCAGATGGCTTCAATCATTATTTCCCTTCTTCACAAAAAGTACACTTTGATGTACTACCGTAAAAGCCTATAGTCCAATCTGTCCTAGGGTTCATAAAATTATACTGAAATTATTTACTTGTCTATCATCTTTACTCATCACACTAGTTCTTGGACACTTTATCTCTTTCAGTATGACCACCTAATTAGAAGCCTGTAACATAGTAAGTGTTCGGATAAGGATTGGTGATTTAGTTATGCTTATTCTGCATGACTGTATCCAAGCCTACTGATAATATTCTTACTTTTGAAATGTAGAAATAAGAGAAATTATGAGGATTTTATCCTAAAGAAATTTTGCTAAAATATTCCATGTAATGCTATCATATTTTCCCATTGCCTTAAGTAACATTTTCAGTGACATATGTTACATGGATTTTAATGTTAGGTCACTTTTCAAATAATTGTGCCAGCACGCTGATGTACAAATTTTCAGTAACTTTATCTAAAGTCTCTGAAGATACATCAGTTGTCCTTGACATTAAAATATATATATATATATACACGTACACACACATATATATACACACATATACACACATTTATTTATTTTAAATTTCTTTTTAATATATTCCTTTATATATTCATTTATATTATTCTATATTTTATCAAAGAATCATTAAAGTATGTATATATTTATTCTATATAAAATATGTAAATGCTGATAAGAAGCCCATAAGTATTGGTTTTGTTAGTTGAGCAAAGAATTACAATATTTTATAAGATTTCTCAGAACCATAGAATATCTGAACAAACATGTATCTGAACATGTACTGGTTTACAGGATTTACCAAATATTTATGCTATTTTCAAGTTCTTTGCATTATGAAATCTGAATTAGCCATTAATCGTGCCACTAATAGCACTCTAAAAATATACTGATTTAGATTTAGGAAGTATAATACTAAGGAATTTTGAATCTATACCAGCAAAGATTTAATCTTAATTTGATCATGAATGCTTTTATTACTTAAAATGTATATATTTTACCATGTTCTACATTCCTCATTATAAAAACAATAGATGTTCAAAAAACGTTAAACGTTCAATTTATATTTTTATAATATGATAAATAATGGTTTGATTACTTTAATGACACTGTCTGCTGATTTGGTATTTTTTCAATATTTTCTTTTTTTGGTTCTTTAATTAGAATGTTATTCTGAGAGTAAATGTATCATGGGAACACTGTAATTATGATGTCCGAAGTGAGATTCTTTTCTATATCATTTTGACTAGTAGAAATCAGTGGTGTATGATGAACTTTAACTTAGCTCTAACCAGATAAAAGAAAATAGATATTTTATTCTAAATTGGACATGACAAATGTCAAGTTAGAATTAACTGTAGCTATGATATAAAACTAAGCTTACAACATCCATAATAAAATGATTCTTCACAATAACATGAGGGGATACTCTTAGTTGCATTTTCTTTTCCTTTATATTTTTTAATTGAAGTGTAAACATACAATGTTATATTAGTTTCACATATACAACATAATGAATTGGCAATTCTATACATTATTCAGTGCTCACCATAAGAGTAGCCACCATCTGTCACCATACAATGTTATTAAATATTATTGACTATATTTCCTACACTGAACTTATCATCTCTGTGACTTATTTAATAATTGAAAGTACCTTTTAATCCCCTTTATCTATTTCACTCACCACCCTTCCCATCTCCCCTCTGGCAAACCTTCTAGTTTGTTCTGTGTATATGAGTCTGTTTTTGGCTTTTGTTCATTTGGTTGGTTGATTTTTTAGATTCTACATATAAATGGAATCATATGGTATTTGTCTTTGTTTGTCTGACTTATTTTACTTAGCATAATATACTCTAGGTCCATCTGTGTGGCAGAGATGTCAAGATGTCAGGAGCTCATTCTTACTTATTCCTGAGTAATATTCCATTCTGTGCGTGTGTGTGTGTGTGTGCGTGCGTGCATGCATACCCCTTTATCCATTCATCTATCAGTGGACACTGGGTTTGCTTCCATATCTTGGTTACTGTAAATAATGCTGGAATAAACACAGGGGTGCATGCATCTTTTCAAATTAGTGTTTTTGTTTTCTTTGGGTAAGTACCAAGTAGTGCAATTACTGGATCACATGGTATTTCTATTTTTAATTTTTTGAGAAACCTCCATATTGTTTTCCAAAGTGGATGCTCCAATTTACATTCCTACCAACAGTGCACAAGGTTGTCTTTTCTCCACATCCTCTCCAACATTATTATTTCTCATATATTTTTTGATACTAGCTCTTCAGATTGGTGTGAGGGAATATCTCCTTGTGGTTTTGATGTGCATGTCCCTGATGATGAGTGATGTTGAGCATCTTCACATGGTCAGTTGGCCATCTGGATGTCTTCTTTGGAAAAATGTCTATTCAGTTCTGCCCATTTTTAAATTGGCTTGTTTATCTTTTTGGTGTTGAGTTGTATAGATTTTTTATATATGTTGGATAATAACTTCTAATTGGATATTTCACTTACAAATATCTTCTCCCATTCAGTGGGTTGCCTTTTGGTGATTTCCTCTGTTGTGTAAAAGTTTTTGGTGTAGTTCCAATAGTTTATTTATTTTTAATTTATTTCTTAGTGGGGGGGGGAGAGGGAAAGAGAGAATCTTAAGCAGGCTCCACTCCCAGTGCAGAGCCCAAGGCAGGGCTTGATCTCTCACAATCCTGAGATCATGACCTGAACTGAAATCAAGAGTTGGACGCCTAACCAGCTGAGCTACCCAGGCGCCCCTCCAGTAGTTTATTTTTGCTTTTGTTTCCCTTGCCTGAGGAGAAATATCCATAAACATATTGCTGACGGCAATGTCCAAGAGATTACTGACAATTTTTTTCTTTAAGGAGTTCTGTAGTTTCAGGTCTCACATTTAGGTCACATTTACCCACTTTTTGTTTATTTTTGTGTATGGCGTAAGAAAGTGGCCCAGTTTTCCCAACACCATTTTTGAAAAGGCTGTCTTTTCCCCATTGTATATTCTTGCCTCCTTTGTCATACATTAATTGACCATATAGGAGTGGGTATATTTCTGCCCTCTCTATTCTGTTCTATTGATATATGTGTCTGTTTTTTATGCCAGTACCATAATGTTTTGATTACTATGGATATGTAGTATATCATAAAATCTGGAAGTGTGATGATTCCAGCTTTGTTCTTTCTCAAGATTGCTTTGGCTATTTGAGGTACTTCTGTGGTTCCCTACAAATTTTAGTGTTTCTTCCAGCACTGTAAAAAAAGAAAAAAAAATGTTATGGGTATTTTGATAGGGATTGCATATTTGTAGATTATTTTGGGTGATATGGACATTTTAATATTAATTCTTCCAATCCATGAGCATGAGTATGCCTTTTCATTTTTTTGTGTTGTCTTCAACTTTTTCATTAGTGTTTTATAATTTTCAGAGTATGGGTCTTTCATGTCCTTGGTTAAATTTATTTCGAGGTACTTTATTCTTTTCAGTGCAGTTATAAATGAGATTGTTTTCTCAATTTCCCTTTCTGCTATTTCATTATCAGTGCATAGAAATACAACAGATTACTGTATATCAAGTTTGAATGCTGAAAACTTACTGAATTTACTTATCTGATAGTTTTGGGTTTGTTTTATTCTGGTTTTTGCAGAGTTAGGGTTTTCTATCTATAGTATCATTTTATCTGCAGACAGTGATAGTTTTACTCCTTCCTTCCAGTTTGGATGCTTTGTATTTCTTTTTCTTGTCTGATTTGCTATAGCTAGGATTTCCACTACTATTTGAATAAAAGTGGTGAGAGTTGACAATCTTGTCTTATTCCTGATTTTAGAGGAAATTCTTCCAGTTTTTCACCATTGAGTATGATGTTAGCTGTGTTTTTTTCATACATAGCCTTTGGTATAATGAGGTGTAGTCACTCTTAACCCACTTTGTTGAGAGTTTTTATCTTGAAAAGATGTTGTATTTTGTCAAATGCCTTTTCTGCATCTATTAAGATGACCATATGGTTTATCCTTTCTTTTAATAATGTGATGTATCACACTGATTGATTTGCAAATATCAATGCATTCCTGGAGTAAATCCCACTTGATAATAGTGAATGATTTTTTAATGTATTGCTGAATTTGGTTTGCTAATATTTTGTTGAGGATTTTTGCATTTGTGTCAATCAGAGATTGGCCAGTAGTTTGTTTTGTTTTGTTTTTAGAATTCCCCTGGAAAACCATCTGGCCCTGGACTCTGGTTTTAGGAGAGTAGTTTTTTTTGTTTTGTTTTGTTTTTTATAATAATTCTTTATTATGTTATATTAGTCACCATACAGTATATCCTTAGTTTTTGATGTAGTGTTCCATGATTCATTAATTGTGTATAACACCCAGTGCTCATTGCAACATGTGCCCTCCTTAATACCCATCACCGGCCAATCCCAATCCCCCACCCTCCTCCCCCCTGAAGCCCTCAGTTTGTTTCCCAGAGTCCACAGTCTCTCATGGTTCATTCCCCCTTCTGTTTACCACTCCTTCATTCTTCCCTTCCTTCTCCTACCAATCTTCCTATTTCTTATGTTCCATAAATGAATGAAACCATATGATAATTGTCTTTCTCTGCTTGACATATTTCACTTAGCATAATCTCCTCCAGTCCCATCCATGTTGCTGCAAATGTTGTATAATCGTTCTTTCTGATGGCTGAGTAATATTCCATTGTATATATGGGCCACAGCTTCTTAATCCATTCGTCTGTTGAAGGGCATCTCAGCTATTTCCACAATTTAGCTATTGTGGACAATGCTGCTATGAACATTGGGGTGCATATGGCCCTTCTCTTCACTACGTCTGTATCTTTGGGGTAAATACCCAGTAGTGCAATGGCTGGATCATAGGGTAGCTCAATTTTTAACTTTTTAAGGGACCTCCACACTGTTTTCCAAAGTGGCTGTACCAACTTGCACTCCCACCAACAGTGTAATAGGGCCCTTTCTCCACATCCTCTTCAACATTTGTTGTTTCTTGCCTTGTCCATTTTTGCCGTTCTAACTGGTGAAAGGTGGTATCTCAAGGTGGTTCTGATTTGAATTTCCCTGATGGCTAATGATTTTGAACATTTTTTCATGTGTCTGTTAGCCATTTGTATGTCTTCATTGGAAAAGTGTCTGTTCATCTCCTCTGCCCATTTTTTGATTTGATTATTTGTTTCTTGTGTATTGAGTTTGAGGAGTTCTTTGTAGATCCTGGATACCAGTCTTTTATCTGTAGTGTCATTTGCAAATATCTTCTCCCATTCCATGGGCTGCCTCTCAGTTTTTTTGACTGTTTCCTTGGCTGTGCAGAAGCTCTTTATCCTGATAAAGTCCCATAAGTTCATTTTATCTNGATGAAGTCCCACAAGTTCATTTTTCCTTTTCTTTCTCTTGCTTTTGGAGATGTGTTGTGGCCGATGTCAGAGAGGTTGCAACCTATGTTCTCCTTTATGATTTTGATGGATTCCTGTCTCACGTCGAGGTCTTTCATCCATTTGGAGTTTATGTTTCTGTATGGTGTGAGAGAGTGGTCAAGTTTCATTCTTTTGGCTATAGCTGTCCAATTTTCCCAGCACCATTTACTGAAGATCACAAGCCAGGCAAAGACCCCATCAAAAAGGAGAATTACAGACTGATTTCCCTGATGAATAAGGACCCCAAAATTCTCAACAAGATCCTACCTAATAGGATCCAACAGTACATCAAAAGGATTATCCATCAAGACCAAGTGGGATTCATCCCTGAGATGCAAGGGTGGTTCAACATTCGCAAATCGATCAGTGTGATAGATCATATCAACAAGAAAAGAGTCAAGAACCATATGATCCTCTCAATTGATGCAGAAAAAGCATTTGACAAAATACAGCATCCTTTCCTGATTAAAACCCTTCAGAGTGTAGGAATAGAGGGTACATTTCTCAATCTCATAAAAGCCATCTATGAAAAGCCTACTGCAAGCATTATTCTCAATGGGGAAAAGCTGGAAGCCTTTCCCTTAAGATCAGGAACACGACAAGGATGCCCACTCTCGCCACTATTATTCAACATAGTACTAGAAGTCCTTGCAACAGCAATCAGACAACAAAAAGGGATCAAAGGTATCCAAATCGGCAAAGAAGAAGTCAAACTGTCTCTCTTTCCAGATGACATGATACTCTATATGGAAAACCCAAAAGACTCTGCCAAATTACTAGAACTTATAGAGCAATTCAGTAATGTGGCTGGATACAAAATCAGTGCTCAGAAATCAGTTGCATTTCTATATATGAAAAACTGAAGAAAGAGAAATTAGGGAATCGATTCCATTTACAATTGCACCAAAAACCATACATTATCTTGGAATTAACCTAACCAGAGAGGTAAAGGATCTATATTCTAAAAACTACAGATCACTCTGGAAAGACATTGAAGAAGACACAGAAAGACGGAAAAATATTCCATGCTCATGGATCAGAAGAATTAACATAGTTAAAATGTCTATGCTGCCCAGAGCAATCTACACTTTCAATGCTATCCCGATCAAAATGCCAATGACATTTTTCAAAGAGCTGGAACAAATAGTCCTTAAATTTGTATGGAACCAGAAAAGGCCCCGAATTGCCAAGGAATTGTTGAAAAGGAAAAACAAAGCTAGGGGCATCACGTTGCCGGATTTCAAGCTATACTACAAAGCTGTGACCACAAAGACAGCATGGTACTGGCACAAAAACAGACACATAGACCAATTGAACAGAATAGAAGAACCCAGAAATGGACCCTCGGCTCTTTGGGCAACTAATCTTTGACAAAGCAGGAAAAAACATCCGGTGGAAATAAGACAGTCTTTAGGAGAGCTTTAATATCCTTGCTGGTTATGGGTTTGTTCAGGTTTTCTACTTCTTTCTGTTTCAGTTTTGGTAGTTTATACATCTCTAGGAATGCATCCATTTCTTCTAGATTGCCTAATTTTTTGGCATATAATTGCTCATAATATGTTCTTATAATCGTTTGTATTTCTTCGGTGTTGATTGTGACCTCTCCTCTTTCATTTATGATTTTATTTATTTGGGTCTTTTTTCTTTTTGATAAGTCTGTCTAGGAGTTTATCAATCTGTTAATTCTTTCAAAGAACCAGCTCCTAGTTTCATTGATCTGTTCTGTTCTTTTGATTTCTATTTCATTGATTTCTGCTCAAATCTTTATTATTTCTCTTCTTCTGCTGGATTTAGGCTCTATTTGCTGGAGTTTTTTTTCCAGCTCCTTTAGGTGTAGGGTTAGGTTGCGTATTTGAGGGTTTTCTTGCTCCTTGAAGAAGGCCTGTATTGCTATATACGTCCCTTTTGGGCTACTTTTGGTGCATCCCAGGGGTATTGGACTGTTGCGTTTTCATTTTCATTTGCTTCCATGTATTTTTTAAATTCTTCTTTAAATCCCTGGTTGACCCATTCATTCTTTAGTATGATGTTCTTTAACCTCCATGTATTTGTGTTCCTTCCAAATATTTTCTTGTGGTTGACTTCAAGTTGCATAGCATTGTGGTTTGAAAATATGTGTGGTATGATCTCAGTATTTTTGTACCAGTTGAGGCCTGATTTGTGACCCAGTATGTGATCTAATCTGGAGAATGTTCCACGTGCACTCAAAAACAAAATGTATTCTGCTGCTTTAGAATGAAATGCTCTGAAAATATATGTTAAGTCCATCTGGTCCTGTGTGTCATTCAAAGTCCGAGTTTCTTTGTTGATATTCTGCTTAGATGATCTGTCCATTGCTGTGAGTGGGGTGTTAAAGTCACCTACAATTATTATATTATTATCAATGAATTTCTTTAAGTCTCTTTTTGATTGATTTATATATTTGGCTGCTCCCAAATTAGGGGTGTAAGTATTTACAATTGTTAGCTCTTCTTCCTCGATAGACCCCTTTATTAGATATAGTGTCCTTCTTAATCTCTTATTACAGTCTTGTTTTAAAATCTAATCTTTCTGATATAAGTGTGGTTACTCCAGCTTTCTTTTGATATCCATTAGCATAAATGGTTTTCCATCACCTCACTTTCAATCTATAGGTGTCTTTAGGTCTAAAATGAGTCTCTTGTAGTCAGCATATAGATGGGTCTTTTGTGTCGTTTTGTTTTTTTGTTTTTTCTATTTAGTCATTCTGTATATTTTGATTGGAGCATTTAGTCCATGAAGAATTAAAGTAATTATTGATAGGTATGTACTTACTGCCATTTTGTTAATTATTTTCTGGTTGCTTTGCGGTTCCTCCCTGTTCCTTTCTTCTCCTCTTGCTCTTTTCCCTTGTGGCTTGATGGCTTCCGTTAGTGCTATACTTAGATTCCTTTCTATTTATTTATTTATTTATTTATTTATTTATTTATTTATTTAGTGTGTATCTATTATAGGTTCTTGATTTGTGGTTATTGTTAGGTTCATATATAACATCTTATGTGTATTATGAAGTTGATGACTATAATGAAGTTGATGACTACTTAAATTTGAATGCATTCTAAAAGCTTTCTAAAAGTCTTCCAGATTGCTGATTCATTTTTCTACTCTGTCTAATCTCTTGGTTCCCTCTAGTATATTTTTTTCATTTCAGTTATTGAATTCCTTAGTTCTGACTGATTCTTTTTTATATTTTCCATCTCTTTGTTGAAGTTTTCACTGAGTTCATTTACTCAAGTGCAGTGAATATCTTTATGTTGATTACTTGGAATTCTTTATCAGGCATATTGCTTATTAGTGTTTCATTTAGATCTTTTGCTGTGATTTTTGTCTTGTATTTTCATTCTCTTCATTTTTCCCAACTCCCTGTGTTTGTTTCCATGTATTATGGAGGTCAGCTACATCTCCTGGTCTTGAGAGTAGTGGCCCAGTGTAGTCCCCTGTTACCACAAACCCCTGCGGTCACCAGAACAGACATCCAGGGTGTTTCCGGTGTGGGCTCTGTGCACCCTACTGTTGTGACTGAGTCATGGTTACCCTTGGCCCAGTTGGTTGCTCTGAGCCAGTTTGCCTGCTGTGTGTACACTGGGCTGGGTTTGGTCCACTGTTGTTGAGAGGCCTGAGACCACTGCAGGCTCCATGTGGGAGAGGGCAGGAGTCAGATAGGTGTCTACAATCTGCCTCTCTGCCACAGCTGTAGACATACAGAGCGGCAGGGCTTTCCCCTGTGCAGCCAGCTAAGAGGCCTGGCTGCAGGAGCTGCAGGGGTACTGGTATGGGGGCTTATTTCCCCCTCCACAGGGAAGAGTCACTTTAAGGTGTGCAGGTTTCACACAGTAGGGCAGGGTAGGAGCCACTTTGGAGGGAGCCTGTTGAGGCTGGTGGGTTGGATGAGGTGAGGCTGAGGGATAACATGGGGGTGGGGCAGGTAGTACTAGCAAGTTAGATGGCGTATCAGGGCCAGTTCCTCCTATCTAACCTGGGGGAGAGGAAGAGACATGACATCTGCCAGCATTTTTGCTCCTGTAGAAATCTGAAGATCCCTGTGCCTCCAGCTCATGTTCTGAAATTAGTAAATCATCCTTTATACCCCACTCACTTTTCAAAAAAAGTAATTTGCTACTGTGGTCAATTTAGGTCAATTCCAAATTTTGGATATTATGAAAACTTCTGTGAATACATTTCAGTGTTTCCCTATTTTTTGTGTGAATATCCAGGTTAAGTTTCTAGGAGTTATATTGTTGAATATAAAATAATGTACATTTTACATTTTGTTTGATATTTCTTTCCAAAAACATAATACTAAGTACTGAACGTATAATAAGCAACATATAATATGTGTTGCATTTATGATTTCTTTTACAGATCATCTGTAATTACATAGCTTTGACACACACAAGGAAGATGAGCACCATCTTTTATCCCTGAACAAATAATTAGTTACGATAAAAACATTTGTTGAAAATTCCAAATTTTTGCCACTGGCTGAAAAATTCAAATATAATTATATATTAAACTCTAATATGAATTTGGTCCAGTTCTCTTTTGTTGATTCCATTCTATTTAGATTCTTATTTCTTTTCCAGTGTCAAATATTTACTTTTTTAAAAGAACGTACGATTAGAAAACTCTTAAAATTCCTTACATCGTTTCCATTTTCAACCTCTTGATCATTAATTATATTTTGTTCTTTTATGGTTACTGTAGCTTACTTTATTTTTAACATTTATCATTTTAAATAAGATATTAAAATTGCCCTGCAATTATCAGTTTGACTATATAATTTATCACGTCATTAGGAAAAATACAGAAATTGACATACTATCATTTTCTGTGACCTCTTCTCTCTAGACTTTTTTTCAATATAATTTTTACTTTGTCTATAATATTTATTGAGTTAAACTGTACAAAATTGGTATTTTTGTAGAGGAAACATTTCTTCTATCAGCTATCCAATATGAGTCAGTCTATTATATTCTGTTATTCATAATTCTTATAACTCTTTGGCTTTAATTCTGTATTTAGATATATTCCATATTAGAAATGCAACATTTTCAGTTATCTCGTTCACCTCCCTGCACAAGTCCTATGATTGTGATATCTCCTGACCTCATCTAGCACTCATCCTACTGTCCTAAGAATTATGAAAGGTATAGTATTCGATTTTTAGACAACTTTGCATGTGTGTATCAGTATATTTTATATTTATTGTACTATACTTTAAATACATAAAATCTACCACTTTAAAGTGAAATAATGAGTGGTTTTTAGTATACTGCCAAGGCTATACAACCATCCTTAGTAATTCTAGGATATTTTTAATACTCCAAAAAGAAACCCCATAGCAGTTATCAGTCAGCTTCCATCCCCCATTTCCCTTGGTCACCAGGGGGAAAATACACTTTCTGACTATATGGATTTGCTTAATCTGAATATCTCATACAAATGGAATTATAAAATATGTGCATTTTGGCTTCTTTCACAGCATAATGATTCCAAGGTTCATTGATGTTGTAGTGTGTATCAATTGTTTATTCTTTTTTATGGGTGAATAAGTCACATATATTTATAAAATGGGTGAATTTTATATAGTATGTAAATTTATATATTAATACAGTATGTTATATTAACAGATATATTAGTTATATAATTATGTAATCTATATTCATATATAACAGATATTTATAAAATATATAATATATAATAGAAATATACACATATATTCATTGGTGTATATATATATATTTTTTTTTTTCATACACTGATGGACCGTCAGGTTGCTTCCATCTTTTGGCATTTGTGATAATGTTCTAACATTCATGTATAAATTGGTTTGAATACCTGTTTTTAATTCTGTTATGTAATTTCTGTATACAAAGAAGTGAAACATGGGTTTATATAGTAATTCTATCTTTTTGTGGAACTGCCAAACTGTTTTATCCTTTAGCTGAATTCGTAGTTTCACCAGCAATGTACGAGAGTTCCATTTACTCTATATCTTTGGCAATGTACTTGTTTTACATGTGTTTTTACATTATTACACCATTATTTTAGGTGTTAAGTGGTAGCACATTATGTATTATTTTGATTAGTATTTCCTAATGAAAATGACGTTGAGTACATTTACATGTGCTTACTGGCCATTTGTATACATTCTTTGGAGAAGTATCTATTCAAATACTTTTCCCAATTTTGATGGGCTTATCTTGTTATGTTGAGCTATAAGAGTTCTCTATATATTTTAGATACTAGACTTTTGTCATATGTATGATTTGCAAATATTTTCTTCTGTTCCATGGGTTATCTTACTACCAAAGGACAGTATCCTTTGATACACAAAACTTTGGTCAGTTCAGGTTTATCTTATTTTTTCTTTGGTTACTTCATTTTTGATGTCCTATCTAAAAAACTTTCCCAATCCAAATGTTTCAAAGATTTGCACCTATGTTTTAAGAGTTTTATAATTTTATCTTATTTATTAAAACTAATTTAGATATTTGATCAATTTCGAGTTTATTTTTATATGGGGTGTAAGGTAGGGGTTCAGGTTCATTCCTTTGCACTTGAATATCTTGTTGTTCCAGCAACTAGATAAAAAGATGGTGTGTTAAAAAGATGATTCTTTTCCCCATTAAATTTTCTTAGCACTCTTGGTGAAAATCCGTTGACCATAAAAGTTAGGGTTTAGGTCTGGATTCAAAATTCTGCTCCATTGAGTTATCTATCCTTATGACAGTAACACACTTTCTTTCTACTGTAGCTGTATTGGGTTTTGAAGTTGGGATGTATGATTCCTTTAGCTACCTTTTTCAGATTTGGGCAGCTATTCTGAGTCTCATATATACATATATGTATATATATATACAAATATATATATGAATATTAGGATCATCTTGAATATTTCTGTTAAAAAAAGGAAGTATTGTTATCTTAACAGTACTAAGACTTCCTATCCATAAACATGAGGTGTCTTTCCATTTATTTAGGTCTTTCATTTCTTTAGGCAATTGTTTATGGTTTGATTGTACACATTTTTTACCTCCTTGTTTAAACTTATTCCTAATTATCTTATTATTTTCCATGCTGTTATAAATGGAATTGTTTTCTTAATTTTATGATCGGATTGTAAATTGCTAGCATATAGAAATATAATTGAGTTTTGTGTATTGAGCTTTTGCCTTGCAACCTTACTGAACTTACCATTTTTATGATCTTCTGTGGATTCCTCAAGAATTCTTACATATAAAATCATGTCATCTGCAAATAGGCAAGAAAAAGAAACAACAATACTCAGATTGAATTGTAAAATGTAGAACTATCTTTTATGGCCTGTCTAGAACTCCCCATACTGTGTTGAATTAAGTGACAAGAGCAGACTTTGTCTTCTTCCTGATCTTAAGGTAACAGCTTTCAATTTCTCACCAGTAAGAATGGCATTAGTTGTGGGTTTTCTGTAGATACTCTTCATCAAATGCATTTAATGCATCTACTGTGTGTATTTTCCCATTTTCCCCAGTATTTTATTAATATATTGATTTCTGTATGTTGAACCAACTGTACATTCCTGAGACCAACTCCCACTCGTTCACAGTGTGGGTATATGTATGTGCGTGTGTGTGTGTGTATGCAATCCTTTAAATCTGGTTTGCTATTATTTTGCTGAGAATATCAATATCCATAGAGGAAGCTGCCATATAATATTTTATTGTGAGAACTTTGTCTGGCTTTACCAGGATAATACTGGCATCCTAAAATGAGTTAAGAAGTGTTCCTATATGTCTTTTTTATTATTCTTACGTTAGTCACCATACAGTACATTTAGTTTTTGATGTAGTGTTCCATGATTCATTGTTTGCATATAACACCCAGTGCTCATTGCAATATGTGCCCTCCTTAATACCCATCACTGGGCTAACCCATCTCCCACCCTCCCCCCCTCTGAAACTCTGTTTGTTTCCCAGAGTCCATAGTATCTCATGGTTTGTCTCCTCCTGATTCCCCCCCTTCATTTTTCCCTTCCTTCTCTTAATGTCCTCAATGCTATTACGTTCCACATATGAGTGAAACCATATGATAATTAAATTTGTCTTTCTCTGCTTGACTTATTTCACTTTGCATAATCCTCTCCACTTCCATCTATGTCAGTGCAAATGGTGGGTATTCACCCTTTCTGATGGCTGAGTAATATTCCATTGTATATATGGACCACATCTTCTTCATCCATTCGTCTGTCGAAGGGCATCTCAGCTCCTTCCACAGTTTGGCTGTTGTGGACATTGCTGCTATGAACATTGGGCTGCATGTGCTCCTTCTTTTCACTACATCTGTATCTTTGGGCTAAATACCCAGTAGTGCAATTGCTAGATCACAGGGTAGCTCTATTTTTTTTTTTTTTTGAGGAACTTCCATACTGTTTTCCAGAGTGGCTGTACCAATTTGTATTCCCACCAACAATGTAAAAGTGTTCCCCTTTCTCCACATCCTCTCCAACATTTGTTGTTTCCTGCCTTGTCAATTTTTGCCATTCTAACTGGTGTAAGGTGGTATCTCAATGTGGTTTTGATTTGAATTTCCCTGATGGCTAATGATGTTGAACATGCTTTTTTAAAAAATAAGTGTTTAGGGGCGCCTGGGTGGCACAGCAGTTAAGCATCTGCCTTCGGCTCAGGGCGTGATCCTGGCATTATGGGATCGAGCCCCACATCAGGCTCCTCTGCTGTGAGCCTGCTTCTTCCTCTCCCACTCCCCCTGCTTGTGTTCCCTCTCTCGCTGGCTGTCTCTATCTCTGTCGAATAAATAAATAAAAAAAAAATCTTTAAAAAATAAGTGTTTAGAAAGTATTAGTGTTACTCTTTTAAATATCTGGTTGATTTCACCAGTGAGGTCATCTGGTCCTGGGTGATTCTTTGTGTGAAGGTTGTTTTTATTATTAACTCAATCTGTTTACTTGTGATACATCTATTCAGATTTTATTTTTCATCTTAAGTTTTGGTAATGTGTGTCTTTCTAGAAATGTACTCACTGTTGTTTAATTGTTTGGCATATACTAAAGTTTTCCCTTATCATCTACTTACATTTCTGTGAAGTCTGTAGTTATGATCCATTTTTAGTTCCTGATATAAATAACTGAATTTTTTTTCTCTTTTTCTTGGTTTTTATAACTAGAGTCATCAATTGTGTGGATCTTTTCAAAGAATCAGTTTTTGGTTTTGTTCATTGTTTTTTCTATATTTTATCTCATTTTTGTTCTGATATTTACTACCTCCTTTTGCTTGCTTTGGATTTTGTTTGCAGTTCTTTTGCTACTTTATTAAAGGTGGAGATTAGGTTCTGATTTGGAATTTTTTTTTAATCTTTTTTGGGGGATCCTTTTTATTGGCGACATTCATAGCTGTATATGTCCATCTGAGCACTTATTTTTTGTATGTGTCAAGTATTGATATTACAAAGTATTTTGTAATTCCACTGTGGTTTATTATTTGAGTCCTTGATTAATTTGTTGTTTAGTAAACACATATTTTTTTACTTTCTAGAATTTCCTTCTGTTAATGATTTCTAATTTCCTTTAATGTGTTTGGAGAACACACTTTATATGATTTCCATCCTTTAAAAATTTTTGAGGCTTGTTTTATGAACAAACATAGAATATGGTCTATCCTAGAAAATGTTCTTTGAGCACTTGAGAAGAATGTGTGTTCTCTTGTTGGGTAGAGTGTCTGTTAGTTCTAGTTGACTTGTTCAAATCTCCTATTTCCTTGATATCTTCAATTTGTATTATACATTAATGGAAGTTGGGTATTGAAGTCTCCAAATGCTGTTGAAATATCTCTTTCTGGGGCACCTGGGTGGCTTAGTTGGTTAACGGTCTGCCTTCAGCTCAGGTCATGATCCTAGGGTCCTGGGATCGAGCCCCACATTGGGCTCTCTGCTCAGCAGGGAGCCTGCTTCTCCCTCTCTTGCTCAGTCTGCTTGTCCTCACTCTCTTTCTCTGTCAAATATAAATAAAATCTTTACCGCAGAAAAAGAAATCTCTTTCTGCCTTTAGTTCATTGGGTATACTTGTTGTTGCTACATTTGATGGTGTCCCACAGGTCTTTGAGGCTCCATTTATTTATTTTTTTAAAATTTTTTCATTCTTCTTCGCTTGTTCTCAGACTGGAATTTACCTTTTGTCAGTTTTGCTGATTCTTTCTTCTATTTGCACAGATTTGCTGTCAATCTTTTCTACTAAATTTTTTTAGTTTTCAACTACAGAATATCTATTTGATCCCTTGTTATAATTTCTCTCTCCTTATTGATATTCATTCAGTATTTTTTGAGAGAACATTCTCATGGGTTCCTTTAGTTATTTAGACATGGTCTCCTTTAGTTCTTTGAATACATTTAAAATAGCTAATTTATAGTAAGCTTAACATTTGGCTTCCTTGGGGATAGTTTCTATTGATTTTTTTTTCTTTTGCGTGGGTAACACTTGCTCGTTTCTTTGTATATATCATGATGTTTTGATGAAAAATGTACATTTTAAATACAAATCTGGAAATCAGATATTCCTCCTACCCAGAGTTTATTAGTGTGCTTGCTTTTGTTATTTGGTTAATGACATTTCTGAACAAACTTTAAGAAACTCTGTTTCTTTATGATGTGTGGCCATTAAAGTCTCTTAGTTTGCTTAGTGATCAGATAAAGACTAAATAGGGATTTTTAAAAAAAATTCCTAGAACAATTAAGTCTTCCAGTCTTTGCTGAGGGGCTCTGTGTTCCACACACAACCAGGAACTTTAAACCCAGATTTAACCTTCATTTCCTACCATGCAGAGCCTGAGGGAATATCAGAGGTGAGACCTTAAGAACTTCTCATGTGTTTTTCCTGTACATGCACAGAACTCTATGAATGAATGATGCTTCCCGGGAATATGTCAGAGTTTTTTAAAGCCCCTATAGATGTCTCATTCTTCACCTTTCCCTTTTAAGATTTTGGTTCATGTGCTGTCTCTCCCAACTCTTATAAATCACTTTAGGCAGTCACGATACTAAAATATTTGACAAATACCTCTTGGGGAGAAGCTTTTAAAGGCACTCAGCAAGTTCAAGTGAGATGAAATTAAAATAAGCTCTTTGAGTACAGTCATCCAGAGAACCACTACTCAGGTCAAGTAATTACTATTCTTTGGAAATAAAGTTTGGAAAGAGCTACAGTGCTGTTTCGCTTCCTTTGATACCAGGAATATGACCTATTACCTTTTCAAGACTACTGCTGAGCTGTAGAGTGGTAGATGAATCTAGAGTGAATTAAATAGCACAAAGCATGTTGTTGATGCTGAGATTCAGCCATTTTTCTTGATGAAACGCCACCTCATTGCAGAAGGCTTCGGTTAATTTTCAGAGTTCTGAGAAATTTGATTCTGACAGTTTCTGGCTGCTTTTATTGCCTCTTTGGAGTGTTTTTACCCCACCATTTCTCGGCTATCACTCCATCATTTATTTTCATTGGAAACAGATATTTCTCTACTTTGAACTGGCATGGTTCTGTGACAAAATCTAAAGGGAGTCTTCTTTTTATGGTTGTTAGAGGATTTTCTTGACAGAATGCCTAAATATATATATTTATATAAGTATATATAAATTATATACTTAAAAATATAAATTAGAAATATATATATATAATATATATATATTATATACATATATAACATAATATATATATAAAGAACCCAAATGTGCCAAATGTTTTTGTCAGTGTCAGTTATTTTATGACAATTTTACTGGAACACTTTTGTCCATTTGAATTAAAATTTCAGTTTTCTGAAATTTTGCAAAATTTTTTATTGTTCTTGAAGTGGTTAGCAACTTTTTTCTATATTTTTTATCCCTGTCTTTGTCTTTTTCCTTTTCATTAACTATAATTATTTCATACTTTTTCTGTGTTATCAAATTATTTTCTGTTTTTTAGTTACTAAATTATTTATTTGTTCAGCCGTGATGTTTTTCTCCTTACTTAGCTTGCCAAGATCCCTTTTTATTTCATTCTTTTAAAAATTAAATTTCTGGGGCACCTGGGTGGCACAGCAGTCAAGCATCTGCCTTCGGCTCAGTGCGTGACCCCGGCGTTATGGGATCGAGCCCCACGTCAGGCTCCTCCGGTATGAGCCTGCTTCTTCCTCTCCCACTCCCCCTGCTTGTGTTCCCTCTCTCACTGGCTGTCTCCATCTCTGTCGAATAAATAAATAAAATCTTTTAAAAAAATAAAAGAAAAAATAAAAATTAAATTTCTTTTTACATTTTTCCATTGTACAACAAAATAAGGCAAATATCTGTTTCTAAGGTTTTATTTCCAAAAGGCACTTATCTGACATTTGCATTCATTTTCCCTTTTATCCTTTGGTAGTAATTTTCATAGCTGCCCTCACATATCTTTTCCATATATGTATCTGTAAGATTAGAAATCTTATCAAAATAGTTTTTCTGTAAAACTTATTCATCAATTTATTTAACATTTATGATTACCTATTAGGTTTCAGTGATTATTCGTATTATTAGAATACACAATGAAAAATAATTCCAATTATCCCTACCCTAATTCAGCTTGTATTTTATCCAGGGAAGGACAAAGATAAAATAGAATCCTAGTCCCTGTACCACATACCTGGTAAAATACCATAAGACAAGAATAGAGTACGGGTATTATGGCTTGATATTGAAAGCGCAATTATTGAGACATGGTGTGAACCAGGATGATATCACTGACGTGATAAGGACAAATGTCTTGGATTACATGGATGTGCAATCTTAAAACTGTGACTTGAGTGTTTATGTACTATATATTTTACCCATCTCTTCCATTGCAGGAAATTTTGGGGAAAAGCGTGTTTGGTAGTAACAATACTTACATAAATGAAAACTTTTAACCTACATATTTTCCTGCCTGATTTTTACTATAAAAGCTGTTAATGTCAAACTTTAGCTTTTCCCTCTCCATCAGAGTGAGCAAATAGATACTTTAGTCAATCTTGATTGACTAATGTTACAAAGAAAAAGTTTGCTGAGGAGATAATTTATGGAAAAGGCCCTGTCTCCTAAATTAAAAAGAAAATGATGAAAATCAAATCATCTCTTCAGTTAAATGGGAGATGCCCACAATTTGGAATAATAGGAAATAAGAGTAGAAATGAAGCTAAAATTCAAGGAGGCTAAAATGTGAGTTCCAAATAGCAGCTCTGATGGTCTGAATTGGTCTGGAACGTTATCTCTAGACTTCCGTTGTATTTCTGGTGAGAAATTCTTAGCAAATGCATTCTGAATGATACAAAATGACAAAGATAACTCATCTGTTAACTGTAGTATCAAAAATCTTGCTTTGTAATTCACTCCTAATCACGCGTAGATTTTTGTTGGTGGTGTTGTTAACATCTGGTCAGAGATAATCAATCTCCCTCCCTCTAGCAGTTATTTTCACTTGACAGTATCAGATTTCAACCTACATGTAATCAGAATCTTAAAAGTAGAAGAAAAAAATGCTGAGGAATTTCCAAAATTAGACATTAAACCACAAATCCAAGAAACAAAAAAATTACACATATTTAAACCATTGAAAACTAATGGCGACCAAGGACAAAGAGAAAATGTTAACAGCTGCCAGAACAACAACAACAAAATGCTATTTACAGAAGGACAAGGATTAAGAGCTACAGCAATCTTTTCATCTGAAACCCTACAAACAAAGAGATGTGCTGAAAGAAAAAAACAACTGTCAATGTAGCATTCTATATATAGTGAAAAGAGTCTTAAGAGTTTGAGAAATAAATACTTTCAAGGAAACAAAAACTAAGGGAACCCATTGCTATCAAAGCTAGTGTGCAAGAAATGTTAGAGAAGGGTCTTTAGGAAAAAGCCATGAGATCAATCAGAAAATTAGACTGTCAGTAGTAAGATGTGAAGAACGTTGAAAATGGAAAAAATACAGGTAAATACAGTATTTTTTTCTTTTTCACAGTTTTTCTAAAACATAACTGATGAAAAACAGGCCAAGTCACATGTTAGGTGTTTACAGAATAAAATTCAGGACAACGATGGCACAAGGGATGGGAGAAGGAATGGGTTTCACACAATTAAAAATTGTTTGCACATGAGGTGGTATAATTTTATGTTACAGCAGTTGCAGGTTATTTTTAAATATGCATTTAAAACCCAGAGCAACCAGTAAAATAGATGTTTAAATAATATAACCAATAAATTAGATTGAATGGACTCATTAAAAACTGCTAAATTAAAACCAGGAATGAAGAAAAAGAGAAAAAGACATGAGGACCAAATGGAGAAGATAGAAACCAGCTAACAAGATAATCAATGGGAATGTCAATGATCTAAACCCACAAGTTAAAGGAGAATTTTACATAAAAAATAATGATCCAACTATATGTTGTGAATAAGAAATCCACTACAAATATAACCGATGAATACCTTATGATAGGATAAAGAAAGATGCAATCAATTATTAACCAAAAGAAATCTGGAGTAACTATATTAATTTCAGACAAGTTATAATTCAGTACAAAAAATTTTTTCAGGGACAGGTGGGAGCATTACATAATGATAAAAAGGGCAAATTTTACCAAAAAGACGTAAGAATCCTAAATTTGTATTCATGTGTCAACAGAGCATCAAAATACATGGGGAAATGATAGAAAAGAAAGGACAAATAGATGAATTTGTAACTGTAATTGGAGATATCAGTATGCCTCTCAGAAACTGACAGAACAAGTAGCCAGAAATCCAATAAAGAAACAGATAACCCACAAGACAGTATCCATCACTTGGATCCATTTGAGAGTTCTGGAACTCTCCATCTAACAATAGTAGAATACACAGTCTTCTTTGTATTCTCAAGTACACATGGAACATACATCTAGGTAGACTGCATCCTGGAGAATAAAACCTTAATCAATTTAAAATAACAGAAATTACACAAAATATGTTTTTGGGCTGTAACACCATTAAACTCAAAGTCGGTAACAGAGAGGTAGAAAACCTCCAAGTTATTTAGAAATTAAAAAACACATCTATCTAATGCATGAGTTGAAGAGAAAGTCTCAAGGGCAATTTAAACTAGCTGCCTTTTCTAACTTTCCTCTTCACTTTAAAGAATAGTGATGGATAGCAGCAGTGACACTTTGAATGGAAAAGTTACACAATTGTGCAAGAGGAATTTTCAGCCTCTCTTTATATACTCCCTACCCACCTACTCAAGATGAGTCTTCCACAGTACCTTTCTGGGTGGTAATAAGAATGAATGTCAGATTTTGACCGCTCATCTTCCTTCCTCTCTAATACTGGGAGAAGCATGGCTATTATAGAGTTTAAGAGCAGTAGTGATCTTTAAATGTGCTTTCTTTGTAGACCTGTTAAGATAAAATGGTAGGTATTGAGTTTCTGCTACCGTCTTTCCTCCCTTATCCATATTTGTTTTGGTAGGATCTTCTGCCATTCAGTTTCACTCTGTTCTTTTACTTGGAAAATTTTTCCAAGTATTTGCTGGTTTTGTTTTGTTTTGTTTTTTCAGTTGTGCCATATTTTGTGTATGGTGAAAGGCTTTTCACTCAACACTAAGTTTATAGCATTTTTGAACAAGATTTCAATTGACCAACTCAATTAATGACACTATGGGCCTAATTGCAAGATGAATCAATTTCAAAGGTAACTTGGTTGGGAAGGAATTTGGTGTGAAATGAAAAGTCATATTCAGAGTTGTGAATGATTTCTAGGCCCACTATGCAATTCTTAATCTAATTACGGGGGGGAAATTAAGAGATTATTTGCTCAGCCTTCTCCTTAGAAAAAGAAGATGGATTTTCAAAAGTACTATACTAGGAGCAAAAAACTGATAATAACAGCAATTTCTTAATTTAGTCCATTAGATTTTCCTGTTATCATCTTCTCTATTACCTTTTAAGTAATATTTTATCTTGCAAGGAAGCTTTGAAGATGTAGCTTCTGATAGAAGTTTTAGAGAACATTGCTCATGTTTGATGCATGTGCCCACTTAAAAACCCTAGTCATGATGCAGAGTACTTTTCAGCATTATTTTCTCTTAAAATTCCTAATATATTTCATGGTCTCATATAACTTAAAGGGTAAACACAACTTTAGTTAGTGAAGAGATCCAAAAGATTATTTCTCATTTTGTTGTTATTTCTTCCGAATTTCTGATAGCCTGTTTTTCCTTCCTATTTTCCTTTTTTCTTAGGTAACTATGAAAATATTAAGCATCAAATGTAGTACAAAATTTTTATTTAGCAATTCAAAGTTACTAATTACAAATTAAAATTAAACAATAAGTAAGGGCACCTGGGTGGCTCAGTTGGTTAAGCGTCGGTTCAGGTCATGATCTTGGGGTCCTGGGATGGAGCCTCACATCTGGCTCTCTGCTCAACAGGGAGTCTGCTTTCCTTCTTACTCTCCCTCCCTTTCTGTTAAATAAATAAAATCTTAAAAAAAAATAAGTATTCTGCTTTAGTTTAGAATGTTGAAGTTAAAGGCTTTTATATTTTATCATAACAAAATAATTTTGTTTATAATTTTAACAAAGTAATTTTGTTTATAGTTTTATAATATAAATTGTATATGTTATATAGTTGATAATATAAATTTTGTGTTATATATATAGAGAGAGAGAATATAAACATTAATGGTTGTAACTAATGGATCAAAAGCTAACATAATTTCCATTAAATATACCAATGGAAAAAAATATTATATACAGGGAGAAAGAAACATTTCCATTATCTTCGAAATAGGAATACAGTTGATTTAGTAGAAGCTGTCTTTAGTTGGGGGTAGGAAATTAGTGAAATTTTGTTTTAAATATATTCCACTAATGGTCATCCTCAAATGATTTAAACAGATTAAACAAGGGAATATTCTTTGTGGGGACCTCTGTAGGCTGTTGGGAACTGTCTGTTAACCCTATATTTGTTTGTCTTTCGTTTGTTATTTTAAAATAGTTTCAGATTTACAAGATGTATGCAGAGATTTTACAGAACATCACAGCACAGCTGCCACTTGGGCAGTGTATCATTTTCTTAGGAAGTTCCCATATACCTCCTCATGACAATCCTTTCAAGCAGATGGCATTGCCATTTAACAGATGAAAAAAAAGGGGGGGGTTCTCAACCAGCAAGTGTGTCAGGACTAGAATTATATTTTCATCCACCTTGTCGATACAAAATGAGTAAAGTTTTTTAAAAATTTTAAAGAGAAGGGAAAAGTGTTTAATTTGGGCCTGAGTTCGGACAGCTGCCTGGGATGCACAGTTGTCACAAAGAGGAGAATGCTCCAGGGCAGGAGTGTTTGCTGCAGGGCTATCTAGGTTTTTTCATGTAAAGAGACAAATCATCCTGACAAAGGACATTCCAGAAAGTTACAGACTTTATCTTATGTTTTTAGTAGGTGCAAGCTGCATGACTTTAATCTTATGAGAAGCAGAGAGGGTTTTTTTTTTTCCCCCTTTATGTTTAGAATGCTCCTTTTTTGGTTGGTTGATGTAATTTAATTAATTTATTGGAAGCAGTGTGTGCTCAAGGCAGAGATAGAGCTATGCTTTGAGGTTTTTTGGAGTCATTTTGACCTTGGTAAATGTTAAAGTGATAGCTTCCCTGGGAGCCCACAGACAGGACCTATGAAGGTTAAAAGTTGAGAATTTCCTTTATCGACTCACCTCCATAGCATTTACCCTTTACTGTATCAACAAACGTAATGCCCATTATTCTTAAGGAGTAGAGTACTACGTTCAGAAGAACACTAGTTCAGGATTTAGACACTGGAATTTCAGCGCGGGTTTTGCAGCTAAAAACCTTTGTGACTTCAGGCATGTAAGTGAACCTCTCTGGGCTTAAATTCCTGCATCTTTAGGAGAAAGGAATTGAAGTAGCTAAACCATAAATCTCCACCAAGCTCTAAAATTTTACGATTAGATTCATTGTTCCTGTGTTTATAAGCACTGGGCATTTGCCAGAAGCCATTTCAAAGAATGAGAACAGAAAAATCTTACTATTGCAAATTGTCAAAAATGCATGTCATTGTAAACATTTGTGGGGCCCTGAAGTTTTAAACTGCATTTAGCTTCACTGTAAATCTGCCTTTAGTGACATCACTCAATATAGCTTTGCTGGCATGTTTTGCCGGTGGGGTGGGAAAGAGGAAATGGTGGAATATTTAATGGTATTACCCAGAAATTCTCCTGATCCCCTTTCCTGTCTGAGGTGTTGAGGGATAGAGAAGTGATGCATTTCTACTAGTGACTCAGAAAAAATGAATTTGCTCCCTAGGAAGTATTGAAGAGCCTCTTCTAGAAACTTCCTAGAGTGTAAGACACAAGTTGCATTGACTGTAAAGCCAAAGAGATGAAATATTAAGCGCTTACTTTCATTTCAAAATTAAGCAGAGTCAACAGTGCACCTAGTATATTGGAGAAAGCAAAGATTCCCAAAAGCTACTGCAAAAAAAAAATAATAATAATATATTATCTAAAGACTATGGGATGAGCAATTTGGTAATCAAATACAAATGTGACAGGCCACATGACAAATGTATTTAACAGCTTGAAACCTGGGGATAACATTTACATGTAATTCTAAAAATAAATGTGTTAAATGTGGAGAAATCAAGATTAGGTCTCAGGTTACCCTGCCTTTGCCTCATAAACCACAATAAATTTGATCTCACAAAAATTTCATCTCACAAAATCCCACTGGATGAAAACAGAAACTAGCCTATTTTGTTGCAATCTAAAATATTCTGCAGACTAAAGTAACTCATAGTTTTGGATGATTTCACATCTGCCTAACATAACATTCACTTTTGTTTTTGTTGTTTAAGGAGGATACAGCTTTCAAGCAACAATAAGGACATTTACTACAATGACATCTCTTCAAGATAAATTACCGAACCCTTCAAGACCTAAGAAGATGGGGCTGATTATTTCCCACGTTTGTCAAGGTCATTGAGGGAAAAAAATAGTACAAAAAGTTAATATTGAAGGAAATAATTAGCATAAAAATAAAATAATATTTGATACTGAAAAAGATATATTATCCCCATAGCTCTGACAAATTCAGTGCCTACACAAATTATTATCTCTTTTAAGTGTCAGTAAGTTATAGTTATGTAAGTTACAGTTCTCTAAGGGCAGCTTTTACTGCTTTCTGTTACTTAGACATTTCCTCTGTTTTACTCCTCTCAGGCAAAATGACTTCAATTTTTACAATGCCGTTTCCTGTTATGTCAGAATTGTGTGCCATGGTATAGAAATTCCAACTGAATATACTTTTTGTCTCTACAAAATATACATACCAAATGAATATCTTAAGTATAACTTGCTAAAATGAAGGATGTCACATTTCAGTTGCTTGTGGATACTGATAGTCTTTGTACTAAAATCTTAGTACATATCCTCACTTTAAGAATTGTCAGTTTTCTGGATACAAGAAAAGATCACTTACTCACGGAGGTGATAATGTTAACTAATAACTCATAGATTAACACTACAGTGAGCTTTCATTCCTAGAATAAAAGGTAAATATAACTCCTCTTATTTATAATTTTATTATCAGCTCTGTGGAAACTGTCTAAAAATTGCTTTATGTATAAATTCAGCCCATTAAATATGGTAAAATTATTGATATTGTTGCAATTATACTATCAACTTTCCTGAACTGCATTTCTCTGTTCTTTGCTTATAGTTGTGTTTAGAAGTAACTTGCTAGAATCCACATGTCCACTGTGTTCTAACATTAATGAAGATCTTCAAGTTATATACCTCAGTATTTATTTGTTTAGAACATGGATATTATATGGATAATATATCTGCTAAAAAACAATCGATCCTTACCTGTAAAACGTTTAATGGTTGGAGATTGGGGAATGTGGTGGCCGTGGTGGTCTTTCTGAATCCCCATTAGACCAACTACTAGGAAATACAAAATCTCTTATACAGTATATTCAAAAACTTAATGAAAATGTCTTCACACACTGCAAGGTGAAAGCAGGTGGCCGACTGTGGGAGCAGGAGTAGGAATGGAGAGCCTTCAGATCATGATGCAAGTCTAACAACTGTTAAAAGAAGGACTGGGTAGGAAGTGTGTCATTCTACACCCCAGTCTTGAAAAAAATTTGAGCTTGCCGTGAGCTTCCCAGTGGTCGGTCCTGAAATGGGCAGAAATCAAACGGATCGTGTACTCCATATCAGGCTTAATCTTTGGCTGGGAGCAGCCTTGAAGGAGTCTGGCCTTGGAGCCCAAGAGAAACATTCATTGGTCTGAATGTGATAGAACCCTAGGGTGACAGCTGGAGGATGAAAGTCAGCAAAGCTGCCCCTGAAAGGCTGCCAAAGAGAGCTGAGCAGAGCACCTTAATAGCTGTGGCTGTCTACCCATTACAGCTCATACA
>NC_048220.1:71424574-71490780 GCF_002007445.2 Ailuropoda melanoleuca | reverse complement strand
AATAATAATAATATATTATCTAAAGACTATGGGATGAGCAATTTGGTAATCAAATACAAATGTGACAGGCCACATGACAAATGTATTTAACAGCTTGAAACCTGGGGATAACATTTACATGTAATTCTAAAAATAAATGTGTTAAATGTGGAGAAATCAAGATTAGGTCTCAGGTTACCCTGCCTTTGCCTCATAAACCACAATAAATTTGATCTCACAAAAATTTCATCTCACAAAATCCCACTGGATGAAAACAGAAACTAGCCTATTTTGTTGCAATCTAAAATATTCTGCAGACTAAAGTAACTCATAGTTTTGGATGATTTCACATCTGCCTAACATAACATTCACTTTTGTTTTTGTTGTTTAAGGAGGATACAGCTTTCAAGCAACAATAAGGACATTTACTACAATGACATCTCTTCAAGATAAATTACCGAACCCTTCAAGACCTAAGAAGATGGGGCTGATTATTTCCCACGTTTGTCAAGGTCATTGAGGGAAAAAAATAGTACAAAAAGTTAATATTGAAGGAAATAATTAGCATAAAAATAAAATAATATTTGATACTGAAAAAGATATATTATCCCCATAGCTCTGACAAATTCAGTGCCTACACAAATTATTATCTCTTTTAAGTGTCAGTAAGTTATAGTTATGTAAGTTACAGTTCTCTAAGGGCAGCTTTTACTGCTTTCTGTTACTTAGACATTTCCTCTGTTTTACTCCTCTCAGGCAAAATGACTTCAATTTTTACAATGCCGTTTCCTGTTATGTCAGAATTGTGTGCCATGGTATAGAAATTCCAACTGAATATACTTTTTGTCTCTACAAAATATACATACCAAATGAATATCTTAAGTATAACTTGCTAAAATGAAGGATGTCACATTTCAGTTGCTTGTGGATACTGATAGTCTTTGTACTAAAATCTTAGTACATATCCTCACTTTAAGAATTGTCAGTTTTCTGGATACAAGAAAAGATCACTTACTCACGGAGGTGATAATGTTAACTAATAACTCATAGATTAACACTACAGTGAGCTTTCATTCCTAGAATAAAAGGTAAATATAACTCCTCTTATTTATAATTTTATTATCAGCTCTGTGGAAACTGTCTAAAAATTGCTTTATGTATAAATTCAGCCCATTAAATATGGTAAAATTATTGATATTGTTGCAATTATACTATCAACTTTCCTGAACTGCATTTCTCTGTTCTTTGCTTATAGTTGTGTTTAGAAGTAACTTGCTAGAATCCACATGTCCACTGTGTTCTAACATTAATGAAGATCTTCAAGTTATATACCTCAGTATTTATTTGTTTAGAACATGGATATTATATGGATAATATATCTGCTAAAAAACAATCGATCCTTACCTGTAAAACGTTTAATGGTTGGAGATTGGGGAATGTGGTGGCCGTGGTGGTCTTTCTGAATCCCCATTAGACCAACTACTAGGAAATACAAAATCTCTTATACAGTATATTCAAAAACTTAATGAAAGTGTCTTCACACATTGCAAGGTGAAAGCAGGTGGCCGACTGTGGGAGCAGGAGTAGGAATGGAGAGCCTTCAGATCATGATGCAAGTCTAACAACTGTTAAAAGAAGGACTGGGTAGGAAGTGTGTCATTCTACACCCCAGTCTTGAAAAAAATTTGAGCTTGCCGTGAGCTTCCCAGTGGTCGGTCCTGAAATGGGCAGAAATCAAACGGATCGTGTACTCCATATCAGGCTTAATCTTTGGCTGGGAGCAGCCTTGAAGGAGCCTGGCCTTGGAGCCCAAGAGAAACATTCATTGGTCTGAATGTGATAGAACCCTAGGGTGACAGCTGGAGGATGAAAGTCAGCAAAGCTGCCCCTGAAAGGCTGCCAAAGAGAGCTGAGCAGAGCACCTTAATAGCTGTGGCTGTCTACCCATTACAGCTCATACATGCACTTTTCTGAGCTCTTGCATGGTTTTCCGGGGACTCTCTTCCTGAAAAAGGTTACTGGAATGAACCACAGCTCCTTTTTTTCCACTGTTATAATGGGGCCACAACTGGGTAGGAATTCCAGTATAACCTTTTAAAAAGGTAGACTTCCTTCAGATTTTGGAACTTAATCTCTCTTATTCTTAGTTTGAACACTGACACTGGACATTGAGTAGCCATCTTGTGATTGTCAGGTAAAAAGTGATAAGAATGTAGAGAATATGTAGGGGAAAATGAGGACATTGTAAAAATTAAAATAAGTATATCTGATGAAGCTAAACAGACATTCTAATCTGTAGGATTCCAAAAATCCTCTTTAGGATAAAATATAATTAATGGAGAATTAGAAGTTCAAACTAGACAGACTGAAGTGAAAATCAAATTCAAGCATATACTAAAAAATATAATTCTTCAAAGAAATTAGAACATACAAAAGAGAATTTGAATTATAGAGGATAAAAAATGGTCTGTCAGGCCTCTAATGATTTCATAAACTTAAAGAATATTCCATTTAACAAGACAATGCTGATAATTTTTCAGAACATAAAATACATTATCTAAGTAACAACACCCATAATTGGTCTCAAGCAGGGTTCAAAAGCTAATTAACACTAAGACACACAGAATCAAAATGACTGACTTATCAAGTAAGAAAGATGTTGGTACTAAATCAGATTTGATGGGAAGATTACCTATGAAGGAGTAACACACTAATCACGGAGAGCAACAGTGTGTTACTGAAATAAAATCTTCAAAGTGCGGGAGGGTAGTGACTATGAATATAATTTTATTCCAGCTACACAATCATTAAATAATGTAAGTGAAATAAAAACAGTTTTAGATACAATGAAAGCCAGGTAATTTGCCATCCACACACCTGCGGTGAAAGTGCTACTCATGGGTGTAACTCAGCAAGCAGCAAAGGAGACCCAGACAGAGAGAAGGGGGTATAAGAAGTAAAGAAAATGGTAAAACCTATGGGTAAATACACATATACATACACACACATATATATGAGTACTTTGTGTACATACTGACAATAACTCAGTGTGGGGTGATTAAAAAATATAAAGTTTCCAAACAATATAAAAGATGAGAAAAGTAACTGCATTAGTTTAAGTCTTCATAAATGCCTTTTTTCTAGCACTATAGAATGTCTATTAATTCAACGTCCTCTGAAGATTGTTTTAAGTAATAACTAAAATAATCTTAAGAGAGGCACCTGGGTGGCTCAGTTGGTTAAGCATCTGTCTTGGGCTCAGGTCAAGATGATGCCAGGGTCCTGGGATCAGCCCTGCACCTGGCTCCTTGCTCCGCGGGCAGTCTGCTTCTCCCTCTCCCTGCTATTCCCTCTGTTCGTGTGTGCACGACCTCTCTCTCTCTCTCTCTCTCAAATAAAATCTTTAAAAAAAATACTCTTAAGACGTCTACCTCAAATTGACAGAAGTAAAAAAAAAATGAATAGAATATAGAATGTATAATTCGGAACAAGTGTTCTCGATCTTCGCATATGGCCATTCGGGGCCAGCTAGTTCTTTGTTGGGTGGGGCTGCGCTGTGCACTGTACGGCATTCAGCGGCATCCCTACACTTACCGAGTGGGTGCTAGTAGCGATCCTCAGCCTGTTGTAACTGCTGTGACAACCAAAAATAGCCTCCCTTGAGAACCACTGATCTAAAATAAGGCAGAAAAGGAGAAAAAGATAGTCAATAGAACAGATACAAGAGAAGAATCATTTCACATATACTAGTAATCATAATGTAAAGTTTTAAAAATCGCTTACTTAAACAGACTCTTGTATTTTAAAAATCACAGCAATACAGTGTTTCAAAAAGTCTTCTAATGATTCAGAAGGGTAGAAAATCAAGGGATGGGCCAAACAAAATTCCACACAAATCTATAAAAGAAAGGCAATATAATAATATTATGGGAATTTAAACAGAGTAGTATATAAATAAAGGACAGTATCTAAATTATAATCATTTGTCAAGATATAAAAAGCATGTACTGCTACATACCTTTTACAACAGACTAAAAGTTATAATGCATGAATTGTTAGAATTCAAAAAATAAAAGTATATTTAACATCAATTTTTCTCAAAATGAATCAGCCAGTGGAAAAATAAATATTAAGAACACTGATTAATTTATATACAGAATACATATTAATATTCTACATGTAAATATTACATATTTAATATTTAACATGAAATACAAAACATGTATATATGTCTATATATATGTGTCAACATATATGCATTTATATGCTGATGTATAGAGCTAGACAGATCTCAACATGTTAGTAATAACCCCATAACCACCACCAAACACACAACACTTACCCAAATTTGATGTTTTAGGACATAAAAAAACAATAGTAATAAAAACAAAAACTAAAAAATACTAGTTATCACCACATAAATCACCTTCTTTGAAAACAATATAATTCAATTAAAAAATCATTAATTTTAAAAAGTCCCTCCTCCATCCTGTTACACTTTGGGAACTTAAACACTTCTAAAAAGTTCTTCCAGTTAAAATACAATCACAAAAGAAATTACAAAATAATTGGAAACACACAAAGATGGAAGTTAGAGCATGTTTTTTCCTCTAAATCCTCTAATCCTATCTTCAGGGTTGGGGAAGAGGCCCACATATTGATGTAAAACCCAGCTTCCCCACCGTGCAGTCCATCAAAAGCTAGGAAAAGAAAGCACACTAACTCAAAGCTAGAGTAGCTTTTCTCCAAGGGGAGCAACAGAAACCCTCCCACCAGAACAACTGGGATTAAGCCCACATGTCCCAGAAACTTCTAGTCCTGTCTTTTAGTATAGGCCTGAGCATTATGGCCAAGATCTAATTTTCCGTTGGACAGAGCTCTGCTACCCAGTGAAGTAGAGAAAGCTCCAGAAACTCACTGGGTCATATCCCGTATTACTCAAAGCCTTGCTACCACTATCTGCAGTGAATCCATTGGGACTCATCTCATTACGTCTTTGTTTATCCCAGGTACCGAAAAAAAAAAAAANAAACTAGACAGACTGAAGTGAAAATCAAATTCAAGCATATACTAAAAAATATAATTCTTCAAAGAAATTAGAACATACAAAAGAGAATTTGAATTATAGAGGATAAAAAATGGTCTGTTAGGCCTCTAATGATTTCATAAACTTAAAGAATATTCCATTTAACAAGACAATGCCGATAATTTTTCAGAACATAAAATACATTATCTAAGTAACAACACCCATAATTGGTCTCAAGCAGGGTTCAAAAGCTAATTAACACTAAGACACACAGAATCAAAATGACTGACTTATCAAGTAAGAAAGATGTTGGTACTAAATCAGATTTGATGGGAAGATTACCTATGAAGGAGTAACACACTAATCACGGAGAGCAACAGTGTGTTACTGAAATAAAATCTTCAAAGTGCGGGAGGGAAGTGACTATGAATATAATTTTATTCCAGCTACACAATCATTAAATAATGTAAGTGAAATAAAAACAGTTTTAGATACAATGAAAGCCAGGTAATTTGCCATCCACACACCTGCGGTGAAAGTGCTACTCATGGGTGTAACTCAGCAAGCAGCAAAGGAGACCCAGACAGAGAGAAGGGGGTATAAGAAGTAAAGAAAATGGTAAAACCTATGGGTAAATACACATATACATACACACACATATATATGAGTACTTTGTGTACATACTGACAATAACTCAGTGTGGGGTGATTAAAAAATATAAAGTTTCCAAACAATATAAAAGATGAGAAAAGTAACTGCATTAGTTTAAGTCTTCATAAATGCCTTTTTTCTAGCACTATAGAATGTCTATTAATTCAACGTCCTCTGAAGATTGTTTTAAGTAATAACTAAAATAATCTTAAGAGAGGCACCTGGGTGGCTCAGTTGGTTAAGCATCTGTCTTGGGCTCAGGTCAAGATGATGCCAGGGTCCTGGGATCAGCCCTGCACCTGGCTCCTTGCTCCGCGGGCAGTCTGCTTCTCCCTCTCCCTGCTATTCCCTCTGTTCGTGTGTGCACGACCTCTCTCTCTCTCTCTCTCTCAAATAAAATCTTTAAAAAAAATACTCTTAAGACGTCTACCTCAAATTGACAGAAGTAAAAAAAAAAATGAATAGAATATAGAATGTATAATTCGGAACAAGTGTTCTCGATCTTCGCATATGGCCATTCGGGGCCAGCTAGTTCTTTGTTGGGTGGGGCTGCGCTGTGCACTGTACGGCATTCAGCGGCATCCCTACACTTACCGAGTGGGTGCTAGTAGCGATCCTCAGCCTGTTGTAACTGCTGTGACAACCAAAAATAGCCTCCCTTGAGAACCACTGATCTAAAATAAGGCAGAAAAGGAGAAAAAGATAGTCAATAGAACAGATACAAGAGAAGAATCATTTCACATATACTAGTAATCATAATGTAAAGTTTTAAAAATCGCTTACTTAGACTCTTGTATTTTAAAAATCACAGCAATACAGTATTTCAAAAANAACAGACTCTTGTATTTTAAAAATCACAGCAATACAGTGTTTCAAAAAGTCTTCTAATGATTCAGAAGGGTAGAAAATCAAGGGATGGGCCAAACAAAATTCCACACAAATCTATAAAAGAAAGGCAATATAATAATATTATGGGAATTTAAACAGAGTAGTATATAAATAAAGGACAGTATCTAAATTAAAATCATTTGTCAAGATATAAAAAGCNGACTCTTGTATTTTAAAAATCACAGCAATACAGTATTTCAAAAAATCTTATCTAATGATTCAGAAGGGTAGAAAATCAAGGGATGGGCCAAACAAAATTCCACACAAATCTATAAAAGAAAGGCAATATAATAATATTATGGGAATTTAAACAGAGTAGTATATAAATAAAGGACAGTATCTAAATTAAAATCATTTGTCAAGATATAAAAAGCATGTACTGCTACATACCTTTTACAACAGACTAAAAGTTATAATGCATGAATTGTTAGAATTCAAAAAATAAAAGTATATTTAACATCAATTTTTCTCAAAATGAATCAGCCAGTGGAAAAATAAATATTAAGAACACTGATTAATTTATATACAGAATACATATTAATATTCTACATGTAAATATTACATATTTAATATTTAACATGAAATACAAAACATGTATATATGTCTATATATATGTGTCAACATATATGCATTTATATGCTGATGTATAGAGCTAGACAGATCTCAACATGTTAGTAATAACCCCATAACCACCACCAAACACACAACACTTACCCAAATTTGATGTTTTAGGACATAAAAAAACAATAGTAATAAAAACAAAAACTAAAAAATACTAGTTATCACCACATAAATCACCTTCTTTGAAAACAATATAATTCAATTAAAAAATCATTAATTTTAAAAAGTCCCTCCTCCATCCTGTTACACTTTGGGAACTTAAACACTTCTAAAAAGTTCTTCCAGTTAAAATACAATCACAAAAGAAATTACAAAATAATTGGAAACACACAAAAATGGAAGTTAGAGCATGTTTTTTCCTCTAAATCCTCTAATCCTATCTTCAGGGTTGGGGAAGAGGCCCACATATTGATGTAAAACCCAGCTTCCCCACCGTGCAGTCCATCAAAAGCTAGGAAAAGAAAGCACACTAACTCAAAGCTAGAGTAGCTTTTCTCCAAGGGGAGCAACAGAAACCCTCCCACCAGAACAACTGGGATTAAGCCCACATGTCCCAGAAACTTCTAGTCCTGTCTTTTAGTATAGGCCTGAGCATTATGGCCAAGATCTAATTTTCCGTTGGACAGAGCTCTGCTACCCAGTGAAGTAGAGAAAGCTCCAGAAACTCACTGGGTCATATCCCGTATTACTCAAAGCCTTGCTACCACTATCTGCAGTGAATCCATTGGGACTCATCTCATTACGTCTTTGTTTATCCCAGGTACCGAAAAAAAAAAAAATCCTAAACTGCCAGGTTATCTGTTTCCACACCTTAATCCAGTAAAGCCCTGTACATCTCTATTGTTTCTTCTTTTGTAGTCCTCTCTCAACTTCTTAAATTTTATTACTTTATTCCTTGAAATTCAATGTTATGCATAAGTGTGACGCATAAAATTCTCCATACTGTCAACCTGAATGGCCCCTTTATTCATTTTGTTCAAAGTGCAACTCAGCTGTCACCTTGATGTACTAATTAGTGCATGAATTCCCTCATAGTGTCTCCCAATGGTTGCTTTATTTTTCTCACTAGTGGCTTTATTTTTCTGAGTCCTTAGATCACTGTTTTGGAAATGAACTAGGTATTCTTTTATTTCTAAAGTCACATTTAGAACATATACCTACCTTTCTGGTAGCCATGTTCAAATATACTCTCCAATAATTCTCATCTCTTGGTATTCACACTTCGGCGTAGTCCTATCCCCACACTGTGGGAAGTGATAGAACGTGACTTTCAGAGCAGGTCATAAAAGGCACTCAAGCTTCTGCCTTTTTTCTCTTGAATCACTTGCTTTGAATCAGGCTGTCATGTCCTGAGGACATTCCACCAGCCCTATAAAGAAGTACACATTTTGAGTAACTGAGATTTTCTTCCACCTACCAGCATCAACTTGCCAATCACATAAGTGACCAATTTTAGAAGTAAACCTTCCAACCTCAGTAAAGAAACTTTGATGACCCCTGTCAAGGCTGACATAAAAATTGTGCTATCACAAGAGAGATTTCCAAGGCAGAAGCCTGAAGCAATGCTACTCTTGGAAGAATTTCAAGTTTCAATATATACAGAGATAATCCTTCCCTACACTCTAGCCATTCACTCCTTTAAACTTTGCTCCTCCAGTTATTGTGTCCATATCCATACTCCAGTCACTTATTTCCATGGTTATATCAAAGAGCTTATTACAACTGTCAATTATTGTAATTTCTCTATAGCTTCAATTTCCTGTATCCTAATCTGAGACCATAAGATCCTCTCTGCTAACTCACGTAGCATAGTGCCCAATACCCATAATTCTTTAACCTTCTTAAAAATCTATGGTCTATGATTCTCCCATTCTTCATTCTTTTGATGGGCCTAAGCTATGACTTGTACACAAAAAAGGCCTTTGAAGGTCAATGATGGTATCTCAGTGCTTAATCTACTTGGTGAATCTTCACATGTACATGTCTCACATTTAAAACCATTATAATCGAATCAAAACTATTTCTCTGAAATATTAATAAAATAGGTAAACTTTTTATAAACAAAATCAGTAAAATTATGTGTTCAAATGTAATGTTAGGAACAAAAATGGAAACAGATAAAACAGAAATGATAAAAAAAAGAAATACTTTGCATAAAAGTATGCCAACAGCTTTTTGAAAACTGAGGTAAAACAGGTATTATCAAAATCTTAATTTATTCAAGAACAAGCAATCCTAACTCTACCAATAGATAGAACAGAATGAACACATAGTCCAAAACCTAGGACAAACAGCAACAAAAAAGCTAGCTCANGAAATACTTTGCATAAAAGTTTGCCAACAGCTTTTTGAAAACTGAGGTAAAACAGGTATTATCAAAATCTTAATTTATTCAAGAACAAGCAATCCTAACTCTACCAATAGATAGAACAGAATGAACACATAGTCCAAAACCTAGGACAAACAGCAACAAAAAAGCTAGCTCAGAGGACTGAAAAGCTGAATTTTCTAAATCCTTATGAAAATAAATATCCCTGTAAGCCATAACAGAAATAGATATAAAGGGGGCGCCTGGGTGGCACAGCAGTTGAGCGTCTGCCTTCGGNAAAAGAAATACTTTGCATAAAAGTATGCCAACAGCTTTTTGAAAACTGAGGTAAAACAGGTATTATCAAAATCTTAATTTATTCAAGAACAAGCAATCCTAACTCTACCAATAGATAGAACAGAATGAACACATAGTCCAAAACCTAGGACAAACAGCAACAAAAAAGCTAGCTCAGAGGACTGAAAAGCTGAATTTTCTAAATCCTTATGAAAACAAGTATCCCTGTAAGTCATAACAGAAATAGATATAAAGGGGGCTCCTGGGTGGCACAGCGGTTAAGCGTCTGCCTTCGGCTCAGGGCGTGATTCCGGCGTTATGGGATCGAGCCCCACATCAGGCTCCTCTGCTGTGAGCCTGCTTCTTCCTCTCCCACTCCCCCTGCTTGTGTTCCCTCTCTCGCTGGCTGTCTCTATCTCTGTCAAATAAATAAATAAATCTTAAAAAAAAAAAAGAAAGAAATATATATAAAGATACCCAAGTCATTTTTTGAGGCTGATAGCACTATCATAAACTACTAGCTTGCAATATAAGAAAAAAATATACGGTTTATTTAATACTATTGATTTTTAAAAATATAAGCAAAAAAAAAAAAAAATCCTTCATGTAAACTAAAAGCAATCTACTCCAAGGAGAGGTTAGTTCAGAAATGCAAGAATGCTTCAGTGTTAAGGAAAAAAAAAAGGGGGGGGTTCAAAGGAAAACTTCACTCAGTCAGAAAATAATTAGAAGTTCATCATTCATTCATGATGGAAATGTTTAAGAAATAAGAAATGGGCCTGCTTCTTCCTCTCCCACTCCCCCTGCTTGTGTTCCCTCTCTCGCTGGCTGTCTCTATCTCTGTCGAATAAATAAATAAAATCTTAAAAAAAAAAAAAGAAATAAGAAATGGAAGGGAATATCTTAAATCCACCCCCAAAAATAAATAATAAATAATAAATGTATTATTAATAAATAATAAATAATAAATGTAATACCTAATTTAGAAATGTAATACCTAATTTAGAAATTCTAAAAGCTAGGGGCACCTGGGTGGCTCAGTCAGTTAAGCGTCTGCCTTCCACTCAGCTCATGATCCCGAGTCCTGGGATGGAGTCTGACATCTGGCTCCCTGCTCAGCAGGGAATCTGCTTCTCCTTCTTCCTCTGTGGCTCTCTCTCTCTTGCTGGCTCTCTGTCAAATAAATAAATAAAATCTTAAAAAGAAAGAAATGCTAAAAGCTAAATTAATTGACTAATAAGTCAGAATACTAGCTCTTGGGAAACTCTTGCATGTGATTAAAAATATAAATATACATCCAAATGTAAACAAATGACTAATACATGGCATAGGAAGAATAATGCATGTACTTAATAAAATAAATCTGTACACTGTAACATGGATAGATGCTTAAAGCATAATAATAGCAAAAATATTTAAAAGACATATATATTAAAAATCAATATATCAAATCAATAAAATGACATAAGAAGCCTTTATTCACATTGACTGTTACAGATCATTTGTTGCATCATTAAAAATATATAAACACTTTCACTTTTTTATTTCAAAAGATGCGTTTATTTATTCATAAATAGTTTACTCTAGGGCTTAGTGCTTTTGCTTTTCCTTTGAGTATGAGACCATTGTATAATTCCACATAGGTTTCTTTTCTGTTTTATAATACAAAGCATTATAGACAATATCCAGTTTATTTTCTTTACAGCAAGAATTTAAAAACATTTCCACATCAATTCAGGTGTACTGTAAGATCCTTCTAGGTTTGTATATGTTCTCTCGAATATTTGAAGTTGTCTTTCCTGTGCTAAATTTTTAAGGGGGGGACTTTTCAAAACCTCGGATTTTGTTGTAGAAAAAAAAATTATCATTTATTTGCATTTCCTGCATTGCATAATACTTAATAATAATATATATATATTTTTCACACTTTGTACTAAATAGATTATATTTTCTCTTGCCCTCACAGATCAATGAAACCTTGTTTAAAATCTTAGTTACTAGTTCAGGGAAGTTTCATTTAAAATTGAAATGAGACAATAACAGAGATAAAATTCTACTCTAATAATTGACATCAAGCAAAAAGAATCCTTGGAAAGTCATGGCTAGACATAATCATTTAGGAATCAAAAGCCAGGTGTCACATCTAGGAGGCAGACTGCAAGCTTCACAGGGTTCACGGTACCTACCCAGGCATTTGTGAGGACTATTTCAGGCCCTATTTCGTAAAGGCCTTGCTAAATTTTTACATCTTCTGCAGGCAGGAGTTCAGACTATCACAAAAGAACCCGTTCTAACCCCCATCCAACCAGTTATACTTTTCACTAACTATAACACACTTACGACATTCATAATTTGAATTAGGCTCATATAGTGTTAACTGAAATGTAACAAAATGATTGTAGAGCCTGTATATACCTCATGTGAGGACTTTCCAGGTAGTGTGGATTATTAGGGCATTTGACAGCGCCTTTGAGGCTTGAACTGCCATAAACTACCATAGTTTATTCAACTTTTTTTCCATTATGTTATTTCCAATATTTGAAATTACCAATAATGCCACAATGATAACTTTGCTCAAATGTATTCTCATTGAATGAGAGAGAAGTCTTCAGGGTGGATTCCTAAGAGTAGGATTTCTGAGTCAAAAGTTAGGTTCACGGGTAGATTTGTGAGGTGTTGTCAAATTACAGCCAGAAGGGTCCTACCTGCTTGCATTTCCCCAGCAAGGTTGACAATGATTGATATCACAGCCTCATCAACACTCTTTTTTTATACTTTTGTTTTCTAATTTGTGGGTGAGAAATAGTATGTCATTGTTCTTGTTGGTTTTTTTTTAACCATGAATGAGTTTGAAATGTTTTCATATTTTCAAAAACCATTTTTCTATCTTTTCTGTTGAATTGACTCTTCATATATTTTTCTTGGCTTCAATCAGAGTTTTGCTACATAACACATCAGTTTTAAGGCTTGTTTAACATTAGGACTGTTAGTATTTGGTTCTGATTACTGCAAAAGTTTCTTCCCAGTTTCATGGCTTTCACTGATTATTTTATGTTGATTTTCACAATACAAAAGCTTTAAAAAAATTTTTTTACATACTCAGTTTCATCGATCTTTTTACTAGTTGCCTCTGGATTTTTTAAATCTTAGAAAGCCTTTCCCTGCACTGATATTCAAGAGAATTTCACCCATATTTCATTGTCAGATTTGTATGGTTGTGTTTTTACATTTGTATCTCTAACTGGATTTTTTCCTTTACACACAATGTGAGATACAGATTTTTTTTTTTATTACAAATGAGCACTGGGTGTTATACACAACTAATAAATCATTGAACATGACATCAAAAACTAATGATGTACTATATGCTGGTTAATTGAACATAATAAAAAATAAATAAAACAACAACAACAACAAAAATGACTACCAAGATGTTTAAGCACCCTAATTAAAAGTCTGATCAGGCAAGGCAATCTTGGGAAAGAACAAAGTTGAAGGCATCATGTTTCCTGATTTCAAACTATATTACAAAGCTATAGTAACCCGAACAGCATGGTACTGGAATAAAAACGGGTACATAAATCAATGGAACAGAATAGACAGCCCAGAAATTAAGCCACGCATATATTGTCAATTAACTTGTGAAGAATATACACTGGGAGAACAGTCTCTTCACTAAATGGTCCTGGGAAAACTAAACAGCTACAAGCAAAAGAATGAAACTAGACCACTATTTTGTATCATACATAAAAGTCAACTTGAAATGGATTAAAGACATTTGTAAGACTTGAAACCATAAACCTGCTAGAAGAAAATACGGGTATTATGCTCCTTGACATAGGTCTCGGCAATTATTTTTTGGATTTTATACTAAAAAAAAGACAACAGAAGCAAAAACAAATGGAACTATATCAAATTAAAAGCTTCTGCACAGCACAGGAAATTAATAACAAAATGAAAAGGCAACCTACAGAATTGGAGAAAATATTTGCAAATCATATATCTCATAAGGGGTTAATATCTACAATACATAAAAAACTCATACAAATCTATACCAAACAAACAAACAAACAACAACCCAATCCAATCTAAAAATGGACAAAGGATATGAATAGACCTTTTCCCAAAGAAGATATACAAATGGCTACCAGGTACATGAAAAGATACACAACATCACTTATCATCATGAAAATGCAAATCAGAACCACAATGAGATATTACCTCACACCTGTTAGAATGGGTATTATCAAAAACAAACAAAACAAAACAAAACAAAACCCACAAATACTGGTGAGAATGTGTAGCACAGGTAACCACTGGTGGAAATGCAAACTGGTACAGCCACTATGGAAAATGGTATGGAGGTTTCCCCAAAATTAAAAATAGAACTACCAAATGATCTAGCAATTCCACTTCTGGGTATTTACTGGAAGGTCATGAAAATGTTAACTCAAGAAAATATGTAATATTATTGAGCCATAAAAACAGAAGGAAATCCTGCCATTTGCTACAACATAGATTGAGCCTGAGGGCATTATGCTAAGCAAAATATGTCAAGCAGAAAAAGACAAACTACCTATGATCTAAGTCACATGTGAAATTTTTGAAAGAAAAAAAAAAGACTTTACATAGATAACAAATTGATAGTTGCCAGAGGCAGGGGGTTAGGATGGGTGAAATGGGTAAAGGGGATCAAAAGATACAAAATGCCATTAATGAGAGAAATAAGTGATGGGGAGGTAATGTACAGCATGGTGACTACAGTTAATAATACTGTATTATCTATTTGAAAGTTGCTAAGATAGTATAATTTAAAAGTTCTCATCACAAGAAAAATATACATAAATTTGTGTGGTGATGGATGTTAACTAGACTTATTATGGTGTTCGTATTGCAATTTATTATATATATATATATACACACACACACAGAGCATATATATACATATATATATATAGAGAGAGAGAGAGAACACTTGACACTAATATAATGTTATATCAATTATATCTGAAAAAATAGTGGAAAAAATCTAAATTATATCAGACCTCAAGAAAAACATTGGAACTACATTACAAAACTAGGACCTGCATCCCACCAAAAGTGGAAGGAAAGAAAAAGAGCAGGGGAGAAAAAAATAAAGCTTTACTCAATCCACCGTATAAGTAAATAACCTCCAAAGCTTAATAGTCCAAGTTTGCTTTGGCATAAAGTAGTGGTTCAGGGATCAGAAACATGTATACTATAATCCTTTAAACAGATCTACTGTTGACATCTGGTATCTGCTCAGGGATGAGACACCCAGAGAGTATTCCAATTTTACAGGGCAAAAGGTCCAGACAAGCTACAAATTCACAACTTTCCTTAAACCCATCTAGGCAGTGAGGTTTCAGGTCAACAAACTGAACAAAATCTAAGGAGGTGCCTGCAGGGAAAGATGCGGCAGAGGCAGTGGCTTATGAGGCAATTAGATACAAGGAAGAGTTTATTTAGCAGAGGTTGTGAGTTGGCAGACATCAGGAGTGCACTGCTAAGGGAGTGGGAAACCCCTTCTGGCCACGGAAACTGGGGAATCCACTTCCCCTTCAGGATTTTCCCCTTGAACCTCATCCGGTGCTCAAGGAAATTGCTGGCTAAAGTTATAAGAAGATGTCGTTAACATTGCAGGCTTAGGGAAAGAATGGCAGGTATGGAGCGAAGGGCATGCAATTCTACTTGTTCCTTTCTCCACTCTATCCCTTCTGGAATAAAAGTTTCAGTATTTGGAGGTTAAGAGCAATAAACACTATCACTGTTGGGCACTGAAATAAACATATTACATCTAAAGGAAAGGGACTGAAACACAAAAACAAAAATAAAACCTTGCTCCTGGAAGAGGAAAGGAAATATGAGAGGTGGGCCCAGAAACACATCTAGGGAAGGGTAGGGGCACCAAGAGGAATAGGACTACACTCAGGGACTTGATGCTTGCCTAAGAGGCTAAATCTGAAAGACAAAGCACATTCTCCCCCCAACACCAGGCTACCAAGAGTTGAATATTGTATTAGGGTTCTCCAGAGAAAAGAACCAATAGAGTGTGAACACAGTACCTCAATAGTACAGAATTTTCTGATTAAGTTTCAGCCACAAAACAGCTGCTTTCTGCTTTATCTGCTTCTCTCTCCCTGCACTTGCCCTATAGGGGCTGGCCAGTGCCTTATGTCCATTATTGCTTATACAATATTAGGTTCATGCGTGGTTTTGTTTTTTTGTTTTTTTCTTTTTTTCTTCATGATTATGTCTTGAGTCCTGGCAGCGTGGTAGTGAGTGCTGAACTGTGTACAATTATTTTCTCCCTGACTCATGAAGAACTCAGCAGGACCTAGGTTACTACCTTCTCTTAAATTCTAAATATTTTTCAGGAGTCAGCAAATGATCAGATTTTCTGAAGCTTAGTATCATTGATGAACGTGGAGCTTTTTCATTGTCCTGTTCTCTGAGATCTTAGCCTCTCGATTTCTGGCTCTCTTTGATGTTTCCTGGCACCTTTCAAGAGCTGTTTGTTTTCAATTTTTAAACCGAGGTCTTATAATTATTAGTGGAGAAGGTTGCATGTTACATTTTGTTGAGCTCATTATAACGTTTCTTCGAATGTCTTTTCTATTAAATCTTTGTTCTTTGGTATGAAATGATTTCTTGGTTATTTTTGTTATATTGCTTTCTCATGCTGTGCACTATTCTTAAATTTTGCTAAGTCTCGGATGAGTACGTCTTTTATATAATCTGTGATTCACAACACAGTTTTCCTTTATTAATTATTACTGAGGATAGTGTACGTGTGTGCGGAGGGGTGTAATATGGGATAGACAGCTGAAAATGGTACATTCCATCTTGCCTCCAATGATTGTGAGTTTGTTGTTGAAAATTATGCTTTAGTGTTTGATCATTTAGACTCTTGATCTCCTCATGCCTGGCAGATATAACAAAGCCTGTGCATGTGTCCTCACCTCTCCTAAGCACAAATCTGAAGTTATTGCTCATGACTGAAAGAATAACTGTCCTACTGTTAAATCCTTATGCTGAAGAGATGTGAACAGTGGGGGGAAATTATTATTTTGTATAAATGATCCTAACACGGTATTACTAGAAATAATTCTAGTAATATAATAAATCTTGCCTCCAAAAGATATATCCAAGTCCTAATCCCTGGAGTCTGTGCCTATTATCATATTTGGAAAGAAGAGGTTTAAAGATGCAATTAAGTTTGAAGTGGGGATATCATTCCAAATTCTCCAAGTGGGCACTCAATCCAATAGGAGACAGAGAGTGACAGAAGAGGAGATACAGACACTCGGAGGAGAAGGGAATATGAAGACAGAGGCAGAATCTGACAGAGATGTGAATGCCAAAGAATGCCAAGGCAAGTTGAAAGCCACAAGACGTTGGGAAGCAGAAAAAATTAGATTCTCTCCTCTCTCCTAAGAGCCTTCATAGGGAATATAGACCTGCCAATACCATGTTTTTGGACTTCTGGCATCCAGTACTACAAAAGAATAAATTTCCATAGTTTAGATGTCCCCAATTAGGGTAATTTGTTATAGCATTCTTAGAAAATAGTTACCTTCTCTTTCTGGAAAATATCACTTCAAGTTTTTGAAAATCTGTGAAACCAGTCATTTTTTTTTTCCCAGTTTACCATCCTATAAATGTTAAAAATTTGGTTAACTTCTTCAATATTATCCAATCCACTTGCCATTTTTCAGAGATACCTCATGAAATGTGGGCTATTGAATGACTTTATTGCTCAGCAACAGAAGAGCAGGCTGCCTGCCACAGTGCTCAATCCACTATCTTAAAAACCACCTTCATCATATCCCCAATATACGAATTCTAATCCATTTAATTAACAGCTGACATATTAAAGTTATTTAGGAGGAATTTTAATTTTGATTTCTAATATTTGTTCAGTTTTATTTTTAATGGTTTTCATTGTACTTAAATTGTTCGAATAAAAAAATAGATCACTATAAATCACATAAAAAGAATACTACTAGTTTTCCTTTCTAGTGTGTCTTTCTTTTTACTTCTAATTCATGTCGGAGTTACTCCAGTTACGTATGAAAGAATGAAAAGTATAGAAATTAAATACTACTGTGGATAAAAAATATGGCTATCATCTCTTCAATTAGAAAGATATTTGCTTGGGAAGGCATTTCTAACAGAATTTCTTAACCTTGGGGATTGCCAGAAAAAGCTGAAGTGATACTGTGAAGTGAAAGTTTACAATCACTTTAGTAAGAGATGGAGAATTAAACTCCACTTAGCAAGTTTCACTGTTTCCCTTAAAGCTGCTTTCATTAATGATGCAAAAAAAAAAAAAAAAGATAAAATTAAATGACTAAATTATTTTCAAAAGTTTCAGGGAGATTTACTTTATCTAGACCTTTCTTAAGTTTCATTTTACACTTCAGAGTTTTGAGAGCTTTGATTTTTAAATACGTGACAGATAGGATTCAGCCTCAGAGGACTGTGCTTTGACACTATAAATCGGTCGTATCACACACACTGAGATTTATCATCATTTACAGTCATTTTGTACTCAAGTTAGAGGTTTAAAGCATTGGTTGTTAACACCTGTATTACAGACTCGGAAGAAACCCCCTGGGTTCGTCAGTCAGTTATGCAAGTTGAGACAGTAAATAACTAATTCAATTGCCGGGACAGAAAAGACAGGTTATTTTTGTAGAGTTTAACAACCAAGACAAAATTACTGGTCTCATGATAGAAGTTTAACTCCTATAATTAAACTTATTACCCTGTGACCTTGGACGCTGATTATCCATTTGATGTCGAAAGCAGCTGCTGACGCATATGTTCCAGGTGGCACACTCAGAACGTGACAGTGAAAACTGGTCAAAGGCTCTGCCTGTCTCGGGTATTAAAAACCATTCACCAGCATAAACGGATGATTCACAGTGATTCTAAATGGTTAAATGTGTGAAAAGAGAGAACTGTAGTAAGGAAAATAATTGTGATTTGACTATTATCTGGGCTCGTTTCTTAACCTTGGGGATTGTCAGAAAAAGCTGGAGTAATGCTGCTAATTGAAAGTTTACAATCACTTTAGTAGAGATGGAGCATTCAACTCCATTAGCCTTATTTCAAATGAGGCTTTATATCATATTAAGGAGTGAATAAACGTGCTTTAAAGAGCTTGTTCTTGAGAACCATAAGATCATTAAACAAACACTTAATCCAACTTGTAATACTTTTTTTTATAAACTTTGGTCTCTCTGGAAGAACACATTTACAGACCATTTTTCTAGAAGTCTGGAGGCTTCTAGTGGCCAAATACCAAGAAATGAATCTCTTGTTGGGGCGCCTGGGTGTCTCAGTCAGTTAAGCGACTGACTCTTGCTTTCTGCTAAGGTCATGATCTCAGGGCTGTGAGACTGAGTCCCGAGTCAGACTCCCTGGTCAGCAGGGAGTGTGATTGGAGATTCTCTCCCTCTGCCCTTCCCCACACATACACTCTCTCTGGCTCTCTCTCAAACAAATCTTAAAAAAAAAAAAAAATCTCTTGGGAAGATGGAATAGAGCGTACCTATCAACTGTTAGACATTGAATATGATTATACACACAGATCATCAGATCATACATATAGCCTTTGATTACAAAAGTAACTTAACTAAAAATCCTTACTTGAAAAATATTATATAACTGAAAAAGCAATTCCACAGTACAACTCCTGAACGTTAGCCGTCATCAGATCTTAATCTGACAAATCACAGTAAATAATTTTGCTCTGATACTCCAATTTCCATGCTGTTTGGATCTAATATTGTTTAGTGCTTAATTCTAGCTTAAGTCCTTAATGACGCTGGTAACAAGGTCCCAGCAGGTAAGGAGTAACATCCTGGCTTTCATGCGTCTGAAGCAACCCCACAGACCTACACGAGCATTTTGCTACTCCCAGGGTTTCTCTCTGCCTACTGTTTCAGCAGCCAGTAATATAAGGAGATCATCACAGCAAATGTTCTTGCTACATTACATCTCCCTACTCTCCAAACCGATTGGCTCATGTGAGTCCTTTAGTCTGAAACATGTCTTGCTCCCTATGGGTGACAGATATTAAAGTAAAGCTCGGATGTAAAAACAGTGCCAAATATACCCTGAAGTTTTATATTTTGGTTTTCAAATATAAGAGTACTTACAGACTTGCAATACAGAGACCACATGTCAAAAATATATACTTGTTGGGGCGCCTGGGTGGTACAGCAGTTAAGCGTCTGCCTTCGGCTGGGCGTGATCCCGGCGTTATGGGATCGAGCCCCACATCAGGCTCCTCTGCTAAGAGCCTGCTTCTTCCTCTCCCACTCCCCCTGCTTGTGTTCCCTTTCTTGCTGGCTGTCTCTTATCTCTGTCGAATAAATAAATAAAATCTTTAAATATATATATATATATATATATATATTCTTGTTATAAACAATACTGTTAGTTTTTTCTGTCATAGTTATTATTTTTATTATCCCATTCTGGCTTAGTAACACTAAGGATTTAACATTTAGAAATCTCTGTATATTACTTAATGTTATTTTTTTTTAAGATTTTATTTACTTATTTGACAGAGACAGCCAGCGAGAGAGGGAACACAGGCAGGGGGAGTGGGAAAGGAAGAAGCAGGCTCCTAGCAGAGGAGTCTGATGTGGGGCTCTATCCAGCACTCTGGGATCACGCCCTGAGCCAAAGGCAGATGCTTAAGGACTGTGCCACCCAGGTGCCCCAATGGTATTTTTATAAAATGAACATCATTAGAAATTTTGATAAATAATTTTAAGTATTCATCATTTATCATAGACTTTAAAGTTTATAAATAACTTCCCATTAAAATTTTTTTATTTAGCTTTAGAGAAGTTCATTTCATCACTGGTTAAAGTAATTGCATTTCTTTTAATGACAGAATGTTTTAAATAATTGATCAAAATAATGTATGTCCTGGGTGCCTGGGTGGCTCAGTCGGTTAAGCATCTGCTTTTGGCTCCTGTCATGATCCCAGAGTCCTGGGATCGAGTCCTGAATCAGGCTCCCTGCTCAGTGGGGGGTCTGTTTGTCTCTCTGCCACTTCCCTGCCACATGCCCTCTCTTCCATCTTACTCTCTCTCTCTCTCAAATAAATAAAAATAAATAAAGTCTTTAAAAAAGAAATAATGTATGTCCTAAATAAACTTTCCTTCATTCTTAATTGTATGGGTTCAGTATAGATTTTCCTATTTCTGATTTTCATTTCTTCTCCTCCAACCGTCCTCAAAACATATCTATTTTAAATTTTAGTAAATTCTTTAACAACTTCTTTAACCATTTCTTTAATAAATTATATAATTATTTGATTGCTTCAATGTTAAACTCTTATTCTAGTTTTTCTAAGTACATTATGTGATCAACTAATTTGAAAACCTATGTCAATGAAATATAAAGTTCAAAAAATTCAAGCAAATAAATTTTCAAGTGGAAAGAGAATTCTATCACCAAATTGACACTTGCTTACAGGATGAGAAATTACACCAAAGAAAATGATCTGGAAATTAGATAAAACCCTTGGATGGCACATACACCACAAAAATAGATTTTTATTTCGCATGCAAAGTCACATTTGGAATCATACCCTAGAGCTTGTTTTCTTTCATTACATCACATTGCAGAGAATATTTTTTCACAATTTCCATTGCTTCTTTCATTCTTTTCCATATTCTTTTCATACTCGTAGCGCACATACTCTCAATCTGTTTAAACTCCAGTCTCATCTAAAATTCTAATGTTAATTGGAATAAAGTGGACAAAAAATAGCGTAGCAGAATAACACTCTTCACTCTTTAAGCTGTGTTTTAAAGTCCACCCAAGAGCTAGTTGTTACATATTACAATAGACAGGTTTTGTTTCAGAGGCTGATTACTTTTATTGATTAACGCTATAGTTGATGTACTATCTTTCTGCCTAGAGAATGCCTGATTCTTTCAGGAATAAGGTAAAGCTTGTTGAAAATACACTTGCCAAAGGGTGTCCATTAGAGTTTAAAAGAGAGGAAGTTACTTCTCTTCTAGTTGAGTAAGACTGAATAAGCAGTCCCAAGAACAAGCTACGAATTTCTGCTCTGGAAATACTGCAGACAAACACAAGCTTAAGCACTATGTAATTATAAAAGAATAGATAGTGATGCTTATACAATCCCCACAAAATTCAGTATTTAAGATCGGCTGGGAAAATAATCATGTAGATAAATTGCAGTTATTTTGTTTTTAGGTTGGGAAATTTGCAGTTTCTACTGCTATTTTTTTACTTTCTTACATTTTTTTTTCAGTCTATATATTTAGAAAGGACTATGCATAAAGATAATGGCATCCCACAATTTCTGCAGAACTCAAATTTTCAACTTTGTAGTCACTATTAAAAAATCATGTCTCTCTTTAAAATAATTTTAGAGATGGGTATAAACTGAGTTTCGGAAATGTTAATGTGCACAAGACTGTAAAGTCAGTAAGGACATTGGACGAAACTTCTGACACGCATGTAGTGCTGCTTCCATCTGACTGAGTCATCTTTATAAATAATGGCAGATCAACACCCAGCATAATCACCAGGTAGTGCATTAAAAGGTACACTATCATGTATTTTTTTTTCTATTTTATAAAATAGTGATTGTTTATCTCATTGCATTTAGGACAATTATATCCCTAAAAAATTTTTAACAATACAAAAGCAACGCAATTAAATATCCAAGTACAAGTAAGAAAAATAAAATTTCAATGTGCCTCAACAGAAAAAAGAAAATCACCAACTAGGTTTACAATGAAAGGGAATGGATAATGACACTGATCCAGAATGATTTGAAAGGTGATGTCCTTAAAAAAAAAAAAAAGTGACATCTTGATAAAGAATTATTGGTAAATAATGTAGAAGGAAGTCAGACATCAAGACCTCCCTCACCAATATTTAATAATTTTTATAAGTTAGAAAAAACCCACAAAACAAACTAATATACAAATTGACAATATCAAGGAGAAATTATAAGTACAATTTAAGGCTGTGAATCTTACAAATAAGGCAGCGAAGAAAACTTTCACTTCTGGCTATATAAGAATACCTTGTAGGACCAATTCTTATTTAAACAGAATTAGGAGTTGATATCCCAGTGATAAGGAAGAAACAAAGTGAGGTGAATCTCAATGTTTTTGCTAGTTTTCCCCAGAGATATTTGCCATATCATAAGTGGCACAGGTAAAGATGTGAAGAGCAGAGTAGTAAGTTGTAACTAACAGAGTAGGAAATACAATACGGGTTTTATGCAGTCAGAGCTGACGACACAAATGATGATGCTTAGGACATTTATGAATTGAGGTTATAACATCTTAGAGAAAACAAAAAGTCAAATGGAGTCTTACATTTTGTTAAACTTTTTCCTTACAATGTGTTTTCATTTGAGTGCAGCAATTTATAAAAGGCTGATAATTAAGTATAAAGTAGTAAGTCAAGAAGTCAAACAGGGCTTTTGGCAGATTATTACGGAGATCATGGTGCGTAAAAGGCGTAGGATCCCTAGAAAAACAGTCGGGCTTTAGGACAGACCCTGAAGGGAGACACATTAAAGAAAGAGTAATATGGAAATCAACCAATCAAAAGAAAATAAAAAAGCTCCTTAGAATCATTTCAATCCAAGAGTGATTCAGATCATCTACCACTCTAACTAAATGCTTCCAGAACCAAAATATACACTTTGGCAAGAAGATGACATCATTCAGAATCTCACATGCAATATCTACATTAATGCCAAATTAGAATCATACCAGAAAATAAGACCAAGAGAAACACCAAAAAAACAGAAAACATCTAGACAATCCAGCTATCGGTATTTTCAAATATTGTCTTTAACCATTAATAAAAAGGTCAAGAATATAAATGAGATCCAAAATTTCAGCAACAAATTGGAACTTATAAAATAAATGAAGTGGACCTTCTAAAACTGAACTACATAGTAGATGAAATTATAAATTCAGCAGATCGAGCTTAAGAGCAACTTAGTGGGCTGCCTGGGTGGCTCAGTTGGTTAAGCCTCCAACTCCTAGTTTTGGCTCAGGTGATGATCTCAGGGTCATGGGATCAAAACCCAGGTCTGACATCTTCCACCTCTCCCTCTCCATCTGCCCCTCCCCCTGCTCTCTCTCTTTCTCTCTCAAATAAATAAAACCTTAAAAAAAAAAACAAATTAGACACAACTGAAGAGACAATATTTGAACAGAATGATAGATTACTAGAAAAGATGCTGATTGGAGAGAAAAAATTAGTATGAAAATACCTGGAACAGATTAAGCGCTATAGTGTTCGTAAATAAAAATTTGTGATCCAGAAGGAAAAGAGGAAAGATAACAGGGCAAAGTCTTTTAGAAGAGAGAGCAGATGAAAAGTTGATGAAACTAGGGGAAAAAAAAGGCAAAGGAAATCTATTTAGAAAGATTTTAGAATTTCTACAAACCCCAACAGGATGAATCTGAAAAAAAACACACTTAGCATCATAATGAAAGTGCTTAAGAAGAAAATGAAAACAGAAGGCTTAAAAGTAACAAAAAACCTGCAATTCACATTTAAAAGAACAACAAAGTAACTAAGCATTGTATTCACAAGAGAAATAATGGATTTCCATCTTTTAAGTGCTAAAGTAATTGCAAACATAGTATTTTATTTCCAGTGGGAAATAGCCTTCAGAGATAAGGACAAATGAAATGACAGTTTCAGATAAACAGAAACTGGGGAAGCCCTCTACCCGGAACCACCACCAGAACGCGGCTGGGCTTTTCTGACTTGAGTCTCTCATGAGGTGGTATTCAGGGACAAGCCAGGGCTGAAATGGGCCAGGATGATTTGATTTGGCAGTGCCTGACCCCCACAGATTTGGAAGTTAGAATTAGCTATTGATGGGAGACCTCAGTTGTTCTTGATTAAGGTCGCTCCAAAAGACAGCTTGAGTGCTCTCACAGCATGCTAGTCGGATTCTCACTGACTGAACAAAGCAGGGATCCAAGAAAGAAGGTGGTATGCCTTTACAGTTTATTTCAGCGCTACCACACCACCAAATATCTGGGATGCTGTTGGTTGCAAAGGTAAGTCCTGTGTCATTGTGGAGGGGACTACACAAGGATGTAATTAATAACAGAAGACAGAATCACTGCAGTTAAACTTTCAGGCTGACTCCCAAAGGTATTTGAAAAATGAAAATAAAATGAATAACAAAACAAACAAGCAAAAAACAAAATGAGTAACAAAAAGCTAGTACTATAACACATAATTACAGAAATGTAAATTAAACTACGCTGTGATTCAATTTTTCACCTTCCATTTCTCGGAGTGCTAAAAAAATTGAAATATCTATTAAAACTAAAAATATGTATGACCACATATTCTGAGCATGAATCTGTGCATAAACAGGGATTGTATACACTTCAAACTAGGGAAGAATTTGTCAACATCTAACAAAAGTACATTAGCATATAAGTTCTGACCCAGCAAACTCACTTTTTTGAATTTGGGCTGAAGATACATCAAACAACAATTTGAAAACGCACATTTGCATACTTATTCATTCAATATTAGTTGTAATTTAAAACAGAAAAAGGAAAAAAATGAAACACCATCTCCATTGATAGAAGAATGATTAAACAGACAGTACTTCTGCATAATGAAGCATTATGTAGTCAAAAAAATGATGATGATCTCTATGAATGGGCAGGACATGATATCCAGGATATATTTTTAACTGAAAGAAACAAAACACAAAAGAATATCTACAATGAGTAAATTTTTCATTTAATAAAAAATGTGGCAAAATATAAATGTATTTATTCTTTTCTTTGCAAAAATAGAGAAAGTAAATCAAGTAGTAATGGTATTGATTACCTACAAAGAGTGGGTGGCAAGAGGGTTGCAAAGATAGAAGGGTGAAGATGGCATTCTCTGTATTCCTCTGTGCACAATTTTCACTTCTGGACCCATATTACTAGTTTTTATATTTATATTACTAGTTCATATACTAAAACAGGCAGACAAATAAAAAAAAAATGCTGATTCTACACCTGGAGTTTGGAGAATAAAAGTCTGAAACGGCTTTTGTGTATGTGTGTGCCAGAAAATAAAGTCATTAAAATATTGGGAGATCGATATATAGCATACATTTACAAGAGTGCACATGTAAATACACATCTATTTACATGCATGTTTAACTTACAGGTATACTTCATAGTTTGCCTAAGGGAGAGTTGTAAGAAGATAATCCTCGAAGAATAAGCACAATGACTTATGAGATTTGGGGTTTCTTTTTATTTTTTTAAAAGATTTTATTTATTTATTTGACAGAGAGAGACAGCAAGAGAGGGAACACAAGCAAGGGGAGTGGGAGAGGGAGAAGCAGGCTTCCCGCTGAGCAGGGAGCCAGCTGCGGGGCTCGATCCCAGGACCACTGGTATCATGACCTGAGCCGAAGGCAGACGCTTAACGGCTCAGCCACCCAGGTGGCCCGAAATTTGGGGTTTTAATCACAGTTTCTAAAAATGGAAATTTTATCTCCTGTTTATATAGATTAGAACCTAATTTTATTTATCACATTGGCTTCAGTGTCCTGTAATTTTAAACAGTAACAGAAATGACTACTATATTGTTTTTGTTTATTTAGTATTTGCTTTCTGAGGAGTAGGTATTGAATTCTATAAAAGGTGCCTGGGGGGTATTTCTTTAGTTGGTCATGAGATTTTTCTTCTATTACCCATTAATGCAGTTAATTAAATTAATATGTTTTTTATTATTGAAACAAATTTCTGTTCCTTCATTAAATACTCCATGGCCCTAATATCTCTAAAGCACAAATATTTTACATTTTTAATATTTTGTTTAGGATATTTCAATTTATATGTGAAAGTGACATTGACTTATAGTAGTATTACTATTCAGCCTGGTATTAAGATTTCTCTAGCCTTCTAAAATAGCTTGAAGAGTTTTTTATTATTGCCTGTGACTCAAAGCAACTCTGTCTCTTATAGGTTTAGAAGAATGAATATTAAAACTATAAGCCTGCAGTTTTTAGGTTTGTATTTCTCTTCTCACCCAAGTGATTTTTGAATAAAAGGTTTTCTTTAATTTTCTGGTGGAAGGACTTTTGGGGGTTTTATTATCTTTTGTTTTATTGATGATTTCCAGGTTTATTGCTCTGTGATGAGAGAATGATGTATTTCTATTTCATGAAAATTACTATTTTCTCTCTCACCATCATTTTTTAAATGTTGATATGCATTTGAAAAGGTGATGTATCTATCCTCTGTCATCACTGTAGAAAGTTGATACATATCCATAAAGCTCAGTGATCAAGTTGCTTAACTCCTTTGTGATCCTTTGTTTTACTCCCTAGCTCCATTCTCTCTTCCACCCCAGAAGCAACCACTATTGTTCAATTGATGAACATCTTCCTCATCCATGTTTTATAATTTCAGTACACATTTATTTGTCTATAATAAATTAATAGCCTCATCTACATCTTCCTATATTGGGGAAAATGTCCCTAGGTTTTTAAGTGTATATGTGAAAATAGAGTGACTGAGATACACAAACCTAAACTGTTATGGGGTGTTATAATTATTACTCAGTAATATTTTACTTTATTTCCCCTATAGGATAGTATTTTTAAGCCATTCAGATTTTTTAACTTTTGTTTATCTATTTATTTATTCTTATATTGTGTGCTGGTGTAAAACAAAACTGACCATTTTTGTATAGTGATTTTTCAGCATGTGCACACTTTTAGAATTTCATTATTGTAGTTTCTATGTAGACATTGGTTTTATTGATACATAATTCTCTTTTGCAAATTTTCTTTTGTTTTCTACCCTTTATTACATTGTTTTCTTGTTGTATAATGTTGGCTAGAATTAGCAATAAAATATTGAATAGAAGCTCTGGTAAGTAGCATTCTTGTCTCAATCCCAATTTTTTAATCAGCATGAAAATAGTTCTAATGTTTCAACATTAAATAACAATTACTTAAGGTTTTAGATAGACATTTGAGTTAGTCCCCAAAACAAACCTTGTTTGCACATAGTAAATGTTCTTAACATGAACAGAAAGTAATATTCTGTTAATATTCATATGTATATGAGTATTTTCCTTAATATTTTATCATCCATGCTTTTTTGATTTAAAACTTATTTGGTCACAGTGTATTATTTTATTTACAGATAGATAAATTAACCATACTTACATTCTAATGAAGAAATCATTTTGTGAAGACATTTTTGGAGACTGCAATTAACATTGTAAATGATGTTTCCCCCTTCTATTATGTCAGAAAAGAAATAGTATAATATAGGGCATCTCATTTCCTTGAAGTTTGGTAAAATTCAATGTATAAGTGTGTGTGACTGGTGCTTTCTTGGTGCACAGATTTTCTAGTACTGGCTGGATTTCTTGGTAAGATTGTTAAAATTATATTTACATAGGCTTACAATTTTCTGTTATTTTTGTAATTTTAATTTCTTTGTAAAATGTCTAATTTTGTTAAAGTTTATAAATAGAACCACTACACCTATTTTTTTTTACACTGTAGGTTTTTCTTAAGTCTATTTAAATTCCAGTTCGTCAACATACAGTGTTGAATTTAGTGATTCAACACTTCCATACAGCACCTGGTGCTCTTCACAAGTGCTCTCCTTAATCCCCATCACCTATTTCACCCATCCCCCACAGCCCCCTCTCTGCTGGTAACCCTCACTTTGCACTCCATACTTACCATTAAACCTGCTCTTACTTGAATATTACAGATATGATGGGTCAGCAAGTCACCATGTCCCTCTTTTCCTACACACATAAAAGTGTCAGGAGGACCTTGACTAAGTCATCACCTATTTGGGAAATATAATTATGCTTTAACAAAAAGACACGAATAAGAAACTCCTGGAAAAGCTATTTTGGCCAATTTCTAGCTAGGATACTGTGGCAATACAATGCAGAAAATGCTATAACTATACTGTAGACACAGTCTGAACACATTTTTCCCCACAGCTCTTACTCATTACCTTTAGAGACTGCATTTTTCAATTTTGAAGCCTCTAAGACTTTTCTTTATAAATCCGATACATAATAAAAACATTTATTTTTTCCTTTTCTGCACTTACAGGTTTAAAGTATCCTGTATTTTCTTTTCCACTAAAAGTTGTTTTGCTCAAAATATCTTTGGTTTCTCCTAATAGTAAAAGAATATCGGACTGTGTGTTCATTAATATTAATGTTTTACAACATTACTGATAGAAAATAAATAAGCCTCATATCCTTTTAACTTATAAACACTTTTAAGGAGGCACATAGCTTGTTATTTAGTTAGCATTTAGGCTACCCAAAGGTAGCAATTCCTTAAACAAATTAAATAATTACCCTTATCTGCAAATATTTATCCTAAAATAATTTTTCAATCTTTGTATTTTTTTTATCAAGAGAAGAAGAAGAAGGAAAACATACATATACTATAATGTATGAGAAATATATTTTGACCATATTATTTAAGGGAATTTTCAAAAAACTTCAATAAACTACATCAAATGAATTTTGAGCATTTAGAATGTACCAGGTCACAAATTAGATGCTGTGAGGAGTGAGGCATATGTTTCTAACCTGAAGATACTTATAGGAGCTAACTCACACTCCGTCAAAATCAGTTTAATTTATTTTTTATTTTAATTAATTTATTTATTTTAGAGAAAGAGCAAGAGTGGTGGGGGAAGGGCAAAGAGAAAGGGAAAGAGAAAGGATCTTAAGCAGGCTCCATATCCAGCTTGGAGCCCAACATGGGGCTTGATCTCATGACCTGAGAGTCAGATGCTTAACCGACTGAGTCACCCAGGCAATTCCCATCAAAATTATTTTAAGGAAAATAATATATTTTAAAAATATATTTAATTTTTTATAAGTTTAAGTGTGATTTCATTTTTGATTACAATACCTCATAAAATTGCTAACTGAAAAACTTTTAGAAGCAAACTATAATTCTTATATATTAAACAGGTTAATTTGCAAAGATAATTTGGAAATAAAGAATTCTTATTTTTCTTATCTCATCCTAATAGGACATCCCTTACTTAGGGATATCTAATTCCCTTATTACGGACCTCCTAGTAAGTGGTAAGTTGCTATCCATCACATTTCAGTTTTTGTCACCACTAACTGGTACAAAGATCTGGAGTATTTATTCTTAAAATACAGAAATAAAGCCGTGCCTGTGTGGCTCAGTCAGTTAAGCATCTGCCTTCAGCTCAGGTCGTGAACCCAGGGTCCTGGGATCGAGTCCCGCGTTGGGCTCTCTCTCTCTCAAATAAATAAATAAAATCTTTTAAAAAATAGAGAAATAAAGTTTTACCTGACTTCTCATTTCATAAAATTAAATATATACAAAAACTGGTACATAACTGCCTCAAATAATCTTTATAAGAAGGGTTGTTTGAAAATTAGACACTCGCTTTTCCTTTTAAACTGAAAACTTTAAACATTTCATTAATTGTAGAGCATTTTTGACTACAAATATTTCTCACTATAATCAGTGATGTTGTATAGTAAAGACTGGAAATAATTTAGTAACATTTAACTTGTGTCACAAAATTTGTATTTACTGTTGTAAAACCACAATGAAATGGCATATACTTCTATATTACAATGTTTAATTTAATGGAAATACAGAAAAGTAATTATTCTAGAAAAATATCTAAATATGCAGTTCAGTGACATAGTCTCTTAAGTTTAATTAAAATTACATTCTGTTTAGGAAAACAGAAAGATCTGCAGTCTACTATTGACCCTCCCAATCAAATATCCCTTATGTACCAAGACGGAGATTAATATACCTTCTTCTCTCATGGACCATCTTCATATCCTAAAGCATGATTACATCTCTGAAGTTTCAAGGCATCTCCTTGATAACAGATAACAGAAAGCATGTTCTATTACGTACCAAATGTGCTCAGGGATTATGTGCATTACCTCCTCTAATTTCAACAACCCCTTAAGAAGGGTAATAATTCAAATAATATCTATCTATAACAACTATATCCCAGATACATTTAAATTTCCACAATTTCAATAACACTTTTTTAAAAAGCATAAAGTTTCCACCCTCATGGACCTTATGTTCTTGTGGTGGTGGGAAGAAGGAAGAGTCAGAAAATAAACCTAACAAATTATTAAGATACAAAATGTCATTTGTAGATGTTATTTTTAGAAAGCAGAGAAAGGAAACAGAGAGACAGATTGGATAGTCAAACCAGGTCTCCCTTAATTAGAAGATGATATTTTAATAAAAATCTAAGGTAGATGAGAGATTGAGTAATGTAATATCTGGAGACCAAGTGTAAGGAACAAAAAAGGGGAACTCTTTTGGGGGACGAATTCCTGGTTTGTTTGGGAGTATCTTGAACAACAGTGTAGCTGAAGGTGAAGACCTGCAGGGTAAGAGTTTCAGATGAGGAGGAAACAATGGGAAAGCGCTATCAGATCCCCAAATATTTGTGATATTTTTAACAACTTTGGTTTTCACTGAGATAAAATGTCTTTGAAGGGATTTCAACAGACAAGGGACATAGACCCACTGAGAAGCACTTTGGCTCCATGATGAGAATGACTGAAGGGACAAGGAAACCAGATCAGACAGGAAGCTATTGTGATAATTCATTTCAGGGCTGAAGATGGCTTGGACCAGTGGCTTTATGACTGTGGGGCTAACGATGTTGAGAAGCAGTCTCCTACTGGATGAAAGGCAGAGTCAATAGGATTTTGCTGAGGGTTTGAATATCAGATGTGAGAAAAGGAGGGGAGTTGAAAAGTATAGCCTGAGCACCTGGAAGGAAGAAGTTAAAATTTACTGAGATGGGAAAGACTGCACTGACACTCTAAGAAGTTTATATTTTGATGTATTGCATATGAGATGCCAATTAAACAGCCAAGTGTGATATCAAGTAACAGCTACAGACAGACGTAAGCCTGGATTTCAGGGAGAGATCAAGGATGAAGATGTAAATTTGGGAGTTGTTTGTAAATAGATGGTACTCAGTGAGCCATGAGACTGGATGAGAACAGAAGAGATTGTGTATATATAGAAAAGGGAGAAAGTCCAAGGTTTGGCCCTGTAATGTCTGGAGCATTGGAAGATAAAGCAGAATCAGCAAAACACTCACCAAAGGTAGCCAGGGGACTAGAAGAACTAGAGAATGCTGAATTAAGAATGCTAGTGAATAGAGAGGGGCACCTGGGTGGCTCAGTTGTTAAGTGTCTGCCTTCGGCTCAGGGCCTGATCCCAGAGTCCTGGGATCAACCCCGCATTGGGCTCCCTGCTCCGCTGGGAGCCTGCTTCTTCCTCTCCCACTCCCCCTGCTTGTGTTCCCTCTCTCGCTGGCTGTCTCTCTGTCAAATAAATAAATAAAATCTTAAAAAGAAAAAAAGAATGCTAGTGAATAGAATATTTTAAGAAGAAACTGACCAATGCATTTAGCAGAGGGAAGGTTATTGGTGACTTTGAGACAATTTTGGTAGAATGGCTCAGTGATTTATGAAGAGAGAAAACATGGAAAACTCTTTCAGGAGGAGAGGAGAGGAGAGGAAAGAAAAGGTGAGGGGAGGAGAGGGGAGGGGAGGGCAGGGACGAGAGAATTAAACATGCAACAAGTCCAAACCTAAGGATAATCACTTTATTCTGCCTAATTAATCCTTATGGCTTTACCAAAATTTCCCATGGATATCAGAAGGTAGAGTGTTGTCAAAATCTGAAACAAATCATTCTCCATCCCCTTGTGAGAAGACACCACAGTCCCAGAGGCGGCTTAGCAGGCAGTCACTAAAGCAGAGTCAAAGAAAGCCTGTATTCCCAACTCTAAAGGACCTCACAACCACAAGCTAATGTGAGAAGGAAGGAGTAGATGGTGACTGTGGAATAGTCACATCTGCTATACATGCCATAAGACTTTGATAAAGGTAAGGAAAAAGTATACGGGGTCGGGGGGGACTACTGAAAAACTGAACCACTTACCTGCTGAAGAGTCTTCATTCGATACCTGTGGCCTATGTGATATAGGGGATTTTAAGATATTTCAATCTCCCTTGAACACTTGTCACAGATATTTTTTAAAAATATTGTGGACTATGCTTAAAATGGTCAAAATGGTAAATTTTGTGTTATGTGTATTTTACTACAATAAAATTAAAGCATAAATATTTGGAAAAATATACGGGCATTCATTGTCTCTAAAAAAATATTATATAGATTTTAATATGGGTGTAATCAAGTTGCAAAGTATAATTTGACAGACTAAATACAAAAGAATTTATTGGATATGAGCAAAGCAAGTTTCCCTATATTCTTAGATTAAAAGACAAAGAATATTTATGAAATAAGCTCATTTTTGCCTCAAAAGCTTCAGAGCAGGTTATTAGGAGAAAGAATCACGGAGGTTAGAAGGCCTGGTTAGAAAGAGAGAGAGGAGGAGGAAAGCCTGTGGTGGGTCGACCTTGTCCATAGAACTATACAAGGTTTCTCTTTGGACCACTGAGATTTTAACCTCTGGACCACTGACCCCCTCAGCTGCAGTATCTTCACACTGCTGCATGACTATTGACAAATGAGGCTCTCTGCAAGATAAGCCAGGATTCAATATTTTCCCGACAGATATATCGGCCATAATGTATTAACTATGGAGAGTTGGCAGGATGGCTTCAAAATATGAAAGACAGACGAAGGGAGGTTAAGCCATTCAGAGCTCATGAAAGAGAGGACACTGGTATTTTCAGTCAAAACGTTAATGTCATTTTTGTCAATCAATTGTAGTTTTAACATGAAATGTTAAGAATAATCTAGACAGCCTTATGAGCCCAAGTTTCAAAAATTCTTGTCCCTTCTAACACACTTCAGACCAAATCCAGTAAGTAATCTTCTTACCTTAAGTGCATCCTTGCTTTTGAAAGAGCTGTGACTAGTTTAAAAAAACAAATCTCATTTAGAGGTTTACAATGATTACTTTCTATTTAAAGTATAAAATTGTAGGGGCGCCTGGGTGGCACAGCGGTTAAGCGTCTGCCTTCGGCTCAGGGCGTGATCCCGGCGTTATGGGATCGAGCCCCACATCAGGCTCTTCTGCTATGAGCCTGCTTCTTCCTCTCCCACTCCCCTGCTTGTGTTCCCTCTCTCACTGGCTGTCTCTATCTCTGTCGAATAAATAAATAAAATCTTTAAAAATATATATATATAAAATTGTAAAAATGCAATGTTTGCTTTTCATTCTCTTTGCAGTAACATTTTGTCATAAAATGAGAAATACAAACTGCAGGTTGAACAGAAGCTGCCCATTAGCTGTTTCTGCTAAATCGCTATTTCCAAAACAATCATTATTTGTAATTCTATTTTGCTTCCATAATGATGGTTATTAAAGTGCCTCATCCAGAATGAAACCTAACAAGTTAATTCTAGACGACTTTACCTTGACTACAATATTTCCAAAAACAACTATTTCATGACAACAGGAAGTATCTTCCACTGTTTGCCTTTTTAGGGACGAGAGGTACATAGTCTGGTCATGAAGGATTTGAACCTTTTTGTATTTTTGCCATGAGGATACAATTCAGCATTTTTAAGCTGTATTAATCAAAGTTATAAAATTACACTACAGAAAATAAAATTTATTCATCTTATGTTAAATCTAAAGTAGAAAATATTAGTTTCCAATAAGTTTTGTTTTAGCAAAAGTCTAGATTTAATCAGTAAAGTCTGTGTTCCTTGGAACAGGCAAGTTCTCTTACCCGTGGTACAGTTTTCTGTCCACTTGCTTTGTCGTCACCCAAGACAAACCTTAGGTAGGGATGGCCATTATTGAAATCTCATACACGAAGAAGTATTATAAAGCTCAGGTCACTTCAGTAGTTCTAAGCATTCCTGTTTCAATCTTGTGTCTGTCTTCAGGTGTATTATCATTATACCCCAGGAAAATCTAAATTCCTGCCAAAGAAGTTTCTAGCTTTTATGTCTCGATCACGTGGTTTCCTTCTTTAAAAAAAAAAAAATCCTCCCCCAGCCCCTTAAATTTTCCAACATTTTCCCAAATGTAAATTTATTCTATACTTACTTTCCATTTGAATCTTAACACCTCCACAAAGCTATCATTGATCCATGAATTTTTTTTTAAAGATTTTATTTTTATTTATTTGACAGAGATAGAGACAGCCAGCGAGAAAGGGAACACAAGCAGGGGGAGTGGGAGAGGAAGAAGGGCTCACAGCAGAGGAGCCTGGATGTGGGGCTCGATCCCATAATGCCGGGATCACGCCCTGAGCCGAAGGCAGACGCTTAACCACTGTGCCACCCAGGCGTCCCAATCCATGAATTTTTTTACTTCCAGTGAAAACACATGCTGTCTGCTGCAAAAACTTCTATGAGTTTATGACACCCCTAGACATTACACATTTTAATCTTTTATGAGAGTTAAGTGTGCACATGGCTAGTTTTCTACAATAATCACCTAGTAGAGGACAGGGATCAGGTTTCATGCATAATGATAGTCGGGCTTCCACTTACAAGTAGTTAATTCTAATAGAATATTCAATGCTAAATTATCATAGGAGTACTCACTCCTGTGTAGGTGTAACAAACACTTGACAGTAAATAGTTACTGTTCTATTACCATGGCCTTTTGTACTGAAACCTGCGAGATAGTAAGGATAGAGAGGGCAATCCAAGTAATTGCCTAATTAAATGTTCCAGGCCCCTGAGCAACTTACATAGTAAATAAGGAGAACGAGCCTCATCAATTTCTCAGTTAAAGGATTTTTTTTAGGCACTGTGGCCAATAAATAAAACACCAAAGACAATATGTATATGCAGTCATCCATTAGCTAGCCAGAATATATGAAAGAGTACATTCTCAAAATTCAGAAACACTCATGAATAGAGAAACTCAAGGTAATTCCTGCATTCTTAATCATCAGTTTCCCTTTGGCCTTACCAATTTATCTTTATCCTAAGCTTCCCAGAATCTTCTCTAGAGCTTTTGGAGTTACAGAGATGCAAAGAGGTTCTCACTCTATAGTCTGGCTGCTCTGTTTATCTTTCGCTGCCATAAGGTGAGGAGGACGGCAGTGATCAGGGTACACGGTATGTCCCACACGGACCTTAGCTCTAGTCCTGCAGTAATTAAATTTCTACTCTCTCATTGACTCTTCTCACTTCTTTGGTCAAAAGAATCCAAACCATTTCATGAGTCTATCAATTTTCTCTACATGTTTTGTGACTCTCATAAGTCCTAGTGACCTGAATATATTCAATTTTGGATCTATTATATTATATATTTTTAAAATTAATTTTGATTTCTTTCCTTCCCCATAAAACAGATGTACGTCTCTAAAAATACACACATTTAGGCAACAAATAACATTAAAGTTAATCATTTTGAACATTTATTATAATGACCATTTTTTCAAATATGCTGCAGTGTTTGATAAAATAGGATTAATGGGGGATGATACAATATATGAGAATGATGATATAAAAGAAGCCATAAGAGGGTTCCTGAAAACCTTTACAATGACAGGATGTCATTGCCTTAGTAATGAGAGACTGAATATACAAACGGACAATGCCAGACCACATATAAAAATACAACTGACCCGCAATCTGCAGTGAACAATTCAAGAAGTCAGACCACACACTGTATAGGAATTGACCCCAGGCAGTCCTAAGTCAATAACTGATACCTTACCTCATACTTGAGTCCACTTCCAACTTATGACCAGCTAGAGAAAGCCAAATGTGCTCTCCTAACCAATCGTAACACCTTTAGCCTATCCAGTGTTTCTTCTCAATTAGCACATCAACTGTACTTTGGACCAGAACTCTTGATTAAATACTTTACACTTATTTGCTGGTCTTTTCTAATCTTGTGTACTGCATACATTTACTATTTTAATACTCTATAATAATTCATACATGTTGTATGCTTTTTATATCTTTGATTTCTTTCCAGGATTTATAACTTGATTTGTAATCATCAGGTATTCAGTAAATATTGATTGAATATTAAGCTAATGTGTTACCTTATTAATAATTTATTTTGTGGTATCATGGTAGTTATAATAATATCCTAATAAAAACTGAATTGCAAGATACTATTGATTTATAAAACAGATTTTTTAGGGGCACCTGGGTGGCTCAGTTGGTTAAGCATCTGACTCTTAGTTTTGCTTCAGGTCATGATCTCATGCGTGGTGAGATGGAGTTCCCCCAGGGACTCCGTGTTTAGTGGGGAGTCTGCTTGAGATTCTCTCTACCTCTCCCCACACTCACACATGCATGCACCCACACTCTCTTTCTCTAAAATAAATAAATCTTTAAAAATTTTTTTTAAATAATGTAATTTGTTTAAATGTTGAAGTTATCTGTTTCAGGACTTCTCTGAGCATGTCACTTGTAAGTTGCTAACTTATCATGTATGTAAATTAAACCATTTCTTAAGACTAATTAACCAATAGTCTATTTATTTTATAGGTGATCCATACAATCAGTGTTACCCTCAATTTTAACCTAATTCTAATGCTTTTAAGTTTCCAAAGATTTCCAAGTATATACTCTTGTTTGTTTGGAGTTGTTTTTTTTTTTTAACTTTGGTTTTTCATGGCCTTGAATATCTCAGTGTGCTTAGAAATTAAAACCAACTGAATTATTATGTCTTTCACAATATCCATGTGTATGATACTTTGTACAAATAGAAATTGTTATGCTTATCGATAAGATCCTTCTGAGTCTTTCCTTAAAGTAGCTTTTAATTTTATGTCTGTTTTTTTGTTTCATCTCCTGCTTATAACTCAAGTCAAGAAATATTTTTGTATTAATTCACTACTAATATTCTCTACAATTTTATTCATCTCCCTCAAGTACATATAAAAGGTAAGGGAATAGGAGAAAGAATGAAATTCAAAAATTAAAATAGTTTCTATTTGGTATATAGTATGAATGTCATAACCTTCAAATTTCTACCATATATTTAAATTTTTTATTTTCCTTTACAAATTTTAATAATTATATATCCTTATTAGAAGCTTAAATTAAGTCTCTTTTGAACTCTTAATTTCTGAAATAAGCCCCAGAATGTAACATGTATTTAGTTTGTGTCATGTTTATTAAAGTCACAAATACTGCTGCGGCTTCTGATGGCATTGCTGCTGCTGATAGTGAAGGAGAAACAATGGAAAATAACCTAATATGCTTTTTGTTTTGAAACAATGAAAAACAATACTTACATTACAGCATTTATAATGCTTATGTAGTTTTTGTTTCCCCTCAAAGTTGTCTAAATCAGTATATTCTCTTATTTTGTAGAAAGAGGATTGCCCTTGGAGGCAAAACTAAACTATCATTCACTATGTATCAGCATTTTCTTTAATTCTCTTTCAGGAGACCTTTCGTTCTTATTTCATGATAAGGCAGGAAAACAGAATGAGCCCAAGGGTATTATTTAATTACATGCTTTCTCAGCTAGAAATCAAATAGGTCACTTCTCTCTGACTGAAGTCTTAATGATAAAGGAAGAAGGTATCAGAAATAATATTAGAATCATGATAGTCTAAAAGAGATCCTGATACAGGACAAATCAATGTAATTTTCTCGGGTTCCACTAATAATAATTTGGAGACTACCTTTAGGTTTTCTGCTTAGTCTAAACCAATAAACCCATTTTTTAAAAAAGATTTTATTTATTTATTTTTTGGACAGAGAGAGACAGCGAGAGAGGGAACACAAGCAGGGGGAGTGGGAGAGGAAAAAGCAGGCTCCCAGCAGAGGAGCCTGATGCGGGGCTTGATCCCAGGACCCCGGGATTATGCCCTGAGCCAAAGGCAGACGCTTAGTGACCAAGCCACCCAGGTTCCGCCATTTTTTTTTCTATCAAATCTGTTTCCCCACCAGTTCACAGGGCTGGACCTTCAGTGGTAGTGTACCCTCACCAGTGTACAATGGGTCCCATCCCCAAAGCTACAGATGCCTACACAGGAAATGATGGCCTGACCCAAGACAATTAGAATCCACTTCTCAGAATCTGAAATTGGTATCAGATGATTGGTTTTTAGGGGATTATATTTTAATACATGCTGCTCTCCCTTTTTTTTTTTTAAAAAAAAAAAAAAAGGAGATTTAAAAACTTGGGTACTGTACTACAATTTTCCTCCAGTACTTTGACAAAGTTTCTGTCAAAAAACAATAACAACAGAAAGCCCCAAAACCAGATTACAAAAAAACACACTAATAAAGTAAACAAAGAGAAACTCAAGTGAGAATTACTTGAATTCCTAACACATTCCTATTTTCTATTCTCATTGCTTTCTGAGTCCTGAATATATTTTGTCCTTTTGTTTCTCTGAATACTCAAAATAAAGCTCTCCTTTTATTAAACTTATGTTGGTTTCTGGTATTTACAAATAATGTAAATACAGAATCAACGCCACATATGTCAGCAGTCTTGGCCAAGATAAACCACCTTTGTAAATATAGCTGTGAAAATTTCTATCATTCTAGGTCACATAGTATATTGTCCTAAAATCCATGGATTCTCAAAGTCACAGACTGACACAAGAAATAAAATTTCTTTTTATTGGAAATAAAAATATTGGAAGTAAAAAATGTAAATTTTAAGTTGGAAACTTCTAGGATCTTATCCAAGAGGCAAATATCCTCTAGGGCCTATTTTCCCCCTAAAGTTCTATTCTTTCTCTTTTTGTTTCTTAAGAATTTATTTATTTATTTGAGAGAGAGAGAGAGATTAAGAGAACAAGTGGGAGGAAGGGCAGAGGTAGAAGCAGGGCGGGGCAGAAGGAGGGCAGAGCAGGGAGCGGGATGCGGGACTCAATCCCAGGACCCTGGGATCATGACCTGAGCTGAAGGCAGACACCTAACTGAGCCACTGAGGTGACAAAGTTCTATTCTTTATCTGCATCATTTCTCAATGCAGGTCATATCATTACTCTCTGGTAGTGGAAATTGCTCAGAATATCAGCAGAGGGAAAAATAAGATAATTAATGGTGATCCCAACCAGGGATCATCATTCCGAGAAACGTTGATGGTCTATCGGCACGTGATCTATACTAATAATATCACTGCTGTACCATAGAGTATCCTATTTGGCCCTACTTGTTCCTACCTGTTCACAGGCAGTGTTTCATATTTTGTAATTATAAATCTTTGCGATGGTAATGATATCCTCCATTGTAGGACTGAGTAAACGGAGCCAGAAAAGTTACTGATTGCGAGGACGGAAGCCCAGGCCACTGGTTTCCTCACAGGCTACCTTCCCAGGACCACACCTCTGCTCCACCTAGAGGACAGATGAGGGAGTGCAGGGCACTGACCATGTGCTGAGTCAGGACTGTGCTGTGCTCAGAAACAGCATCCTAACCTCTGCTTCCAAGATGCTGAAGATTCCTGTGTGGATTTACGGACGCAAAAAGCTGTTATTAGGACACAGCACTGAGGTAATGAACTGTAGGTGGCAGCTAATCATTTTTATTTGTGCTTTAATTATAACACTTGGCTGTTTTCAATTAAAAAAATTTAAACGTTACTCTTTAAACGAGTAACCTAAAAAACAGATCTATATCCAGAGTAATGAGATTCCTGAGAAAGAATCACATACACGTTTATAAAACTGAAGTGATAAGGATGCTGGTAGAATGGCCTAGAATATAGTTGTGCCAACCCAGGTGTTTTGACACACGAAGGGAAGCAAAAAGGAGACGTAAGAAAGAGGTAAAGTTTCAAGAAAGAATCATATAGCGTTTTATAAAGATCTTTACCGTAAAGAGTGTGTACAGATTTTTACATAATACGTGAGGCATATTCACACAGCCATACACACATGCAATACAACACAAAACATATAGTCACCATTTTTTTGGTGATAACTTAACGTGTTTCCCTCACTGTGTGTTTCCTCCTTATTCCTTCAATTAGTTTCCATACCCAACATGAAAATGTTTGGTAAAAATAAATGGAGTGCCTTTTTTTTCTTTTAATACTAAAAGAATCAGGCTGTATTTGCAGAGTACGTTTTACTTTTAAATACATATTCACAAAACTACATGTGCTCAGAAATATATACTAAAAAAATATATACTTATATAAACATTCTTATTTTGACTAATCACTTTTCAGAATATCAAGAAAGTACAGAAGACATTATTCACCCTGTTTTTAAATTCGCATGCTCAGGGACTTGGGCAGGGTCATGGCCTCTCCACAGCATGGTGGTGTCAAAGTAGTCAGACGCCTGACGTGGGGCTGGCTTCCGAGGACGTGTCAAGTGGTAAAGGTGGACACTGCAGAGCTTTAAAGGCGAAGCCTCAGCAGTTACACAAGGTCCCCTCACCACATTTTGTTGGTCCAGTCAGGTTCCGAGGCCAGCCCAGTTTCAGAGGGAGAGAAAAATAGACTCCACTACTCTACGTTAGGAATGGGAAAGAATTTGCATCCATATTGAATCCATTATTCTAAAAGTCTAGCAAGAATCCGGTCACCCCGGGATCCTCAAGACCAGAAATGAGGCTATCAACTTTAAAGGTGATAATGATCAGATAAGGGCCTCCCTCATCTTCAAAACGCTATAAAATAGTTTTAATTTGATTTAGGCTTCTGGAGCAAGATAAAGCTTTTACAAAAGTCTAGAGTGTATCTGGTATCATTGATATTTAATCCTAATAATATTAATCGGTGTTATAGCTTATAAGACAGGTGAATGTCGAATAACTAGAGTTCCTTTTAACATAAATTTAGATTTCATAAGTTCTAAAGTTAAATGAGATATATACCATTATTACATTTTACTCTTTCAAAAGTGTTTTTACTCTAAGTAAACAGAACACTGATTCTTATTCCAAGGACTGAATAAATATATAATAATAGGGTGTTAATCAAGAAATAAAATGAGATTGAAATACGTGTCCTGATACATGTATCATGGGTAAACAACGAAGTACTTGTGGAAATTAATTCTTAATAATCAGTGGAAGAACACATCAAGTACATAAATGGTATGTGATATTGAGATAAGCACTTTTAAAAAGAAAACATGTCCCTGTCATATGGGAATGTGTTATTTCATATGGAAATTCATAAAAACCCTGCTGCTAGTCTAATGGCAGTAGGATGGACACTGGGAACTAATTTTTTCAGTGATGGTTTTGAATTTGGGAACTATGGCATGTATCTCCCAGGCAGCTGGAATGGGGGAAAGGTTTTCTAGAATCTAGCCTTTGGTGAGGGAAAAGACATTTTCCTCAATGCAAACATTTGTGAAAGGATTTGGGGTTCTAGGGAACTTCACTCATAATTATTAACTGAGCTTTGCTCTCAAAATTTCATAGAAACCTCAAAGCTCAACTCTAAGATTTTGTCCCTTGTTTTTAATCTCCCTGGATTCTGATCCTGTATCTAAAATAACTAAAAGCTAGCTATTCCATTTTCATCTCAAATTTGGCATTTCAAAAATTGAATTCATAGTTTTCTTGACAAAACCAATTTCAGGCTTACCTTAATTATCTGCTCTTTAGTTTCTGTGTAACTTCTCTCCCCGCCATTCCTTTCCATGCCTACAGCTAGCGCTCTGTTGTAGACTTCTGTGTATCACCTGAGACTCTATACGGAATATTCTCTTTTCTTCCTGCTTCTAACCTGGTTATTAGGATTCACTTGCATACTACCTACTGATTTTTCTGAAATCATATTTTATCCTATGGGATTCATACAGCCTACTTAGCAGACCCAGGCTACCTGACCTGGTATATAAAACTCTGAGTTTTGGAATCCAAAGTTTTCATCTGAATTTACCTCCCATTATATGCACATCACTATTAAGCAAAATGGTCTAACCATATTTTTTCACAATTCCATTTGCTTCCTTGTGTCTATACCTTTTTGCACAGACCTCCAACCTCTACCCTTAAGGATTAACCTCCTCATATTCCATCTCCTCAAAGCGACAATATGCACCTACTCATCCTTTAAGGTTGAGTTGTATCTGTCAACAACCTTGGCATTCCACTTTTACTCTCACTCAACTGCTCTCCAGAGGGCTCTGTTCTCTGTAACTCCTAGCCTTTGTTTCCAACTCCCCTTGATCGGTCTTCTCATGTTCTGTCCTCTGTCAATTCTTTCTTTGATTCCTTTTATTCATGGCTTGTGACCTTCAATAGATCATAAGAATGCTGAAGGCAAGGAAACCCATTTTTACTTATCTGTGGACCACATGCTGCTCAGAGCTGTTGGCTGATTAAGTTGATTCACATATTCAGTGAGGTAATAATACTGTGAAATTAACTTCCTGCTGGCTATGAGCCTAACTCCAAGCATCACAATAAAGTGCAATTTGGGTGGTTTATAAAAAGATCAAATGCCAAACAGAGAATGAAGATGTTGCATATTAATATATAGTAATCGATGTTAATGGTTGGCTAACCGAAAGATTTCAACAACATAAGGAGATACTCACTAAGTGCTGTTAATCATACACTAAGAAAATTACCACAGATCCCTTTCAAAATTACCACAATCCATACACAACAGCAAACAAGCCGGAAAGCTTAGAACATGTCATGATATCCAAGAAACAACCGTTGTAAAAGAAAAAGAATTACTAAGAGAAGTTAAATCTCTGTTTCATGTTATTTTATAGACAGGACTATGCAATCCATTGTGCTACACAGTATTGGGAAAAGAGGAGTCAACATGATGTTCTTAAGATTTCCATGGTTCTATCCATTCACTGTTATAATGAAAACTCCTATATTAATTCATGCCTATATAATTAAAACAGGATGCAAAGGACCTTCCCAGAACCAACAGTATAGATGAAAATAAAACAAAACGTGAACAAAACCAGGTAAAAAGCAACAATGGAACTTTATGCCTAAGCAGTTATGGGTCATTACCTATCATATAGTGATAACACAAAAACTCTTGGCCTAAAAGAGGTATGCCTTAGACAGGTTGCCCATAAAGTCACAGGGTCTAATTACTAAAGCAGACTGGTAAAGCAAAGCAACTCAATTTGAGCAAATGAAATATCACTTACCCACATTGTTTATCAAGCACTGAATGGTAACTCCCTTTTGAATATCAGCCAGCACATCTGGGGCTTACTAAACAGGCATTCTAACAGAAATGACAGACTTTTCGAAAGAACGTAAGAGTGATTTGAAAGTTCAGCTATAAAAATTTATTTTTATTCTCCCAATCTGGTGTGGTTTCTGTCAGATGCCATGGAAGGCATGGTGTCTGAGACCCAGAGATAAAGTGAACTGAACCCAAGTCAGAGATGAGAGAGGACGGTTGACAGATGAAGGGCACTTGGGCTCTTGTAAACCCCATGAGTTCTCCCTTTGGGATGCCTTTTCAGCGCCAGTTGGAGCCAGTCCACACTGTCCAAACTGTCAACAGTAGTTTTGTGATATGTGCTTCTCCAGAGTCCCTACATCTATGAATAGGGATGGATGTTGTGTGCGCCAAGGGTCCCGATCTTTCAACTGTTCCAGCCCAGCTTCTAAAGACTTCTGTATGTATTTGTGCAAACTGAAAAGTGCACAATCCCCGCATTAAATGTCCATGATACTTGACATGCTTTATAAATTTTTAACCTTTCATGTATTCAGTGATTTTCACACTGTATCTTCTGTAAGCCAAATATATCTTTTGGGTTCAATTTGTGAAATTTACAAGCAGACATTATTCAGCATTCAGTGAGAGATATGTGGTATTTTGAATATGTGATAAATGGGCTAGAATTAAAAAGGAAAAATAAATGAAGGCTATAATGGCACTAAACTGAGAAACACAAAAGCATTAGTGAGTTCCAAAAATCAAATAAACCATACAAAATAAAAAAGGAATACTGTGACTTTCAAAGAAGCTTTGAAACTGAAAAAAAATATTAAAGGCTTATTTTGAAGAATAATGAAAAAGAATGACACTGAAAAGGATGTCAAATATTCCAAATTATTAGCTGTATAATTGTCTAAATTGGAAATAAAACAGGCAAAGAAACAAAACCTGTCCCAACCCATCCAAATACAAAATAAGAAAAAAAAATATTCTTTAATGAATTTTCAAAGATTAAAAAATCATCAAAACCCTACTTATATGGCTTTCAATGCAAGAAATAGATTGAAAGCCAGACGAGATAATTTACTGAAGGTAATAGAGTAAGTAAGTAGTCGAGCCAACTCTGTAATCTTGGCTTTTAGATTTGGTTGTTGTTATCCTACCTTTATGTTTGGAGAACTTCCAAAGACACAAATACACACGTTGTAAAAATTTCCCATCTTTTATCAAAACTACAGGGGCTAATGATAACTATGAAAGTGAATGAATGATAAGGAAATATCACACTGGATATAGGCTGTTGGACTAGCCTCAAAAACAAAAAGTTGTAGTTAGATCACTTCTAACTCGTATATTTAAAACGTTGAAGATTTCAGAATTAGAAATATTTCTGCATTGGCAAGGTGGGGCCAACTGCATTTGAAGGAAAACTATTCATATGCGTGCATATTCAGGGAAAAATCCAAATAAATACACTGTTGTCAAATTTAGAGAAGAGAAACATGAAAATACATCATTTCAATTAGACATTAACTCAACCTCATTGGGAAACAATGAAATTCATTTTTTCTTCACTTACTGTTTCATTTACAGAGCTCATCCATCTTTCAATTTACCACAACTCTTAACTGTAGAAAGTAAGTTTAATTTTTTGACATTTAAAATCACTAACACTTGGAAAGTATATATCTGAAGAAACAGTTTTAAAGTAGTTTAAGAAAATAAATGTGGTTATTTTCTCTGAGATGAAAGAATTTTTGAATCAATATACACAATTTTAAATCTCTTGAAAATGGATTATTTTAGGATGGTAGATTGGCCATGGTGACACTTGACTGGGTTGCTTATAACTCCCCTATTGAGTCTATTCAAACTCTTAAAATGTTTCATGCTGTCATCAGGGGAATTTGGAATGGCTTATACTGGAAGAGTGTGCTCTGACCTAGGAATGAATTTAGTTAAAAGTGTGAACACTCAACTCAGGAGGATAAATAGTTTTTTGTTTCTGATAATTATGGCCTTCAGAAAGCAAAATTTATTTACTAGTATTCACAGTATATTAAATTCTAAATTTTGACAAAGTCCAGGACTATACTAAAATAAAACAATAGTAACTAACAATAATTATGATGTTATGCTTTAGATATGAAACACTATAGTTTTAATATTTTTGTGTAGAATCATATAAGTATATAAGTTTTCTATGTAATAACTAATATGTATAATGAAATTTAATTTTGAGGATTATTACATAATTTATAAGTAACATATTTTATTGTAAATATATAAATTTAAACAAATCCAGATAATCCATCATTGTATTTAAAATTACCCAAGTCTTCTAAAAATATATTTATTCCATATAATTATCTTCCACTAGATTGAACATCTACTGAGCATCTAGAATGTAGTGCCTATTTCTTTTTTTTTTCTTTTCAAGATATTATTTTTAAGTAATCTCTACACTCAATATGGGGCTTAAACTTACAACCCTGAGATCCAGAGTGGCATACTCTATCAACTGAGCCACCCAGGTGCCCCCACTAGTGCATATTTCTTTGACTTCTACTTTCTTCAAATAAGTTCAGAGATATAGTTTGAAAAAGAACATAATCTGTTTACTTATTTCTAATAAAATTGGGAAAATAGAGAAATAAATTACAAATAGAATATTTAATTCAGAGATTAAAATATTAATAATATAAAATATCTTCAGGGGTGCCTGGGTGGCTAGTCAGTTAAACATTTAACTCTTGGTTTGGGGCCAGATCATGATCTCAGTGTCATGAGATTGAGCCCCACATAGGACTCCGTGGTCAGCATAGAGTTGGCTTGAGATTCTTTCTCCCTGTCACTCTGTTCCTTCCCTGCTTCTCTCTAAAAGAAAAAGAAAAAAGGAAAAAAAAAGGAAGGAAGAAAAGAAGGAAGGAAAGGAAAGGGGAGGAGAGGGGAGGGGAGGGGAGGGGAAGGGAAGGGAAGGGAAGGGAAGGGAAGGGAAGGGAAGGGAAGGGAAGAAAGGAATCTTGTGAGGACTGTTGTCACAAAATTGGTATAAAGTACCTTATTTCAAATGGGCAAGTGCTAAGCAATATACGGGCATGGACCATTTCTTGGTCACCACTGTATACCTGTACTTATTAAGAGTATCCAGTATAAGGGCACCTGTGTGGCTCAGTCGGCTGAGCAGCCGACTTTTGATTTTGACTCAGCTCGTGATCTCAGGGTTGTGAGGTGGAGTCCCAGATCAGGCTCTGCACTCAGTGGGGAGTCGGCTTGAGATTCTCTCCCTCTGGCCCTGCCCCTCCCTCTGCTTGTGTGCTCTCTCTAAAATAAATAAATAAATTTTACCAAAAAAAGAGTACCTGGTATATAGTAGAGGGCTAACAGATATTTGTTAAACTAATGCACTGATGAATGTACGCCTTTGCCTTTTGTAATTCACAAGATCTCGTGTCTTCACTTGGAAGAAGTACTCACTTGACAGACGTTTTGAAGATCATTTATAGACCTCTTGGACCACCTACAAAGGTGAACTCAAAGAAAAGGAAAAGAAGTTCACATTTTCTAATGTGGGGTTTTGAGGAGAGGAAAAGGGAAAACCATTGCGTAAATATATAACTGCTTTGCATAGCAATTTATATGAGAAAGAATATCAATTAGAAGAACATGTTCAGTTAAAAATTCTTTATATATTTAATATTCTATGTACATACATATTTATGTATAGAAGAACTTGTCACACTTTCTTACCAAGTTTTAGATATTTCTCATATTTTTACTCCTTACAGTCCATCAGAACTGCAAATAGGCTGTATGATGCGACTCGTGCTAAAATATTTGACCTAATGTGTGGAGCATGCTAATATTGTGTGTTTGTCTCTGCTCCTGGGTGTGTTACAGTCCTTAGAGATTAGAGAGGGCCTAGGAAGCCCGCAGAACCGGAATGGGAATGAAGGGATCCTGATACTACCTGCGTTGTTCACAAAGGTGGGTGAGCAACTGGGAATAGAGAGGAGGTGATACTTAAGGTAAGTAAGTGGCAATTTAAAATCTGATACCACCCAGAAAACACTGGGGCTCATGTTTAGAACTCTAAACTTTGAATATCAGAGACCGCATTTTTATCAAGAATGCATTTTACCTCTTTTTTACCTTATCCACTACATGCCATAATCAATTCTTGGAAAGAAAGAGAATGAGAGAAAGAAAGAGTGAAAGAGAAATGGACATTGGTCTTCTTAGGATGTGTGAACATCCCTTATCAGAGGAGGGCAGAGAACCTTGACTGACAGTCATTCAGTAAAATGTGATGATTATTTACCCTGCATGGAGCACTGTTCAAATATGCAGATAAAAGCACTGTTCAAATATTCAGAAGAAAGTAAGTGAGCAGTTCATGAATACATCTGGGCAAAGAGTTTTTTAGGCAGAAAGAACTGCAAGTGTAAATGTCCTGTGTGACTGGACTGGCATGACAGAGGGCGGTGTAGGGTGTAGTAGGCGATAAGCTCAAAGAAACAGCAGGAGGCCTGGTCATCGAAGTCCCAATAGGGACTTTTATTTTTATTGCAAGATGAGAAAAGAATGGAAAATTTTGAAGACAAATAATAGAGTTTTGCTTCCTATTTAGTAAAATCATGCTGGCTGCTATGTGGAGAACAGATTATAGAGATAAGTTTGGGAAGCCAGGAAACCAGTAAGGAGGCTCCAGAAATAACTTAGGTAAGAGGCAGTGGTAGTCTTCAGATGACAAAAAGGGGCCACTTATGGCTATAACTTAAATATGAGGCCAACAGGATTTGCTGATGAATTGAAAAGAAGGGATCGATGTGGTAAACCAAGAGTGTAAGCAACAGGAAAATGTATTTTTCCAAAAGTAAGCAGGTAGGCTTCTACCAGAAGGAAAAATGATGCTTAGTTGACCAAAGCAACCAATGTCCACAGCAGTTTCCCAAAAGGTACAGTAAGCACAAGTGACGAAGAGAGTAGGCCATTATCATCACTGTACCACACAATTAGAGACAGATCATCAGGGGAAACCGTATGATGCTGATATCTGAAGTTCTGCACTACAATTCCTTAAATTTCTAATACCCAAGATCTGGATTGTTTATACAATCTGGGATAGGACTAACTCTGTAAATTTTGGTCAAGTGGTCCTTTCTGTTGGTAAAAGAAGAAGCAAAGGCCAGAAATTGGTTGAAAAATGTGGAATGTCTATCTTTTAGTATTTAAAAGAAAACAGGAAATAATAATAAGTAGGCTCGTGTCACTTTTATTATATGGCCCCGTACTTCATCCTAGTAATGGACCACTGGGCAACAAAAGACCCTGATGTGATTTTTCCCATGAGTACAGAGAAACAAGAATCCCACTAGATATTTTTCTAGTTATACAATGGGAAAAGAAATAAGCAGAAGCATTGTTTCCATTCTAAGTGTTCTAGCCTGGAGCAATGCAAAGTGTTTCAGTTAAGATCTAATCAGAGAGACTAAAATGAATGCAATAAATGTGAACTGACTTTTCTAACCAAAGGACATTACTATGTGAGTGGAGTAGTAATACATTTTAATATATATATATTTGAACTTTTAAAAATACCTTATGAAATAAATTGAAATAAAAGCATTTTCTGAGTATATGAATAAAAATAAATTTAAATGAAATATGATTGGGTGAAAGATTTTTTGTCTTGGTCAGGTGAGAACGTTAAATTAAGATAACATATTACTTATCTAAGTTCAGTGCTACAAATGCTATTTCAAAAACTAAATGAGGAATTTTGCTTCTATCTTAAAACTCTGTAACATGTGAAGACAGTAATTGGAAGAATATTCATCTGCAACACAAGCTTTGACCAGTAAAATACTGATGGATACATAGTGCACAATCAGTATTTGTTAACTAATTGATGGTAAGAACGTTTGATTATTCTTTTTTTTTTCTAAAATGACTTTCCATTTAGATTCTTTGTTACTAATCACACAATCAAAAGGGTGCTTTTCATGATGGTCTTGCCTTTGTTATATTAATAATTCATTCAAATCAATTCCTATAACTGACTCCACCCTTCATTCTTAGTAGGCATTTGTGACATTTACTATGTAACTGTAAGAGTGGATGTATGTGATAATAGTAAATAGAAAGTCAATCCCAATTTGGTAAAACTCTGAAGCTACAATCATTAACTAAAAAATGAACTTGTCAGAAATCAGTCTTCAACTAGACAAGTTTCTTCATATTTTACATATATGCATCTTCACATTGAGATAAATCTACATAAAAGCAATCCACACCAACTACAGTGTTTCAGAGAAATTTTAGAAGCATAGAAGGTACTATTCATCTTATTCTTAGAACAACAAACTGAGACCAAAAGGATCCAGATTCCTGGTACTGAACTAACAGAATTCTATACCGAACAGTATCTGTAAAATGACTTTCTAGGATTCATCCCATAGAAAGTTTGGAATCAGTAGACTTAGAATTGATACATCCCAGAAGGCACACTATGTAAAGTGGCTAATCCATTTACATTTGTTTTGAAAGAGTGTGTGTGTGTGTGTGTGTGTGTGTGTGTGTTGTGTGTGTGTGTGTAAAACAATGGATATATAAAATCATATAAAACAAAGGGATATGAAGAAGAATAAGCCCAGAAAGACAAAGTAAAACCCTGTTTAGAATCTGCATACTGTAGGCATGTATTAATTAATTAATATTTTTTATTTCTTGGATTCTTGCGTGTGTCCCCTGATAGAGATCTTCCTTTCAGGTGTACTGGGATGCTGGCTTGGTAAGACTAACTCCAACTGCCAGTGAAGCTTCAGGCATGAATAAGGAAAGAAAGAAAGGAATGGTGGGGGATTCAAAAGATTCCCAAAATGTGAGCAAACAAATGACTGTAATTATCTAATGGACATCATAATTCTCCTATGTAAATGTAATTATTTCACTCTGTGCCTGTGGTTGTCCTCTGTTGCCTTACAGAGCATGGGGCCTTAAAATCTTACCAAGCAATTTTCAAGTGTATTAATATTTTTGTTATATTTATACACAAATACTAATTTAAATCATTAATTTCCTTCTGGACTTCTCTGATCCTGCTTTCTTGGCTTCTGGTTGTTCTCGTTTATCTGATCATTCGTGTTTAACTTTCTTCAAGACACAGCTCAATCTGAAAGCACATGCTTTTCCCAAACCCATTAGATTTTCTCCTTCCCTATTAGAGACTGTTGCTAAATTAACCTTTGAAAAGTCTATAAACACCAACAAGATATATCCTGTATTTTGCCCTCTTTAATATTCCATGCAACACTGGGAACTATGTATCTAAAATCATATTTGATGATTTAATGACCAATTTCCCTCTATTACCCAATGTTGATGTTGCAGAGATATTTTTATAATTCAGAATGGATTATTTAGACTTCTAAACTGTGATTATCTAGTAACAAAGAGCGATAGATAATTTTGTTTCAATTTGCATTACCTGAATGTGGAAGATTTTGAGATTTTCTCCATATGTTTGCAAGGCCCCTGATTTTTTTCTTCTTCTCTAAATTGCTCATATCCCTTGCCAACTTCTTTTGTGATATTTCTACTTTTCATGTTAAATCACAAGAGTTTTTTGGATTCTTTATATTATTCCACCATCAGTTTTAAGCATTGCAAATGTCTTTTTTCAGCCTATTTTTTATAAAGCTTGTATATACTCATTACAACAAATCCAAACAATAGAGCACTGTGAGTAGAAGTAATTGCCTCTTCCTGAATACTTAGGGGAAATAGGGCTATTTCTTGTTGGTTGTGGAATAATCAGCATATTTTGCAGAGTCAGGCACAAAATATGTAATCCTTATTACATGTCTTGAATAAATTAGTGTACGTTACAAGCAGAATCACCTTTAGAGGCAGGCAAGAGTTTCCATGCCCTGGGCTCCGTGCTCTAGGACACTCACGATTGTTCTCTTTTAGCTTCCTGAGGTGACGGGTCTATGTGACCAAATTAACGACTGGACATGAGCCTGAGATCCCCTTCTACACCATACTCTAAGCATCTCTGGCCTTTTCTCTGGCTCATACTCAAGACAGGCTGGGTCACAGATGAGAGAATATCTTTGGGTGGTGGCCACATAGTGGGATTCAGGTAAAGCTTGAATGTGCAAATGAAGCTGGGAGAGTAAAGGAAAGTGTGTGGGCCTGGGCTCTGCTACCGCTGTGGAGAGTCTGAAGTGCTGTTTCTAGAAACTGCAAGCTTTTAGAAAGTTTTCCAGCAAAAACAAACAAAGAAACAAACAAACAAACAAAACTAATGCATAGTCCCTCACCTTGCAGTGTCCCTGTAGTGCACCCGACTGGCAGAGCTTAACAGGGACTTCACTGTCAAAAGAGAAATATAGTTTACAGAATCAAATCTCCAGCATCACAAAAAAAGATAGACTAGTGTTGTTTGAAATTGAAAGGTAAGAACTTAGTAAATGAAACAACTTGCTAAGGAACTAGAAAAGCCACAACAATGATGAAGAGAGAGGAACGCAGTTAGAAGATTTAAGTGGTTGAAAAGAAAACCATAGGTCCCAAGTGGAGTCGTTCATGCTAGGCCAGGTTACCAAATGAGGGCTTAATAAATACCTAACCTAATTACAGTTTCGAACTTCCCCAGAAATAGAATTTTAACTGGTCAGTCAGGGCTTTTCCAGGCAGTACCAATAAGGCAACCTGTCACATGGGTCCTCTCCATGCCCCAAAGGAAGATGAGGTCATCCACTTAATAAGACCCTTTTGTAAAATGAGACAATCCACCTAGTAAGACCCTTTTGTCCCCAAAGAAAGGTCAGCTCACATGAAATGATTCTGCCTAGGACTTCTATGTCAGGCCTTTAAAAATCTTTCCCTTTGGTGTTCCCCTCTACTTGTTAGATGGGGTGCTGCCCAGTTCATGAACTGACTCATAAAGCCAATTAGATCTTCAAAATTTATTCAGTTGAGCTTTCGTTATTCAATAAAGTTAACTGATTAAAAGATTTATTATAAAGCTACCTAATCAAGGAAGTATAATATTGGCATAAGCCTAGATATTTTGATAAACAGAACAGTATAAAGAGTCCAGAAACAAAAAAAATAATACATTGTTTGGACAAATGTATGGAAAAAGTTGAATCTCATCCCCTATCTCACAAATTACATCAAAAGTAATTTAAGATGGATTATACTTCTGACTTCTAAACTTAAAAAAAAAAAATAAAGCCTCTAGAAGAAAGTATAGAGAAATATTTTCAAGAGGTTGTAATGGGCAAATATTTCTTAAAAGATGATAAAGAAATCACTGGCTACAAAATTAAAAAGATAATAATATATTGGATTTCATCAAATTTATAACTCCTATTCATCAAGAGTCCCTTTTAAGAAAATGAAAAGGCAAATCACAGACTGGAAAATTTTCACAATATTAATATCTAACAAAGGATTATTATTCATACTATACAATGAAATCTTACAAATAGACAAACAACAAAGAAAACAACCAATTTAAAAATGGAAAAGAGATAATTCAATCACAACTGAAAATACAAATGGCCAATAAATACACAAAAAAATTGCTCAAGAATATTAGTCATAAGGGAAATATTAATGAAAACCCCAATTTGATACATTTCATACCCATTTGATTGGCTAAAATGGAAAATACAATTAGAAGCGGTAAGCCCAACTACCTCTTCTTTGTTCCTATCCCAAATAATAAGAATATTTTTGCTTCGGGGCATGTGGGTAGCTCAGTTGGTAAAGCATCAGAGTCTTGGTTTCTGTTCAGGTCATGATCTCAGGGTTGTAAGATTGAGCCCCATGTTGGGCTCCGTGTTAAGCATGGAGTCTGCTTGAGATTCTCTATCCTCTGCTCCCTCTGCCCCTCTCCTCAGTCACACTCTCTTTCTCTCTCTCTCTCAAAAATAAATTTTTGCTTCATATTCAAAACATTTTCTTATTGCTGATGATCCTATTCAAAAGCAATTGAATGCTAAAAAAGAATTGTTACATTTTAAGATATTTTAATACTATTATCTAAATATAAGTGATGATTGAGATTTTTATTTTTATTTTTTTAAGATTTTATTTATTTATTCGACAGAGATAGAGACAGCCAGCGAGAAAGGNTGATTGAGATTTTTATTTTTATTTTTTTAAGATTTTATTTATTTATTCGACAGAGATAGAGACAGCCAGCGAGAAAGGGAACACAAGCAGGGGGAGTGGGAGAGGAAGAAGCAGGCTTCCAGCGGAGGAGCCTGATGTGGGGCTTGATCCCATAACGCCGGGATCACGCCCTGAGCCGAAGGCAGACGCTTAACCACTGTGCCACCCAGGTGCCCCTGTGATTGAGATTTTTAAAGTAAGAGTAATGTGAACATTTGAATTGATTACTACTCTTATTAGTCTTATTACTAGTACTACTACTAGTAATATTCCAAATTCATCTAGCTTCATTCTCCGGTGAATATCTCAGACTGAGATCTGATCATCAAAAACATGCAGATCAGAGTTAGGGGCTTAAAAAGAGGGTGTTGTGTCATCAAAGGAGCAGGAAGCAACTTTAAAGAAAACAACAATCTAGTGAATCAATGATTGCCAGAAAATCTCCCAAGAATTATTTCCTTCAAATGGGTTTGAATCTACCAAGGTGAGTTTCTCTCATGAAAAGTATCCTCTCCCCAAGCCCCACTCCAACTCCCAGCCAACAACACAGAATTAAATCCACCTAATGTTCAAAAAAAACGAACTGCACAGAAACCTACCATGTATTTACTGAAAGTGGAATGGACTTGAGAAGTTAAGCACTATTTATTTGTTTCTCATTCTCATTTCTTCTTTCAAATACCCCTAGCCAGGCCCTAAGCTCAGGAAAGAAAGTGTGGAAAACATACCATTGAATGAGATTCCCAGTCAACTTCAATAATTTATATCACTCTCTGTTATAACTCCTGCAATACTTAAAAGCATCTGCTATACAGAAAAATCTCTAGTGGAGTGTCCATGTGCAAAGACATCTAAAAGCTCAAAAGGGACATGTATGAATTATTAAAGCAACAATTGCAGAACATAAAGATCTGTAGATACTAACAACTCGTGGTTTATCTAAAAGCATTTAACAATAAGATGCCCCTATTGAAAGATGGTGGCAAAATCACAGTCCCTGGGAATTTCCTCTGATTTAATTTATGGAAACTTTCATATTTCCTAAAATGATGTAATTATTTTTAAGGAACTTAATTGTTTTTTAAAGATTTTAAAAATTGGAAAACGCACAGAATCAAAGCAAACTTACGTATATCTGTATTTAGGAGGAGAAGCATGAGGAAGGCTACCAGAGTTGAAAGGCACAGTGATCATAATTTAATGCCGTTGAAATTTATTATTTTTCATATTTATAAAAATCATATGACTATGTCTTTGAAGACTGCTATGCAAACGAAGGAGTTTAGTGAAAAACTGTCATGGTAAACCTTCTATGGATAACGTTGTCTTCTTGTGACTTTCTTTGATTGAATTAACTTAATGTTATGTCATGTGTCGAACAAAAAAAAACTTCTTGAGAGAGAGAATATATCTTGAAAGATATACGCACATGTAGGTGATTAAGACATTTATTCATCTTCCAAAAATAAGCCAAAAGGGGTTTGCACAAATATATATCATGCTGAGATAAGAGGAAAATACATTTAAAACTTGGCAAATAAATTACGGATACTTTAAATTGGGTCTTTATTTTCATTATGAACTAACCAAAACAACATATGTTTAATGATGAGTAAACAACAGATTGCACTACATTTATAAAAAGTGAATTTCTTCTGAAAAAGTGAAATCTTGTGTCTCCTAATTACCACCAATAATTATGCTTGAGGTAAATCTCATAAACTATGATATTAACATTGGATAAATAGGTAGCCCTCATTTATTTGGAAGTGGTTGAAAACACCCTTTTTAAAATCATGTATGTGTTTACTGCCTCTAAATATCTTCCCCAAGTAAAGGTCAGGTGAATATTCTCTATTTTAGCATCACTAAATGTAACCTTTTGTTTGTTTGTTTGTTTTTTGTTAATCAATCTCTGTGTATGGCTCACCCAGGCAAAAGATACTCCTGTGTTGGTCACTGTTATTAATATGAAAAATTAATGGATATACATTTAAATTGTTAACATTTATTGTGCATATAAAATGGAAACCATGAGCAAAATGATTTTATAGATATTATCATTTTAACCTCTTAAGATTCTGGCACAACAAGGTGTTTACCAATGGATAACATGTTGCCTATTCTTTTGGAAAATGAGAAAATCTAACCAGTATACCCAGCTTTAGGTCCTCGGTAGATAAATTCTGGGCCCTCTTTTAGGGCTTTGTTTCTCTACAGTAAAGAGGCCAGGGTGGGTTTACTGCTCACACAAAAGGAAAAAGGTATGCTTCTCTTTTTGTAGTTTAGAATTGTCACCTGGTAGTGTTCACCAGCGGGGGACTGTATTTTGTCCCCTCTCTTACATCTGGATGTGGCTATTTGAGTAATTCTCTAAAGGAAATGTGAAGTGAAACATGTAACTTCTGGAGAAAAATGGTTAAAAAGTGGAAATAGCTTTCTCCACCTCTTTTCTCCTGAATGCCAGCTGGAATCAGAGGAATCCAAAGCCTTAATAGAGATTCAAAGCTGAAGATACTGTGTCCTTATATCATCAATTGGAATAAAGTCACTAATGAAACACAACACATGCATTGGAGTATTAGCAGAGGGAGAGTTTTTAAAATTCTAATTTATTCTACACCCATTTTTTGGATGAATGAATGAAAGCTCAGAGTTTAAGAAAGTTTCTCAAGGACACACCTAGGAAGAGTTAAAGCTGAGACTCCTTGAATCCCTGTTTAGGCTCAACTGATAATCAACTCATGGCACTCTTTCTTTCCTCCTATTTTTTAGACTCATGAGGAGAAAAAAAAGTATCCAGATCTATATTATTTCCTGTATTAATTTTTCATTGCTGCTGTAACAAACTGCTATAAATTTAGTGGTTCAAAGCAACACAAATTTATGTTATAGTTCTGTGACTTAGAAGTCCTACATGGGTCTCATAGGACTAAAACCACTGTATTGACAGGGCTTTGTTACTTTCTAGAGGAGAAACTGTTTCCTTGCCTTTTTCAGCTTATGGAGGCTGTCCATATTCCTTGACCTTTTTCCATCTTCAAAGCCAACATTGCATTTTTTTTTCTTCATAGTCACATCTCCTTCTGACTCCACTATTTTGCTTTTCTCTTCAACTTGCAAGAACCCTTCTGATGGCAATCTCCCCATTTTTGTGTCAGGCAATTAGCAACCTTAATTCTATCTGTAATCTTAAGTGCCGTTTTGCCAGGGAACTTAACATATTCCTAGGTCCCTGGGATTGAGATGTGGCCTTCTTGGGGTAGGGGGTGGGGCATTTTTCTGTCTACCACACTTCTCAAACCATACTGTTAACCATTATACAGAGTGCTTCATGACCTGGACCTTATGTGGTGATGGTAACACTTATGAAATGAACCCAGGGAATTTTCAAGATAAGATGCTAGAAAATATAATAGTCATTTCTTGATTGTAAGTTATCTTCGGATAGCTTTCAGCCATTGTCTCCATACCTTTTCTGTTGGAAACCTTCTTTCACAAGCCAAATACTTTTTTTTCTCCTCATGAGTCTAAAAAAGAGGAGGAAAGAAAGGCGCTCCTATAGTCACCCACAGCAGGTAGATTACAGTGCAATTTTCAGCATCAATAAAGTGTTATATCTAAGGAAAGAATCATTAGGGCTTCATTTTTCTCATGTTCATTTCTAGAGTATTCATGTAGGCACTCTCCTACCAAGTAGCTCAAGTAAATATAAACATAACCAGTAGGCAGACCTATATAAATAAAAACAGGGAAGTCCAGATGATAGAAAGATATGCACAAAGGGAATATACGTTTTTATGGTGCTGCTATATGAGCGTAAAGGGATGGGATTTGTGAAAATAGAGTGTGCTATCAAAAAAGAATCAAGATGTCTTAAAAGAAAATATGAGTAGCTCTGCTTTAATTTTACATTAACTATACATGTAAGAAGGTTTTAGGTTTTAAGAAACAAATTGTCAAATGAAGTATAATAGAAGATTGAGATCTGAATATTCAGAAATTTAAATTCAGCCAATTCAAATTCCTAAGTCTTATGTATATGTTTACTGTACCCTTGACGATTGCTATACATAAAATTAAGTTTTATATGGATATGCTGACTGGAGGAAGGAGCAGTACTTGCCATGCAAAGGCACACCTCAACTTGGAACTAGTTCTCTCATGGCGTGGGAGAGTGAACCTGGAACGTCTACAAGCACGCTTACATTAACTAGCTATATGACCTTGAATCACCACCTAACTTCTCTGTTCTCTGTTTCCTATGTATAAATGTAGGTTTGGACTTGAGTGGTTCTCAAACATGAGCATGCCTCAACATCAACAAGAGAGCTTGTGAGAAACTGCAGTGCTGGTCCCCAGGCTCAGAATTTCTAACTGAGCAGGTCTGGAGTGGGACTCAAAAATTTATATGTCAAACAATTCTCGGGTGATGCCAACCTGCAAATCCAGGGCCATACTTTGAGAATCATGAGAATAAATGAGTAATAGCTCTTCTAGCCGTCGCCAAAGTGCATCTGAGTCACTGCATATGCATTATCGTCCCCACTCATTCTTTCCCTTCTTTGCTCTTCCAAGTGATTCTTGTGATCTTTCACACCCTGCTAAGAATTAGCAGGTTATGTAATCATTTCAACATGGTAACTCTTCAAATCTGTGTCAACAATGAAATCCTATGTAGAAAATATGTTCAGCAGAATGAAAGGATGGAAGAATGGTGAGAAGGAGGGAAGGAAGAGGAATTCCAATTGCACTGGGTTGTTACCAGTGACAGATGCTAAAAAAGATAGAGGAAAATATAAGAATTATAAGGATCCTGGTGTGAAAAAGTGTAATGATACGTGAGTGAAGGCCATAAGAGGAACAGATGTAAGGCTGTGATCGAAAAAGAAGAGAAGAAACCAGATCTTGTAGTAATTGAGAAATCGAGTTTATTGTGTTTCAGAAATTACCTATATGACAAGCAAGGGTTATTTGCTAAACTCTGGAAGTTCCAAATTGAAACTGTTGAACTAAAGTTTCAAATGGAAACGAGTTGGGCCGAGTCTACAAAGCATCTTAGAAACAACTTACATTGCACTACAGAAATGACAATAATCATCAGGATAAGAATACTGCAAATGACCCACGCAGTTAGAATCTCTGTGAAGACTCATCCTGAGTTCAGACGATGTGGTCTCTGTGGCAGCTCATGGACAATGGTGCATCTGCAGTACATTACCCTGGGAGGTGAGAATTACCCTGGAGTCCAGCATGGTCTGCTGTCATCAGAATGTGTGATTGCCTTACAGTCTGAAGCATCTAGTGTCAGAGAGAGCCAAAGATCCTGGGCTGCTACGGCTCATAGAGGTCAGAAATAGCAAAATATGTTTCTAATTAACGAGTCAAGCATAGAAAAAAAAAAAACCAAACTGTTGCATTTCTTTGGATGGCAAAATTATTGGCTTTTCATCCTATGTAGCCAAAAAGGAAATAATGACAATGTTTCAAACAAGATGAACTCAAAATGATAATGCAGCCCTAATGAATCTTACAAGCAAGACTTCGGAAGAATTCTCCAGATTGCCATGGCAGCTTCTCATTAGTGCCTTTCTGTGGTTACCAAGTGATTCCAGCAACAAAATGCCCTGCTGCAGAAGCAGGCGAAGGCAGATGAAAGCATGTGAACTTCACTCTTAAAGTACAAGTTTGAACACATTTATTTGGGTAAGCCCTGGGGAGAAAGGACTACACTGCGTATATCAGGCAGTTTGCCAGGTTCTTAAATTCCACAACGGCACATTCTATACAGTTTCCCCCAACTACATCTGTAACCCTGACTATGAATGTTATGAGGGAAAAGAAAAAAAAAACTGGTAATCAACTGGGAATCAACTCACTACACTCTTTTTAACCTGTTAGCTGTGAAAATCAAGTGATAAAAATTCACAAAAACTGTACATTTTTTTCATTGACTACAATTGTCTTACAATTACCTAACATGCAAAACAATTAATGCAACACTTAAAATAACCTGAAAGGAATCATTTGAAGGAGTTAAATGATTGGACGTAAACAACCAAGGGCTTGACTAAATCATTAGTAAGGCACACGGTCTCATTTATTTTCTTCCAGTAATGTTATAACAGAAGATTTGTGAATGGCAGTACACCATGAAGGTTGACTTAAATCCTCCTGGGAAAGAAAAGGAGATTGAATGTACCTAGCAAAATTTATAATCAGACAGTAATGTAATATTAATACTTAATTTCAATAGTTAGCTGCTTTGGGGATTCCTTTTATGACCTCCCTTGTTTCTGGAATTTAACAAGGGTCAGACCCATGCACATGTGAAACACACTCATGTTTCCCACGCTGCTCATCTCATTGATAGCTATAAGCTACTTGAAGGTGGTATCTTTCTACGCCCCTGACCTTGTCGCAGCGGTCCTCTGGGCAGCTCTCCTTCACCACCAGAGCCTGCCCTACACTGTTAGTGCATACACTTGTGGACAGCTTTCACATCTTAGACATGATAGATTTGCATATTTACTATGGCAGTTCTCCAGCACGTAGCAATACATTGCCTTATTCTTACAAAACCAATATACTAGTATAGTTAAATAAAATAATAAATAAAGTCTCCTTTGGAAATGGAGCTTTATTTAATTTCATAAAGTCGCCATGGAGGTTAAAAGTAGCTCCGATTTCTTCCCTAGGATGTTCTCCAAATTGCAAAACTCTGGATGGTTAATCAAAGCTTTTGTGTCATTGCTGGTACCAGACTGTCCTCCTGAAGAAAGTCTGAAATGTGTCAGTTTCTTGAAATCTGTGTCACCTGGCCTAATTTCTGCATCTTGAATTTTATACACTCTTTCATACACATGGCCTCTTTAGCTGTGGTCACTCTCACTCTCTGTAGAAATGAGGTATTGTCTTTGGAGCGTGGGTAGCAGGAGACATCAGTGGGTCTCCATCTCCCCATGCCTCGGCAGGGGACCCAGATGCATGGACATTGCCTTCGGTCTGCCTCATCCACTCTCACTGTGCACATCCAAGCATTCAGAGGAGCTCCTCAGGGGCTTGAATCCCTGTTTAGGCTCAACTGATAACTCACGGCACTCTTTTTAACCTGCTAGCTTAATTCTTTTTAGTTCTTTCCTTTCTGACCTCAATTATCTTTTGTCTTTGCCTGTATGAGGATCTCAATTTGCAGTCATTATTTTTCAATATATCCTCTCTTCTTGCTCAGGATCCTATAAAGACTAATATTTTATAAATCCAGGTATTCATTTATTTTGCATTCCTTAAAATAATGATATAGCATTCCTTAAAATTAAAAAAAATCAAAGATCTTGGGAAATTATATTTTTCTCTTTTTTGAGCAGTAAAGAGAGGATAAGCAATGTCTCTAGAAGACAAAACTGAGGAAAACACATCTGATTCTCTTATGGAAAAGGAAATTAACTAGTATGAAACAAATGAGAAACAAAAAACAAAAAACCTCTTTATCTACTCTTCAGCAGTTTAACAAGGGTAACATGAGTTCTGAACACAAAGATAAAGCAGAATGGATTCTTTCAAATTTGAACTGGAGTATTAAAGAGATTTTATTTTATATTGATAATATGGCCCAAGTGACTACAGAAGATTACCAAGAAAGATAACAGCAAATATTAAACATGTGGTTTTCCTCCTCTAATATAAAGTAAAATAAAGCAAAGTATTATATATTGAAGTTCTCTATCATTATTCTTAGTTTACATGATTCCCAAATTATAGTTAAGTATATATGTAATTATTATTATATGTAAATATCATAAAATAAGTATCAGTGGCTTAGTTTTAACAGTTACAGAAATGGAAGATTTTTTAATATATTAGAACCATATTATACAGAGTATTTGGTGCAATAAATTATTATACAGCGTTCATCATTTTAGGATTTTCCTTTAATAAAATCAAAGCAGGTTTCCAACTTTAAAGATATGTCAAGAAACTTTGAGATTCATATTTTTTATCATATTACTTAAATAAACTAGGTAACTTGGATAATTTGTAACATAGCCAACTCAGACTATTTATAGATCACTAGGTTAAATTCACAGATCTATCTCCTGATGGATATATATGCAGTAGGTGGATATGCGAATGGCTCAACAGGAAGAAAAAACAACAACCAAAAAAACAAAACAAAACAAAAAGAACCCCAGCATCCATAGGGAAAGAAGTGACCAAAAGGATTTCATTTTTAAAAAATGTCTTCAATCTCTCCAAATCTTGTTGTGAAATTGGATAAAGTAGTTCATACTACAATAATTCAAAAATCAAAAACCACTCAGATTGATAAATGAAAATGAAGGAAATCATTCAAGAGAAATTACTTTTTTCAATTGAATTCAGAATGGGCAGCCTAGCGAAATTACAGACACCATTTAAAACAAGAAGCTTACAAGATCAGGTAGATAATAAAAAAGGAAATCAGGACACCTAGGTAAGCTTCTCAGTCAGAGAAAGTTATATGCCATCTGAAAGAATCCCTAATTGTGACCCATGTGAAACACACACACACAAACACACACACACACACGGCTACAGTTTAAGACGATCCCATTTGCTGTATCTTCTTATACACTTTGCTTCCCAAATAATCTGATTTACCCCCTTTGTAATTAAAATGGAGAACTAACCTAGAAACTTGTAAAATCTTCCTTGATGTTACTATAGATTGTCCATGATCTCATTTTTTTAAATAGCAAAATTAAATATATATATATATTTCTGTGATAATATTCAAATAGTTGAGTCTCTACTCCATAGTAACAGTAACCACATGAAAAAAAAATCTCTTTGTGGCTTTGGGAAGTTATATGAGCTCTCTAGTACCAATTCCTTATCAATAGAATGAGATACTTTGTGTTTTTATCCGAAAAAGGGAGCTGTGGACTAACACTTAAAGTTGATCAAATGTGCCAAGAGCTCTGGAGGAGAGCATGTCTAACTGTGAAATATTTACTATGTGATAGGCATCTGAGTTTCCATTTTTAATAAAGTTGTTGATGAGAAACACCAATCAGGGAGACTATCACTGTATTGCCTGTTGTTTTTGCCTGTGGTTTTATTTATTTATCTTTTATAGCAAATTGAGAAAATCCTTGAAAAATGAGTCAAGCATGATTTAATTTCTAAATGTCTTATTATTTTAGTCCTCTAAAGGTGACATTTTTAATGATGTTTTCCGTTATATGTTATGCTAATTGGGAACTCTCTATTATGTATAGATCAAGGATTTTATATTTCTGATAGAATAAAATACAATAGTGTGAAGTAAATGACAAAAACATGAGCACAAGGGAGGCATATACGTGTCCAGTGTGGCATAGCCAATAGTCCGTGAGAGGCACCTCTCAATGTACATGTTAGTTGACCAAAAGCAGTATTACAACATTTCCTGATATTTCTTTAAAACATATGTCAGAAACTGGTAGCACACAAGTTGCAGCCAGACAACACATCAGACTTACTGGGTCTACTGAGATGTCAGAACACTTTTTTTTTTTTATTAGCTGCAAATATTGAATAATTCGGATATCTCAGATGCATGACTGCTTTTTTCATTTCATTCTTTTATAAGAACAGTTGAGAAAGAGGAGAAAAAGAAGGCATGCTAGTGTATTTGAAAAACACTACATCTTTAAATAGGCAAGAATGGTCTAAGGCTAATTTATCAGTTGCCATTTATCATGATGTTTTTATTATCTTTCTCTCAACCAATCAGCATCACTTACATTATCAGCCTGCCCTCGTTGGAACTGGTGCCTATAATTCCCATATTAATAGTACCATGTAGAGATTAATGGAAAGATTAATATAATAGAAAGCATAAATAAAACTGGTTTTGATTAATTTACCTGTACTTTATAATCTTTATAATCTTCAGTTTCCTTATCTTTAAAATGGTGATAGTATCAATCATGAAAAGTGTCCAGAAGATTCATTGGAAATGCGTTTCTAGAAATAACAAAACAAAATTTTAAGAAATATTTTACCACTAGCATTTCTTACTAAGTTATAAGGACAACAAGGAAGAAAATGATTTGATTGATACTAGGAATATATATATATATATATATATATATATTATATATATATATAATTCCATAAACCTTTCAGATGAATCAAGACATCTTTATATCTCATAAAAGTGCAAGCTAAATAGGATTCCAAATCATCTCTGTGAAATAAAAATTCTTAATATTTGGTAATCTCACGAATAAAAATAGCTGGATATACACTTGTATTTAATTTTAGTAAGCCAAATCAAGACATTAGGAAAATGTTTACAATATCCAATATTTCCTACAACTACAATAATGTCTTCCCAAATGCCAAATATATTTCTTCTCTTTCTTTTCTCTGTTATCAGTCTCCTTCATAACTGAAATAGAGAGAGCAGGATAACAGGTGTTGCAAGCTTAATCTCTGGCAAAGGTATAGAACACCATGGAATGGGACAATCACTTTGAGATAACCTAGCAAATTTGAATCTGAGAAAACTGAGATTCAGAAAGGTAAAGTAATTGATCAGAGGTAGCACAGTTTATTAATAAAAGATCAGAAACTCTGATCTGGAAATCATAACTCCTAGGTCAGTAGGTTTTCCAAAAATAGTATGTTAGTTCCACCCACACTTAATTATAAACATATATGCAATTTTTCAACTGAAGACTTAATCATATGTGTTATGGAACACTATCTTCATCACTATAATTCAAATATACGTTAGGTATTCTGAAGAACGTACAAATAACAAGCCACTTATTCCAGCAATTATTATAGATTATTTTCAGAACCAGAATGACCAAGAGGAAGTAAGTTGAGACTATTTACATCATTACAGGGGGCAAAAAAAGAAGAGCATGATTTGTTCATCTTTGCCTTTCCAGTTACTAAAATTGAGTCTTATTTTCAACAGATACATTTGAGAGCATTGGAGAGGAATAAAGAATATAAAAATATAAGCTTCAGACTAGAAAACAAATTGGCAAAACATCTAATAAGAGAGGTGCATCCAAAATAAACAAGGAAATCTTAAAACTCAACAATAAAAACAAAGAAGCCCACCATAAAATGTACAGAAGAGCTATACGGACACTTCACTCGAGAAGATGTATAGATGTAAAATAAGCATAGGAAAAGATGCTCAACATCATCTGCCATTAGGAAAATACAAATTAAAACAACAATGTGATATTACTACACATCTACTAGAATAGACCAAAAATTAAAAATGGACAATACAGTTTACTAGAGAAGATAGAGAGCAACTGGAACTCTCTCATTCATAGCTTTTTCGCAGACTGTTCAAAAACTAAATACAGTTTACCATATGATCCAGCAATCCTATTTACTTAACTCATTTGAAAATTCATGTTCACAAAGAAATCTGCATGCCAATGTGTAAACATACTTTATTTATACTCTCCCTAAACTGGAAGCAATCAAGGTGTTCTTCAACAGGTAAACAGATAGACAAACTGGAAAACCATACAATGGAATACTTCTGAGCTATAATAAGGTATCAGCTACAAAACCATACAAAGATAAGGATAATTAGAAAGTGCTTATTTCTAAGTTCAAGAAGTCAGTCTGAAAAAACGTATTGTTTTATTTCACATCAGTTTCTGGAAAGGAAAAATGATGGCGATAATAAACATACCAGTGGTTGCTGGGGGCTTAGGAAATAGAATAGATGAAGAATAGGAGACATATAAGGTGATGAAATTATTTTATGTGAGTTTTGTAATGGTGGGTACATGCAACTGTGCCTTTATCAAAAAAAAAAAAAGGAAATATACAGGACAAAAATAAACCTTAACATAAGAGAATTAAAAAAAGTATTTTAGGAAGTTGGGAGTTCCTTGCATAGAATGTGGACTATAACAAAAACAAACAAATAAACTCTCCCCCAACCCTCTAACTGTATTACAAATGTATGAAATAACCTCACTCAAAAGGGTGGGGAAGTCATTGATGTAAGATGTTCAGGAAATAAGTGGAGGCTATGAGAATAAAGCACTGTATTCTATTTAATAAGGTTATT
>NC_048220.1:71423625-71424026 GCF_002007445.2 Ailuropoda melanoleuca | reverse complement strand
TTTTATTATCTTTCTCTCAACCAATCAGCATCACTTACATTATCAGCCTGCCCTCGTTGGAACTGGTGCCTATAATTCCCATATTAATAGTACCATGTAGAGATTAATGGAAAGATTAATATAATAGAAAGCATAAATAAAACTGGTTTTGATTAATTTACCTGTACTTTATAATCTTCAGTTTCCTTATCTTTAAAATGGTGATAGTATCAATCATGAAAGGTGTCCAGAAGATTCATTGGAAATGCGTTTCTAGAAATAACAAAACAAAATTTTAAGAAATATATTACCACTAGCACTTCTTACTAAGTTGTAAGGACAACAAGGAAGAAAATGATTTGATTGATACTAGGAATATATATATATATATATATATATATATATATATATATATTATTCCA
>NC_048220.1:71409436-71423296 GCF_002007445.2 Ailuropoda melanoleuca | reverse complement strand
AAATAACAAGCCACTTATTCCAGCAATTATTATAGATTATTTTCAGAACCAGAATGACCAAGAGGAAGTAAGTTGAGACTATTTACATCATTACAGGGGGCAAAAAAAGAAGAGCATGATTTGTTCATCTTTGCCTTTCCAGTTACTAAAATTGAGTCTTATTTTCAACAGATACATTTGAGAGCATTGGAGAGGAATAAAGAATATAAAAATATAAGCTTCAGACTAGAAAACAAATTGGCAAAACATCTAATAAGAGAGGTGCATCCAAAATAAACAAGGAAATCTTAAAACTCAACAATAAAAACAAAGAAACCCACCATAAAATGTACAGAAGAGCTATACGGACACTTCACTCGAGAAGATGTATAGATGTAAAATAAGCATAGGAAAAGATGCTCAACATCATCTGCCATTAGGAAAATACAAATTAAAACAACAATGTGATATTACTACACATCTACTAGAATAGACCAAAAATTAAAAATGGACAATACAGTTTACTAGAGAAGATAGAGAGCAACTGGAACTCTCTCATTCATAGCTTTTTCGCAGACTGTTCAAAAACTAAATACAGTTTACCATATGATCCAGCAATCCTATTTACTTAACTCATTTGAAAATTCATGTTCACAAAGAAATCTGCATGCCAATGTGTAAACATACTTTATTTATACTCTCCCTAAACTGGAAGCAATCAAGGTGTTCTTCAACAGGTAAACAGATAGACAAACTGGAAAACCATACAATGGAATACTTCTGAGCTATAATAAGGTATCAGCTACAAAACCATACAAAGATAAGGATAATTAGAAAGTGCTTATTTCTAAGTTCAAGAAGTCAGTCTGAAAAAACGTATTGTTTTATTTCACATCAGTTTCTGGAAAGGAAAAATGATGGCGATAATAAACATACCAGTGGTTGCTGGGGGCTTAGGAAATAGAATAGATGAAGAATAGGAGACATATAAGGTGATGAAATTATTTTATGTGAGTTTTGTAATGGTGGGTACATGCAACTGTGCCTTTATCAAAAAAAAAAAAAGGAAATATACAGGACAAAAATAAACCTTAACATAAGAGAATTAAAAAAAGTATTTTAGGAAGTTGGGAGTTCCTTGCATAGAATGTGGACTATAACAAAAACAAACAAATAAACTCTCCCCCAACCCTCTAACTGTATTACAAATGTATGAAATAACCTCACTCAAAAGGGTGGGGAAGTCATTGATGTAAGATGTTCAGGAAATAAGTGGAGGCTATGAGAATAAAGCACTGTATTCTATTTAATAAGGTTATTTTTCATGGAGTTAGAGGCGGAAATTGCTATACATGGATAATTTAACTGAAAAAATTAGAAAGTGAATTGCAGAGGGTAGGAGACAGTCTTCTTAACTGTTGAAGTGGGAGCATGGAGANGCACTGTATTCTATTTAATAAGGTTATTTTCCATGGAGTTAGAGGCTAACAATTTGGAAATTGCTATACATGGATAATTTAATTGAAAAAATTAGAAAGTGAATTGCAGAGGGTAGGAGACAGTCTTCTTAACTGTTGAAGTGGGAGCATGGAGACAGGCAATGGGAGAAGGCTAGAAAGATCCACATGGTAATGAATTATGCATCTATATGCGTTCATGTTTAGTTGAATACAGATATAGATGGGTATACACGGAGAGACATTTATGCACATGAGTCTATGCTTGAGTTAGTATACGTGTATTTCCTTGTTTTGTCACCCAAGAACCTGGAAGCATCAACATCCCACCAGCAATGATCACACTTACTACCCAGATCTTGGTCTCTAATATTATTCTCCAAAAAAGAAAACTGAAACACTTTGGAGCAATGACTGATTCTAGCACTGGAGGGCATGGCATATACGAGATGTGCTTTCAGTGTCTTGTAATGCCAGAAAATAAAGAAATGCTCAAAAAGAAATAAATAATGATTGAATATGTTGAAAAGAAAAACAAAAACACAAAAACCACACAGAAGCCAACTGTGAAACGTTCCCAAGAGTCAAGGCTGGACAAAATTGAGCAACACATTTTTAAAGGGATAATTTAATTATAACCTAAAGTATAAAATAAATATCTATTAGTCCACAATGATATAAATAAATGATTAAATAAAATTTTAAAAGTTGAGAAGAATCGGGGTGTCTGGGTGGCTCAGTTGGTTAAGCATCTGACTTCAGCTTAGGTCATGATCTCAGGGTCCTGGGATTGAGCCTCAAATAGGGCTCCTAGCTCAGAAGGGAGTCTGTTTGTCCCTCTCCCTCTGCCCCTCCCCCACTTGTGCTCTGTCTCAAATAAATAAATAAAATCTTAAAAAAAAAAGTCAAGAAGAATAAGCAAATCTCCCATCTTGAAGAATTCCAAGTGATTTATGCTGATACTTCATGCTCAAGGAGGGCAAGCATTATCTCCCCAGGCTGTGCCTAGTGACCTCCTTTCAAAGAAGATAATATAAGACGGGGGAGGAAGAATAACTTTATAATGAAGAAATACGGCAAACACGACTTTGGTTTGATGATCATGAAAACATCATCAGTAATGTCACACAGACAGCATTTACCCTTGATATGATGTTAGGAGAATGGCATTTCACCTCCATGGTCTCCCTACCAAAAACCCATAACCTCAATATCATCAAAGGAAATTTCAGACGAATCCCAACTGAGGAACACTGTACAAATCATTTGATAATCCTCAAGTCTGTCAAGGTCCTCAAAGACAAAGAAAATCTGAGAAACTGTTATAGGCAAGAGGAACCTAATTTGACATGACAACTAAACATAATGGGATATTTTAGTCGCGATGTTGAAACAAACAAAAGACTAAATTTTTAAAAACCTAAAATAATCTGTATAAAGCATGAGCTTCAGTTAATAATAATGTATCAATATCAGTTTTTTAACTGTGACAAGTGCACCATACTGATACGTTACTAATAAGGGAAACTAGGTATAAGGGTTATGGGTACTCTGTATTATTTTACAACTTTTCCATAAATCTAAATCAATTTTAAAATCAAAACCTTATTTTTAAAAACAAAAAATATAGAAATCACCACTGATTCTGGAAATTCAATGGGAAATACATTTATTTTTAATGTCTGATTTAAACACTCATTGTTTAATGCCTGATTATCACGGTTTGAAAGCTGGACAGGGTTGGTTTGGATTGTGTGGCTATATTACAGATGAAGAAGAAACAATGTAAAGGAGATACGTGATGCCCTCTAATGATAAACCTCTATTCTACAAATAGGCATAGAGTCAGTAAGCAGTAATTATAAGAAGGAGAAAGACTAGGAGCTTATCTGAAATCATCCAAAATGTTAAAAACAGGAATCACAAAGTTCATAAATACCAATGAAAACCTGAAATCACAACAGTGCCACGTGTAGACTATGTTCTAGACTGGAAAAAGCTTTTTATTTATTAGAGTTCAGTTAGCATTACATACTGGAAAGCATATGAGAATTACACTTACGAAAACATGCTATCGTTATTAACTTAGTTGATGATATGAAACTGAATCCGCCCAAATGCCAGTCACATCATTTCTAAATCTGCAAAATCAAATTAAATAATATATAGAGAGTACTTTTTAAATAGTAAAATCTTAAATAAATGCTACTTTCTTTAATCTCCAAATACAGACCACCCAAGATCTTATATTTGCAGGCAAATGATAGAGATAAAAGATCAGTTTAGTAAACATAGTATATTAACCGAAGTGCTTAAAACTGGGTTGACTTAGGCATCTGTGAACTGGTTTAGAGCTTTGTGAGTAGAAAGGGTCAGGGGTCTAGCATTACAGTTCTACGCATGAAAATGCACGTCAAAAAAATGGCTGAAATACTTGATACCAGGTAAATTGCTACCAACAGAAAAACACAATATCAATAGAAACTATGTGTTCTCAGCTCTGCAACTGTGCCCCTAACATTTAATTGAACATCCTTCCAATTTCTTTCTACCAATTTGTATCAGTTGATACAAAATAAATAATAAATCTTTGTAAACTTCCAAACACTTAATGATAGACTGTCCCCACTCTGCATGGTAGTCTGGGACCATAATAGTTATCACGCAATTTATCATCTTAATAACTGTTCCGTGAACTTTAATTTTTTTGGTTAACATTTTAGAAATCCTGTCAGTTATAAATATGTAAGAAAGTTTAAAAAATACACTAATATTTATTTTGTGCACTGTATTTTACATTAGAAACAATGAGATTAAAGTGTTTTATTTCTTTCGATGTAACAGTAAACAGTGTTTACCTTCTAGTCATATGATGCAAAGAGAGAAAGCATCTTTCATATATCTTGGAAATTATAACATGCCTTTCTAAATTTGATCAGTGGTAACATTTTATCCCTTGCCCTTTCAGTGACATGAAATGTTTCCAGCATTCCCTTAGTGTATTTTTTTGGCCAGTGTCACTTCCTCTGAGACTTCTCCATCCTTTTCTTCACAACTGCTTTCCTCCTTTATGTCTCTAAGTTTCCTTCACTCCGCCCTGTTGGCATTGTATCCAGAGGCTTGTCAACAGCGTGTCAACATTCCCACGATCAGCTATTTCTTCTCTAACTCCACTTCTGTTGATTCAAAGTTTCCTTCAAGTGTTATCCCTTTTAATTCCTTTGCTACACTTTCATCTTTGTTGGCCAATTCAATAACCCACTTCTGTAAAATATCACATGGGCTTATCGCTGGGGACAAAGCGTCAGTACAACTACATGCTAAGTATCGGTGCATAAACCGAGTATGTGTGTGGTGACCACTTTTCGATAGACTTTGAAAGAAGTGATGGGATTGGTATTGATCATGATGCAGATCTACGTTATTTACACAGTGATTTATGGACTGAGGTAAGGCAGTCAAGTTTGTACTTCACACAATTACTCACAGTTAATATATTCTAGCAACTGATGTTGGATGTTGTTGGGAGACTGGTATTATTTAACTAATCTGTCCTAACTGAAATCTATGCATATCATAACCATGCAAAACAGTAACTATCGATAAAACAAGAAGAGATTATAAAATAAATCCACTTTCAATTACCATTTTTACATATATGTAAAATTTTTCATGACAAAATTGTTTCAGTTTCTCAGCAGGTGGCCATCTATTAGAATAGTTATNCCCAAAATAAATCCACTTTCAATTAACATTTTTTCATATATGTAAAATTTTTCATGACAAAATTGTTTCAGTTTCTCAGCAGGTGGCCATCTATTAGAATAGTTATAACCTTTTCAACAATTAAAGAAATATTTGTTAAGCAATTGGAATAATCCTTCTCGGTGGAGAACAGAAAGAAAACTAACCTCTGTCCTCACAGTGCTGACATGGCAGTGAAGAAAATACGCAGTAAAAAAGATAAGTGAGTAATGAAAACTAGCATAATAACAACAACAAAGGGGAGAATGAAGCTGGGAAATGTAGCGTAGTGTCAGGGAGGTGGTTAAAATTGTCAATAGGGTGATCAGAGAAGATTTCACTGAGAATCTAAATTGGAAGTAAAGAGCTAAAGGAAATGAGGGAGTGGGGCTTACGTACTTCTTGTGGAGGAGCATTTCCTGCAGAAGGTATGGAAATCTAAAGGCTGGGAGTTGACAGTTGTCCTGTTACGTTAGAGGAATAGAAAGGAAGTCAACGTGGCTGAGTCAGGGAGAGGAAAAGAGAAATGATGAAGGAAGAGGGAATGGGCAGCCGGCTTACACAGACTCTCAAATATATTTATAGTGTGGTTTTACTCTGAGATTACAAGTCATGGCAAAGCTTGGGCAGAAGAGTGGCTTAAACATATTTTAACAGTATCACTGGCTTCTTTCTTACAAACAAACTGACCAGGGGTCAAGGCAGAAGATTCTATTGTAATAATTCAGGAAAGAAATTAATGGGGTTCTAGACTAACGTGTTTTGGTGTGATGGTAAATAGTCGAATTCTATTCATATTTCAAGATTAGAGACATAGTATAGCAGTGTTTCAGTATCACAGAGGTGTCTGAACAGNGAAGATTCTATTGTAATAATTCAGGAAAGAAATTAATGGGGTTCTAGACTAACGTGTTTTGGTGTGATGGTAAATAGTCGAATTCTATTCATATTTCAAGATTAGAGACATAGTATAGCAGTGTTTCAGTATCACAGAGGTGTCTGAACAGCCCTCTAGAGTTGGTCAAAAGAAAATTTGAGATACTAACTGCCTGAAAGGAGGTAGAACTCGAACACTAAACTACATCATCAGCCACGAAAGCTCTTTTGCAGCACAGTGTGCGAATATTTTCTTTGACAAAGGAGAAAAAATTAATTTCAAGATAGATTTGAAACATATTTGACTAGAATTTTTGAAGATTAATTTTAGGGGTTCCCTTCATCCTTGGATGAGATGTCAGTTGCACTTCCAAAAACCATTCCAAGGCAGGGAAGGGTTCTAAGACATGGGGTAAGAAGCAGCATGCTAGCCTCCAGGGAACACTAGCCTACAATTCTGAGTAATAGGCAGTCTTAAGGCCTCAGGGGTTTTCCTTTGAAACAACTCTCTGCTCAATAACTTGAAGACAAACAGCCTAATGAGAAAGTGGAAGCTCGTGCTTTCATAGAGCCCCCTTGTAAGGACATACTTCTATGAACTTGTAGCTCCATCTCTCAACTAATTCTCGTATCCAGCGGAAAACCTTTCCAACTTTTGAGTATTTGCCTTTTTAACATGGAGTAGAGAATGTAACTGTATTCCAATTGTTCATGGATGAGGTGCTTTGCACATAAATTTGCACACAAATCTTGGAGATATTTTTAGAAAATGTATATTTAACAAATAGCAAATCCTTTAAGTTACCTGTGATACCTTTGTTTAACCAAATCACTTTCCTGGCTATTGCACCATGAATACCCTTTATTTTTCCTTTCTGATACTTCTTCTCAATATATTTTACAGCTAATTCTGCATGCTTTTCACTTTAACACATTCTGTCCTCTGAAGTAAACAAATGAATACCAATTTTTGTCAACCCCAGGTGACTCATCTTTTGTAATTTGTCATGTCAGATTTTATCAGCCACCTCATACTGGCTTACTGGAAAAGCACAACAAAATCCAATTGATTCAACACCAAACAATTTATCATAACATGACACTTTTTAAATGATGAAGTTCCAGGATAGACAGAAAAAAGGCAATGCACTATTAAAAACTCAGGAGAAAAAATAAAATAAAAACTTTCTCTTGGTTATTCAATGTTTCCAAGTATATCTCTAGACATGCTGATCATTTTGAAAAGAAACCCAATATTAAGAGTAATACACACACACACACACACACACACACACACACACACACACATATATATATATTTCATTTCTTACAGCTTTAAAAGTTGGCTAGCTTAGTATAGGACTAATGCATTGAGTATAGCACATTCCAATGTTTACCCACCAAATTTACCTTGATTTTCCAAAGACTCAATTCCAGCCATTTAGCACCTGCTAATTATGAGATACAACTTCTAAGTTCTTCTGAATAAAATTTCAGAGTGCTTCCAAGACCAACACATCACCAAGAAAAGTAGCTGCACTCATTATCCAAGGATCTATGGTTGCAATGTCAAATGAGGCATTATTTTGACTGGTTTTCACTGCATCATGCTTCTTCCTTGGCAGTCTGCCATCAGACAGATTTTTTTTTTTTTTTGAATAGCTCCCAAAGAGATTTCTGTAAATCCCACGTGTCAATTATCCTACATATTATATACAGGAATAAAGTGAACAATCCTGATATACATTAAAAAAGACACCATTCACTGTGTATGCAACTGCTTTGAATAGCTGTCTTCCTAATTTACAAATATTGAGCCATAACCAAAATTAGGTCCTAATTTACAAATATTGAACCATAACCAAAATAGTTAAAATAGTTAAGCATGTTTACTATTATGGTTAAAGTGGTATTAAGTATGAAATTTACAACCACAGCAAATGGATAGAGTTACATTTCATTCATTCAACACATTATAGGTACTAATAATGGCACTGTGCTAAATCTGTGATTTCACCTTATTTTTACATCTATCCCAGAAATACAATTATATCTTTATTTTAATGATAAGAAAACTAAAGCTCTGATACTGGGGATTCAGGTAGATAAAACCTAACCTGAGAGGTATGAGGACAAACAAAAATTAATTATAATTAAGTACAATGAATGTTAATAATGGGGAAGGGTGAGAATGACCAGCAAGGGGAAATGACCAACTTTAGATCAAGAATTCCAAGGTTAAGGAATTGAACAATAGAATTAAATCAGGGCTGGAAGTTACAGTTAAATGTAAAGGAGGCGAACAAGAAGGAAGCAGTGGGAAAGGTTTCATTCAGCAAGTGCCAAGAACTAGATATGCAAGAGCATACACAACTGGTGAGAGTTTTGGTAGGTTTGAAAATGAACCTAATGGGGGCAGTAAAGTGAATCTAAAGAGAAAGACATTGCCAAAATGTGGCAGAATTTGTATGTTACGCTAAGGGCAATTGTTAGGCACTGAAGTTATATAATCATAATAGGTTCACATTTTAGAAGGTCACTCTGTCTCAAACTGGTAAAGGATTAAAAGATGGCAGCTCCGAATTCAGAGAAACCTAAAAGAAAATCAATGCTATCGTTTAGTTAGTTGAATTAAATTAAAATGTTTAGCTGAAAAGGGAGGGTTAGGTAAGAGAAAACAATAAAGAAAACATGCACAGAAAGTGGAGACAAGGGCAGTGGTTTTCAAACATGAACATGTGTCAGAACCATCTGAAGGGTTTGGTATAACACACATTGCGCATTTACTCCCAAGGTTCCTAATCCAGAAGATACAGGATGGGACGGAAGAATTTGCATTTCTAAATTCCCAAGTGATACTGATGCTTCTGGTAAAGGGCTCCCTTTGAGAACCACAAGTCAAAAGAAGGAAACTGGGAAGGGAGCCAGAAAAGTCAATGGTCATGCAGACCCACCCTTCTTCCTTACACCACTATTGACTGCAGGGAAAGAGCTCTCCAAGGAATGAACCTGAAATGAATCCAAACCATTCAAATCCCATCAGTACTCAGGATTCTGTCTTTCCAGAGACCACATTTCCCTACAATCTCCATTTATACACTATCTAACCACACTCACAAGACTAAGCCAAGAGAAAGATTTAGAAAGAGATTTGACTCTGGAAGTCGCTTTTGGTTTGTCTATAGATCACACATGTACAAAGTTGGATTAATCATTTTCCTTGTTTCATGACACAAGCATTGCTCAAACATATGGTCTACTTTTATTAACTGATAATTAACTTAAATAACAAAATAAGCACCTGCCAATCAAGCATTGAGACAAAAAGTCTAGACATTGACATAAACCTATATTAAAGTATCTGGTAAAGCCCGATGCACATCCCAATCTTTCCCAGCCTGAGTTAACCGATACCTTTAATCTTCTGTGTTCTTTTCATATAAGTTCATGCCTATGCACACGTTTTTCTATAAAGAGAATTTTTAAATTTCAGGATTTTTTTAGCTTTATATAAAGTATATTATGCTGTATGTTATGTTTAAGGACATACTTTTATGATTAGTATTATATTAGGGTGATATTCGTCTATAATTCTATGTGTCACTAGATCAGTTGTGACTATTGCAAAATATTTCATTACATGGATATACTATACTTTTCATTTTGCTTTTCTTTCTGTGAAAAATACTGCTGTGACTATTCCTCTATATGTCTGGTCATAAATATATGCAAGTTTATATTAGACAGTAACCTACAAGTGGAATTGCTGAGTCATCTTATATATAAATGTTCACATTTAAGAGACAAAGCCAACCTTTTTCCCGATTGTAGTAACACACTCATTAGTGATTAATGATCCCGTGGATCTATATGCCCTCCAGCACTTGATGTTAACAAATGGATTTTTTTTTAAATTTTGACTTCAAAGGAACATCAGATTGTATTCCATGTTTTTTGTATTTCATGGTATTTCCAATCTTGATTTGCTCTTCTTTCTTGATCACGAACAATTCTGAACATCTCTTTATGTGTTTGCTGACTAAATGTATTTTCTCTTCTGTGGCTATTCCTTTTCCCCCTTACTTTATCAAGCATTTGTGTTTTTTAGAAATTGATTTATAAAAGGCCTTTAGATAAACTTATTTCTAATTATTTTTAATATAATCTTCAAATGTGTAGCTTTTAAAATATCTGGATAATGGAAGGTTTCTTAGTAAAGTACACTACCAAGTTATTATTAAAAAAAAAAAACTCTAAGAAGGATAATTTCTTAGCCTTGTACACAAATACCTATAAAACCAAACAAATAAAGAAGATAAACCTGAGCTCTTTTGTAGAAACTTTGTAAACTTTCCCTTTAAAATCAGTAATAAGGAGAAATTCCAACCACACTGTCGAGAATTGAGCTAAACTGCTCATAATATCGCTGCCTGGGGCAATCACTTTGTGTCACCAAGTGGCCTGCAGGGACTGCTGACACTAGTCCATGCCCGAAATAACACGTCACAGAGTCACAAGTTAATTTAAGTTCCTGATATCACTCCCCCTTTTGATAAGCCGTCTTTCCCACCTTTTCCCTGGGCCTTTTCCTAGTGCACCACTTAGATAAGACCTCCATGAAACTTACCAAAACCCCCGTCTTTCTGGTTTGAATTGACCAATCAGGCCTTAGCTCAGGTACCCCAAAGCACTCTGAGAACCCTAATAATGGCACATGACCCATGTCCTGCTGTGTTTTTAGCATACACGCTGCCTTGTCTCCTTGTGGCCCCAGCCATGCCCTCTACCATCTCCAGGGCCTGTGAGTTATGAATTTCTCTATTTCGTTTCCTTTTTGGTCTTTTGTTGAACCTAGGCTCACTATCCGACACGGTCTTTTGTTGAACCTAGGCTCACTATCCGACGCTGGGGCTCTACTCAACAAATGTTGATTTTTAAAAAGTCACAATATAAACCAATATAATATTGAAGTCTTTCGTCAATAGTAAAAGATCAGAAAATAGTTTAGACGCAGAAGCACCAGAAAGGAGGAAATACAACTTCCGGTTTTGTTCGTTTTGCAGATGATATGAGCATGCACCTAGAAAGTTTTAAATAATCTACAAATTTTTAAAACAATNCCCTCTACCATCTCCAGGGCCTGTGAGTTATGAATTTCTCTATTTCGTTTCCTTTTTGATCTTTTGTTGAACCTAGGCTCACTATCCGACACGGTCTTTTGTTGAACCTAGGCTCACTATCCGACACGGTCTTTTGTTGAACCTAGGCTCACTATCCGACACTGGGGCTCTGCTCAACAAATGTTGATTTTTAAAAAGTCACAATATAAACCAATATAATATTGAAGTCTTTCGTCAATAGTATAAGATCAGAAAATAGTTTAGACGCAGAAGCACCAGAAAGGAGGAAATACGACTTCCGGTTTGTTCGTTTTGCAGATGATATGAGCATGCACCTAGAAAGTTTTAAATAATCTACAAATTTTTAAAACAATAACCAAGGTCTAATAAAGTGGCTACATGTGAAATTAACATATAGTAGTTAAATGGTTCTGATGCCTTCCTCCCTGAGAATTAGTGCTTCCCAAAAAACGTATTTGGTTCCCCCAGTGAAATAGACTCTTACTTAGTCAAGTAGAGACATATTTGGACATCGTTTCTGAAACACAAAGTTTAACACAGTTTACTCTCAAGCTGGAATTTCTCTCGTCCCCTCTCTCTCTCGCGCGCGCGCACACACACACACACACACACACACACACACACACACAAACCATATGCATATACAGATAAAATTCAAAAGGGACATCTTTTATAAAAATAAACAAAATTAATAAGGGTAGTTCAGAAACTATAAGTTTTATAGTCCAGAAAAGAAAAAAGCAGTTACTGAGAAATGCTATGGAGAAATACAAATAAGCTAGATAATAATGATTCAGAAATGTAACTAACATTATTTGATGAGTAATATTTTATATTTACCTTGATGAATTATAATTTTTCTAGACTACATGAAATCTTCATGTACGTGAAAATTTTTGTTTAAATTAAAGGAACAAGACACAACTGAGATAACCAGTTATACTATAGTGATCACAATGTTTTCCTTATTGTTATTGCCATAAGCATATGTAGGGAAAATTAGCAGTAATTCCAAAAATGGAACTGAGCATAACACAGGGAAGAAAAATAATGCAGGTTATTGGACATCTTTAATGCTTGAGTAAAGGCAAGTAGGTAATAGAGTTAAATTTTTGAGTAAGAAGGGTAAGTAGAAAATCTATTTTAAAAAGCCACATGCTATTACATTTTCAACATATGCTTTACATTTATAGGGGACAGAGTGATTAGGTAACTCAATGTTTTAATCAAGAAAATCCCCCGGATGGGTATGGCAGAATGGGTGCCTGGTTCAGGGTAAGAAGCAGAATTACATTATTTTAAAATAACAGTGGTAATTTTAATCAAGAATTTTGCCTAAATTTGTGAGCTAAGTGAATAACTGATTACATAATGATCAAAAAAGTAATCTTGTTAGATGATTTTGATATGTCTAAAAATAATCGCTTAAGTTTCTCTCCAATTAGATCCACATATATTGATAAAAAAGGGGACAGATGTTTTCTTTAAAACTAATTCTTATCAATAGAATTTAGTAATGCAAATGTGGCTGCTATTGCATAATTGATCTGAAAAGAATAGTCTAAATTTAAGAATTCTTTAATTCTTAAAGGCATGCAAATAGTTTCATGCATTTTAACATTTAGCTAGTTGAGTATTGTTTCAAATTGCTTCCTTTCCTCCAATAATCAAATGTTTATTGAGATTCCACTATTTGCCAACCACTGTTCTGGGTCTTGGAGAAATAGGAGTGAACTAATTATATAAGACCTCCTTTCCTCATGGAATTTAAAATCTAGTGGAGGAAAAGAAATAATTTTCAAAATAAAATCAAGTTATATAATATGATAAATGTGAAAGACCTAAGGAGAAAAACGGCATAAAAGAAGTATGCTCACTCTGTATGCGAGGGCTATGGAATGGAGCCCAGGTCCAGGGAGGTACACTGGGGCCAGTGTATACACATCTCAGATATTACTCCTCTACAGGACCTAACGAAACCTGCCCTTTGTCCCACCTCCTAGCTGCAGTGGCCACAAGGATGTTTTGCCCAGAGCCTGCTAGACCTGCAGTCATAAATGACCTAGACATTCCCACTGTTACCTTATTTTTTAATACCACTGGTTATTCTTAGACTTTCCCCACGATGAAAGAACTTCCACATGGCTCTCCTCATGTGCAGCAGAGACAGAGCCTCAGCTCTGCTCCCTAGTTCAAGTTCACCAATGGAGGTCTGTCTTCACCAGTGACTGACTGGAAAGACTGCTTTGCAAGCCAGAAGTGTTTGGGAATTTACACGCAATGAGGGAGACTTTGATGAGAAATATGAGATTGCAAACAGACCATCTAAATATCTTGCTCATTCTTTCCCTGTTGGACGTTTCCAAGAAGTAATGATTCCATAGGCTACTTTTGGAAATGGCTTGAGTGACCTAAGAAACAGTGATATTCCTTGTGAGGCCATCATCTGTTCAAAAGGATCTGCTTACACGATTTCTTTTTTCCTTTCTTTTTTCCAGCCTTACTTCCCTTTTCTTACATATTCTTACCTAAGCTTTGTCTCAAGCCTTGCTTGCTAGGAAACTCAGGGATGTTAGTTAACTCCTGTTGGGTAATAGCATTCCCCCAAATTTAGTGGATAAAACAACAGCCATAAGGCTGCCACGGCAGTTCTAGGGATCTGG
>NC_048220.1:71376659-71409336 GCF_002007445.2 Ailuropoda melanoleuca | reverse complement strand
ACATTAACCTCAGCTGAAATGAGCTGTCTCTAATGCACAGTCTCCCATCTTCCTGCCGTACGCTTGTTTCCTTGGGGGTGGCCAGACTCCAAAAGTGTCAATGTAAGTGTGCAAGTTCTCTTAAGGCCAAGGCTCGGGACTGGAACCTATCCCAGCACAGCAGGCTATTTCCCAAAGCAAGTCAAAAGTCATTTCAGAGTCAAAGGGTGGAAAACATCTCATCTCTGTCCTCACGGGGGTAGCTACAAAGTCATATTGCAAGGAACACTGTCAGAGGGAGGGAAAGGATCATGGCCAGTCTTGCACTCAATCTATTACACTACGATAAAATAGAAGGCCTCACTGAAGAGCTGACATTTGAATAAAAACGTGTAGTTGTGGGAAAGAGCTAGGAAGTTATCTTGGGAAAGATCACTGCAGTCATGGAGAACATCCAGGGCCAAGTCTTCACGGCAGGAGCATGCGTGGATTGTTAAAGGGAAAGCAGGGGTGACTGCAGCTATAGCAGAGGGAGCAAGGTAAAGGGCGCTAGGGTACATCATTGAAATCTTGAGGTCCTGGGGAGAAATAACCGAATGACTTCAAAGTTCGAAGCACTAACTTCATGACATAAAAATCACCTGGGCCCTCGGGCTCTCACTCTGAGAACTGAAAGAGAAGTNATCACCTGGGCCCTCGGGCTCTCACTCTGAGAACTGAAAGAGAAGTTTTGTAAAGCCCCGTATTTCAAACTGTTTCATGTAGCTGAGCCATTTCCTTCAATGACGTCTTTTATAAAACCGCTGTATGTAAAAAGTAAACTCAGAACGGATCCACTGCCTCTGCCTTTGTAGCAATCCAGGGTTGCTTTCTTGAAACACCTACTTTAATAACTAGACCAGATGAATCCTTAAAATCCTGTCCATACTTGTGGTTGAACAAGGTAATAATAAAGTTCTCTATAAACAGCCTAACAGAAGATTGAGCCGTTAACAGGCCATTCATTCCTAGACCCTCTTTAACAAGTACTGTACCCTGTCACACCACATAGCTAAATAATATATGTTATGCTTATTTCAGAATTTCTCTTAATTACTGTTTTGCCTATCAGTTCAAGGTAATATGTCTTAGACCCATTTTCTGAGAATCTCAAAAAACATGATCAGCTTCTGTTTATTGATGATTCCTATGATGTCTAAAAGAAAAAAATAGTACTAGTAGGAAAAACTACTTATTCAGATATAATTTTATAGTGTAAATAATTTTATAATAGGTTTCTAACCTGATGTAGAATAAGGATTTTTCATCCAGTGACAAAATTCTACAAATTCAGAGGCAACATGTTGCTTACCTACATTCAGTCAGACCAATTAGGGAGCTCTTGGAGATGATGGAATTGTCTTATTTTTATCTCTAACCACTGGATTTCATTCCTTCTGAAAGCCAACAAAAGTATAAATATCAATAAAGTACACATGACATTTTAAAATACTTAAGCCAGGAATTTCTCACTGAGAAAACCTTAAAATACTTCCGTTTGCCTTATACAGTATTTATAGTTGTCCTATATTTGTGTGTGTGATAGGTCACATGTGTAAAATCATGAAGAGAAAACATGGTAAGATCGTGTCCCTACAATCTAATGTTTGATTTTAAAATATTTTTTCTGCTAAGTTAAAAACCATATATAGTATAAACTAGTGTTAGAGACAACATTTTACAAAGGAAATCAATCTTTGCTTAAAATAAATGATTCTCAGTGACACTTTCAGTAATCTTAATGAAAATTAAAGCGTTTTCATTTGGTTGTGATACTTAGATTTTAAAAGAGATGCAGAAATTTTAAAACTTGTCATTATAATCTTACCAATGACACCATTTTCTTTTCTGTTCTCTTTGATGCACATTACCTAATTTTAATTGCTCATTGCATAAACTGTTCATGTCTTGACACTTTTTTCTTCCCTTTTGATCCAGAAATACTGCTTTTAATTTTGAAAGCCATTTGTAAAGTATAGCTGTTGTAGATAATGCCACAAATACGGAGTTGAAAAATGCCAAAGACTATTTCTTTCAGTTCTTAGTAATAGTTCTTGACACCTAAAAAAATTCTTGTCAGCAAAATATTGAAGATAGATAATTTCCTGCATATTTCTGCAGAAATGTACAAAATAAACCTTTGATCTAAAGTGACATTTATTAACCTGAATGTGAGATTAACCATAGCATTCACCCTGAGTAGTATTCTATACTCATCTAAAAACTTTCATCTCAGACTCAAAAAATGTAAATACATTAATTTTGTAATCCTTACAAGACTCCTGTAGAGCGGTAATAATTTTTAGCATTCCTTCACTGATGAAGAAACCAAGACATGGAGATTACCACCAAGTTATACCAAAAATCAAATCTGACTATAAAAATGAGACTTGTGGTTGAATTTCTAGCTTTCTATTACAAAGTTAAAATGTTTGCCCCAAAGTTTGTTAGTTTTTTTCAAAATGTATTTCTTTCTAAAACGTATAACACGTGAAAACATTTCCTCTCCAGTAAATCAACGAAAAATAATAATCACTTCTAAATACTAAGATTTTTCAACATGAGGACTTCAAGAAACTCACTGAGTATTTACTCACTCAACAACCAGGAAAGAATGGGTGAAAGCTTGTAGTAGGGTAGGATTTTAGGGTGTATGGACATTAACGATGCAAGATCAACTTTCCCATGGACGTAATGTTTTCTTAAATTATTCGGTGGCATCAAAAAGTGACAGAAACAAAATGCCTAAAAGTTGAAGTTTTTGCTGATCACATTGCTGTGAAGACTGCCCATACTGAGGTGTGTAATGGAAAGTTATAGTTACAGCAAGAGCGGCTCTCCCCTTACAATGGCAGACACGATTCATCTCAACATTCTGATGATTACACTCCTTCAACAGATGATCCAAGGAGTGACCCCCATCTCACAGCCTGTGTCAAATCCAATATGCTTGTACAGCACCATGTCATTCTCAAAGTAGTTAGCAAGCTGTGTCTTTATATTTGTTTACAGAATTGTGTCCTTATGTGTCTTTCTTACCGGACAATAAGCTTCAAGGGGATGGGGGTGGTATCTGTTTTCCACACTATTCCTGGTACTTGGTACGGTATCTTTCACATATTAAGTATGAAAGTATCAATACATTAAAAACATTTAAGTCGACTAGGATATCTGGGCAAAATGTGCTTCAGTCAAAGATAGTTCTTGCCATTACATGCGACGTAGTATAGTTATGGTAAGCTGTCCCTCTCCATTTACCCATACAACATAACGTGGTGGTGGTGTAACAATACTAAAAGCATTTTGTAGCCTTAAAATGACTTTTAGAAAGTGAATCAAACACTCTATCTGAAACGTTAGTTCATTAACGTCACTTGCTCTGAGGTTATCTTGTCACTAATGAAATAAAGTATCATAGGTTAAATTAAAATTTAGTGGATCCCTTGAGTAAAGCCTAAGCATATTGGGTAAAAAGGTTTTACCCTCGAGTTTCTGTCACGCCTTTTCTTGTATCTTTCTATTAAGTTGTTTTTGAATCTTTAGGTGGGGAAAGTGAACAGATTCCCAGAATGATATTAAATAGACCAATTTTGGACTCGCCTGGAATTTCTCAGATTCCAGAAACTTCATTTCAATAAACACCTGAATTTGGGGACCGACTGAATTTTCAAAGAGACAAGAGTATTCTGTTCTATTACCTTACTTAAAATATTCTGTGTTTCATTAACTTGCTTAAAGGAAGAACATTAAAAAAAAAAAAACTTGGTGGAAAAACAATTAAAACAAACAAACAAAAAAAAAAAACTGCACCAAATAGTACTGTGCTGCAGAACAAAATGTTTAAACACAGTAAACATGACTTGAATTATAAACGTAACTTGGAAACAAGCAATTTATCGTTTGTTAAGAATATNAGAGTATTCTGTTCTATTACCTTACTTAAAATATTCTGTGTTTCATTAACTTGCTTAAAGGAAGAACATTAAAAAAAAAAAAAAAAACTTGGTGGAAAAACAATTAAAACAAACAAACAAAAAAAACTGCACCAAATAGTACTGTGCTGCAGAACAAAATGTTTAAACACAGTAAACATGACTTGAATTATAAACGTAACTTGGAAACAAGCAATTTATCGTTTGTTAAGAATATTTTCTCGAACATCTGCACCTCTAGGTGCCTATGTGTGCCAATGAGTGTGCATCCTTGAGAGCACTGCAGACATCAACAAAGGCAGAGTAAAGTTAGTACATCACTTATGTAATATTGCTCTTGTGAACTGCAAGGAGTCCTAGCCTGGGTGAGGACAGCACTCAAGGCTTCAGAGTCTGAGGGTGGTGTCCTCACTGCAGTGCCCTTAGAAGGCTGTGCTGTAGGACTGCTTTTGGACTCCCACACGTGTGGTTGTATAATCTCTCAGCACCTCGCTTGGTTTTTAATCTCTATATTTGAAGTATGAAAGCCTTCTTTTTAATTTGAGATATAATTTCCTGAAATGACTTAAATTTATATGCAAATATTAAACAACTCAATACTAACTCATAATGGCATTTATGGTGTTTAATTAAATAGTGTAAGGTTGGTGCGTGTGGTTTAGCAGTGCATGCTAATTTCAGATGCATTCAGTTTCACAGGCACATCAACAGAATATCTTTTGCATAATATAGAATCATTTGAAAGAGACTCTTCCCAATGTATTTTAGATATCGTAATGAATGCCGATGATAAAGCCATATGAAATCAGACATGTACACGAATAGATTTTCCCTTTTCTGATTTTTCTGTCAGTTTCAAATATTGCGAGTGGGTCTATTTTTATATTTAATCAGGGTAAGTGCATAAGGGGAAAAAAAGAAGCCTTCCCATAATATCCTGTCAGTAAAATTAGTAAAACCTGGAAAGCAATTTCCATTTTAGTATGTGGATCAGGAGATAAGATGCAGTATCGGCTCATTTTCACTATGGCAAAAGAAAGTGTAATTTTCAGTTCTCTTCTAACTTCTATTATCCACATGGGAGCTGTTATTATCTACATAATGTACTGAGGCATTTGCAATTAGGCTTACTGTTCAGATTAGTCTCCCTTGGTTTCAAGTCACTTTCACTTGAAACGATAAAATTAAATTAGCAGTTTTACCCAGGTCAGTGTGAAGTTTCTCCCGATGGATTTTCAAGCTATTGTTGCTCTGTTACAGTTTTCATATCATAACACTGGATGCATTTGGAATACAGATATTCACGTCCATTTGCAGGAATTTTTAATAAGAGGACAATATATGATTTTTTTTAAATCAGTGTCTTCCACGAAGCTACTGTATAAGCGTTTAGAACTGTAGCTGAATGCCTTGCTTTGGAGTTAGGTCTAGCCTCTTTTTTTGGTGTTTCAAGCTATGTGGTGAGGTTTATATTAAGGTATACTGACATGATAAAATAATACAGAATCCTAGATGTGAAACAAATTGCATTCACTCATTGAAACATGAAATAGAATGACTCTGAAATTATGACTAGGAAAGAGCTAGTCTCTTTCTTGCTTTCATTTTCTCANGGTTTATATTAAGGTATACTGACATGATAAAATAATACAGAATCCTAGATGTGAAACAAATTGCATTCACTCTTTGAAACATGAAATAGAATGACTCTGAAATTATGACTAGGAAAGAGCTAGTCTCTTGCTTTCATTTTCTCGNTTTTCTCATTCTTTATATTCTTTTATTTCCTTTTTCTCTGATATACATTTATTAAGTATAACCAAAGAATTGTTTTTTTGTTTGTTTTATTTGGTTTGTTTATGTTGGTCTTATCAGAGTGTAGGGAGTCCAGAGAGGGACTTTTTAAAAAAGGATGATAGGGAGAGCAGACACCTAAATAGTATTTACATCCAAATTATATTGCATTTAACTGATGAAAGGGGAAACGAAATGTGCAACTGACAAACAACTGAGCATCCTCGATAATGGAGGAAGCTGTATGTTTGCCCTGCTTATTTAAAACAGGACATCAACTTGCATCCTAGGCTCTTGCTTTAAGGAATTCTCTTTAGTTTCTCAATTACACCTGTCCCTTCAATCTTCCCTCTATTTGGAAATCCCTTGTCTCATTTCACTGCCTGACTAGGTTTTACTCTTCCCTCAAGCCACAGTTGGTCCCTTCTGTGAATGCTTCTCTAACGTTCCTCAGACTCGTGGGACAGGTGCACATCCTTTGGAATCCTGCAGCCCCACGCGCTCATGTCCAAATGGAAACCGCATATTGTGCAGCTCATCTCTAAGGTATGAATTTCTTCATTCATTTCTATTTCCCCAGAGCCTGACACTCATTTTTAATAGAGCAGAAGATGAATAATTATTTGTTTAAAGACTAACCGAATAAATGAATGAATAATTAAATGATAGGTANGAGCCTGACACTCATTTTTAATAGAGCAGAAGATGAATAATTATTTGTTTAAAGACTAACCGAATAAATGAAAGAATAATTAAATGATAGGTTAGGTATTTTTTAAAGAGAAGCATAAAAAAACGGACAACAAATAAGCTAAATGTGAAAGACTGTTTACGTTGTCAGAAATTCTTCCAAATTATTTTCCGTCTTTCTGTATAAGATACATAGTTTTCTGATGTAAGGATCACATCTGGCTGTGTGTATTTGGCTGTGTGCGTATGCGCGGGTGGGAGAGAGAGAGAGACAGAGAAACAGACAGGGAGACCGTGGACGCTTTTAGGCAAGGAAAGCATCTTCAGTACACATGCTCTCTTACTCCCAACTGCATCACATCTGATCATCTGACCACTTCATACATTGACTCTTCCTAAGCATTTGAATTTGGAACCCTGTTCCTACTATATTTGGGGACTAACAATGCTCCAATAGCAATGGACAATTAGACAAGCAATATTTAATTTGGTGATTTGTCTTTACTAAAAGACTGATGATTATATTATTTGAAAATTCTAATCTTCTGACACATTTTTTAATTTAGATACTCAATTTCAATAAAAACTTCTCAGACAAAAACAAAACAAACAAAAAGATAGGTACACAATCCCTATCCAGAATTCTTAAAATCAAAACTTTCTGAAGATCCAATGTCATTTCATAATTACTCTGATTATAACACCTGACTAGAATTCAGGTAAAGCTTATTTTGTTATTTATTCCATTTAATAAATTTACTGAGTATTTGTACATTTTGATGCAGAAATATTAATGTCATTTACTTTGAGGTGTTGGCGATATTTGAAATGTGTTTCAAAATTTTCTTAAATTAAAAATGAAAATATTCTAAATTCTGAAACTCATCTGGTCTGCACCTAAGGATTTTAATTAAGGGGATAAAGAACCATATGAAATAAATATAAAACAACCTCAAATATAACTATAGCTGACTAGGAATTTTTTTTAAAAAAGAACAAGAAATAAGGAATAAAAAGAAACACCTCCTACAGCTGGTAGGGAAGGGATGCTTTCTTTAGTAATGTTATATAGGCATTTAAAATATTCTCCCTGGGAAAACTATTTTTAACTTGAACCCAGGAATGAACATGATTAATGTATCCGGTTACTACGAATTTTTTTCCAGGGTAAAAACTCCCCTAAACCATTTTAAACGATCTTTTGTCAATTTGTGTTTGACAAACATTAGCAGCTAGACTTTTTATTTTGGTTGTGTCTTAAAAATGTAATAATATCTAAGTTTAAAGATAATTATAATGATGCTACCTTGATTTCACAGTTTTAGTTTGTATTTTCCTCTCCATACATGCTAACTACTCCACAGACTGTCTTCTTTTATTAACTAGATCCTAGCTAAGATTATGAGATCTGGAGATTTCATATGTAAATAAAACATATTCCATAAAAAGTGGTTCCCCCCAGACGTGCCTGGCAAGCAGTGTTTTCTTACACAATGCAGCTTACTGGTCATATAGCTGCTTCCTAGGGAAGGTGGTGAAGTTGTCCAAGATGTGTGAAATCCTCCCCACCCTTCTTGTCTTTTCCTACCGTGGTTGAAGATGTAGCTCTAGGTTTCCAAACACGTATGAATGGAAATTGAGATTTTCAAAAGAAAACAAGTCTAATTAAAAAGAAGAAAATCTTGCTGTCAGCCTTTTTTTTTTTTTTTGGTTTTAATCATGTTAATTGCATATGAGGTTATCTTATTATAACCAGAGATAACTCTTTATATTGATCTGAATCCTATCAGCTTAAATTCACAAACATGTGGCTTTGTTTTTTTTAAGGGCTTTTTACAAAACTTGATGCCAACTTGGAAGACCTACCACAGTATCCAGACTCTCCGAGAAAAAGCTGATGTCATTTAAATTCAGAACTATCAGATACACTCATTTGCACAAATCTACACAGTTGTAGAGAATCACAATTTTAAAGATAGGAAGAAAAGATCTAATCACTAAGAAATTATTAATTTTCTTTAAAAACTGCATAAACTGGGGCACCTGGGTGGCACAGCGGTTAAGCGCCTGCCTTCGGCTCGGGGCGTGATCCCGGCGTTATGGGATCGAGCCCCACATCAAGCTCCTCCGCTATGAGCCTGCTTCTTCCTCTCCCACTCCCCCTGCTTGTGTTCCCTCTCTCGCTGGCTGTCTCTATCTCTGTGGAATAAATAAATTAAAAAAAATCTTNTTCCTCTCCCACTCCCCCCTGCTTGTGTTCCCTCTCTCGCTGGCTGTCTCTATCTCTGTGGAATAAATAAATTTAAAAAAATCTTAAAAAAAAAAAAAAGAATCAGCAAGTGTTTAAAAAATAAATAAATAAAAAATGCATAAACTATCTTATTATATTACTGCCTAAAATTGTTTTCTGCAAATGACTCACACAAAGTGTGCTTTACAATCGATAACGTGCATTGTCATAACACTGCTATACTTGGTGGGCTCTGAAAATTTAAATAGACGCTCATTACAAAAGTAAGTTTTCTGAGAATACTAAAATACATTACAGGTTTTAAGAGTACACTTCTTCAAAAAAGTACACTTTAACAAAGAAAATATGATTTATTTATATACAACTCCCAACCAAGCAAAAAAGAGGCCATCAAATTTAGACCCGTTGAAGACGAGTGCAGCTTGTTACGCAATGAATGGATAGAAGCATCCAGTCAAGTAAACCTTTTTCCTCAGCAAGCATATCAGACGATGACTTAGTTCAGACCTGTCAATGTTTTAATTTAAAAGGCCCTTATCTTGCTTTTCCAAACTCCCTTCTAAGCCAATATCTTTCTGAATGGTGCTAAACTTTAACAGAGTAAAGGTGCTTTCTATGTAGTCGATGAAAATGCCTGCAGCAGCAGAAAATAACCCAAATAACAGTAAAGCCCNTAAAAGGCCCTTATCTTGCTTTTCCAAACTCCCTTCTAAGCCAATATCTTTCTGAATGGTGCTAAACTTTAACAGAGTAAAGGTGCTTTCTATGTAGTCGATGAAAATGCCTGCAGCAGCAGAAAATAACCCAAATAACAGTAAAGCCCACTGTCTCAATAGGATAAGGACCCAGCTATTTGTGAAACTGTAATATTAAATCCTGTCTTAGAGCAAGGCGCTTGTTTCATATACACTGATGTAAGTGCATAAATACCCTGCAAGTTGAATGATAAACTTCATGTAAATTAAAGGAACACTATAAGGAATACACCTATGGTATTTTTTCCCCTACTTTTAGGTCATTCGAATATACCAGTAAGTGTTTAGTCATCAAGACATTGTGAAGTTTCAAATTTGTTCACGGTGTAAAACATAAAACATAGATTAAAACAGCAGCTTTTATTCTGGCTACAAGTACAACATTGTCTATAGATAATTTGAAAAATAAAAACAAACTGAAATCCAATCATCTCAAGATAACCTCTACTGGTATTCCTTTCCTATACTTATTTTTATTTAGATTTCATGTGATTCCTTTTAACTTATGAAATTATATGATGTATATAATTATATTTATAATTGCTTAATATCTATACATTTTAAATTAAAATTGCCAATATTTGACTGGACTGATAAAAATGGTAATTCAATATGATTTGAGTTAAAATGTGTATTATATCGAATACATAATATCTTTTCCTGCTTTCTCATTTAATATTATATTGTCATCATTTAAGCATATTTTGATTTATTTGCCTAAATTTCTTTGCATGAGTGATACTATAACTTATTTAATAATTTCCTAATCTTTTAGCATTTGAGTTCTTTCAAATGCCCCATTTTTTTTTATACTATGAACACCCCTGGTCTGCGTTCTTCAAATAAGTCCCTAGATATTTCTTTAGGACGGATTGTTACAATTACCAGGAATTAAATCTTTAAAATATCTTGATCCACATAGTCAAATTTCTTTTCAGGAATGCCATAGCAATATAGATTATGTAGATTGCTCTAAGAAAGCTGTGGACACAGATCTCAACTTCCTCGCAAAACTATTTATACATTCTAACCATTCCTTAAACCAGAGGTGAAAAGTGGTTTTGAATATGATTAAATACAGAGATAAACTCACTGGTGTTACAACATAAGATTAAGGATGTCAAACTAAGCTCCTGAGTTTATTTCCTGTCCTATAAAAATCCAGCAGAATGATAGTAAAGAAATTTTTAAAAGATGGGGAAGCCCAAAACCTAAGGAAAATGGGAAGAAAACGGTTGTCATGCTCTCAGCAGGCAAGAGATGTCAACAGATTTCTCAAAGGTGGAAAACTGACGGATTGGTGTTGACTGGTATGCCACACAAAAAGGGGCTAGAGCAGTGGGTTTCATCGCGTGACTTAGTTTATACCCTGGGAGACATGAAATCAATGAATGTACTTTCAATGGAGGGCAGGAGTAGGAGACGTTGTATTCATTAAAAGGATATACTGAAAATCTCCCCCACGTATTTTCCTGGTCCTTTGCCCAAAATGGTCATCACACAGGAATTTGCCAATTATAGGTAAACACTTTTTTAAAAAATACTAATTTAAAAAAGAGATCGAAATACAACCTGATATAGAGTACGGAGGGAAGAATCTATGGCAGAATCTAACAAGGGATCCGGTTTCCTAAATTAAAGCTTTAAATATTTTAACATTTCATAGTGCAGAACAGGATACAAACTACCCTTTGAATATTCCTTAAAATAGAACTTATTACTGGATAAAGTATCCTTGGATGTGCCTGACCCATATATACACTTCCTGAGTATTTCTATTGTCTTGTTACCAAAAAGAAAGGAAAACTGAGGGTCACCCAAAGTTCAGGAAAAATGAAGCAGGAAAGAGAAAAATATAAGATCATAAAAGCTGATGTTAGGATAAATGGAAATAATGCAGAAAACAAAAAAACCCTAAACTTTATTTAGTAGTTTCAGGTAAATTACAGAATCTGTTTTAATGATTAAGAGTAAGAGATACTGTGAAACAGGAGTTATGAGAGGGTGAGAAAGAACTCTTGGAAATTAAAAATATAACTACAAAAAATTAAAATGCCACAAAAAATTAGAAACTAAAAAAGGCGAAATGCTCAAAAAGATAGAATAAAAGACAAGTAGAAAATATAGAATAGCTAGAACATTAATTTAGAAAGTCCAACAGTTTCAAATGAAGATAGGCTGGTTCTGAAAACATTTATACTCAATTCCTGGATTTAAAGAGACACAGGCTACTTTAAAATCACCCTTAACACTCAAGAAGAAATATGTGAACATACACCATAGTGAAATTTCTGAGGATAACACTGAGGATAAGGCAATGACTCAAATTTCTATAGATGGGAAAAGAAAACAAAACAAAACAACAGGAACAAAAACAGCAAGCAAGGTAAAAGCTTTAGACACCGGCACAACATAAGTGTATGTTATAAAGGAAGAAAAGAAAAATGCAGGCAATAAGTAACTCTGGAGATGGGGTCACAGCAGGAACTGCAGAAAAAAAAAGAGAGATATCACAGTACATCCTTTGATTCTAAATTGAACAAGATTTATTTAGGCATTATAATGCAAATCCTATTAATTATGTATTTGATCCAAACTGGCTCTCTGTACATTTTATTTGCATACCATTAACATGAGAAATAGGAAAGATGATAATAAACTGATGGGGATAAAAAAATATCACATGGTTAAATCAAATTATTAGGACCAAAGAATAAACTCAAATGCTTAGAACAATTTTAAAATAAAGAACCACATTTCAAAGAAAGCTGAGAAGAGCTATGACCTTAGATTTTTATCTGAATAACTTCCATAAGAAATATATAACTTTAGTAGAAAAATTTAAAAGTTCGAGCCTTGCTTTAGCAAAGTTAATTAAAATATATTTATCACACATAGAAAGTTTGAAAACCAAATGTAATCAAGTTCTAAATGTTCCATACATAACCGATTTTTTTTCCTCGTTTTAGTTCCTCCACATTCCTTCTCTAAAAAAGGATGTAGTGAGAAATGAAGCCAATGTAATTACCTGCCTATATGCAAAAGATGAAGACAGCCATATTTTCAGGTTCCTAGTTAAACATCTCTGAGACCAAACAAAAAAACTCTGACAGTTGGCCCTAGGGAGTATTTCCTCTCAGAAAATAAGTCTGTAACCCAACCACAACAGTGAAACTGAAAAGCACAATCATCAAGACTCATTTTAAGATCATTGTCTTGCTGTGCCGACCAAACCAAAGCTATTCTATCAACTCTGTTTACAGTCAGATCTGTACCTTGAAAAAATCCACCTAAAATCACCAAACCCAGGTCCTGAAACCCCTTAAATAACCTTCCCTATCTTCACTCTGCCAAGTTTGTGTTCACTCTGCTGCAATAAGTTTAATAAATTTAATTTTGCTTGATCAACAGATTTTCCTGTTAATTCTCTATTGGGGTGGACGTCTTCAACAATTCTGGAGACCCCACCAAGATCCACTAGAAATCACCTTGCTGCCATGGCTTAAAATCAGCTTTTCAGAAACAGGGTATGCCTTGAGGTCTCTAGAGCTCTCCTTCTACAATACTGAGCTATGTTCTATGTTGAGTATAAACCGCTATTAATGGAAATCCCAACACTGAGTCTATTGTGTATCCCAGGAATGTATATTCATGTTTTTTTTCTTAAGATTTTATTTATTTATTTGAGAGAGAGAGAGAGTGAGTGCATGCACAAGCTGGGGGAAGGGCAGAGGGAGAGGGAGAAGCAAGCTCCTGGCTGAGCGGGGAGCCCTTCGCAGGGCTCGATCCCAGGACCCCGAGATCATGACCTGAGCCAAAGGCAGATACTTAACTGACTGAGCTACCCAGGCGCCCCTCATGTTTTAAAAATCTTTTGATAAATTCATCAGTTTTGAAAATTAATATTCTTTGCAAAAAATCTATCTTCTTACTAGTGACACTATGTGTCTCTCTAGCTGCCTTCATCTCTCTCAGTTGTTAGTCTGTAAGAGGAAGTTCACAGTGCAAAGGACAAATGTAGGTCAGCTAAGTTTGTCTTTCAAGTCAGCTACAAGGAATAACAAGTGACAGGTTGCAATAGCCGAGGTCTGTATAGATCAATCTTCCACTTGAATCTTCTCTCAAATAGTTGGAAAACTCTCCTCAAATCTTGTTTTGTCTATGGGAGTCTGGGTGCAGCAAAGATCCACTTAAACACTTTCTATTAGAAGAGGCTGCATATCTGTTTTCCAACTGAAAAGGACCAACCCTATTAGGTTGGGATCCTGATATATATGATACTTAAGCAACATACTTGATCAAAGATATTTTAATGGGTTTCTATCTATCCATGTACATCTCCTCTTGACCAGACTCTGGCCTCTTACAGGACTCTTATTATAACTATTATAACATACATCTACTCCAACATGTCTATACAAATGTTCACGGTGGCATTAGTCACAATAGCCAAAATGTGGGATCAACCCAAGTATTTTTAAATAAATAATGGAAAACTAAAATGTAGTTTATTTATACAGTGGAATGTTTAGGAGTAAAAAGGAAAGAACTACTGATAACTGCTACAACATGTATGAACCGTGAACCCATCATGCTAAGTAAAAGAAGCCAGTGACAAAAAGGCCACATATCATTCCATTTATATGAAATACCTACACCAGACAAAGATACAGAGAGAAAGTAAATCAGTGGTTGCCTATGGCTGGGAAGGAATGGAAAATGTCTGCTAATGTGTATAGGCTTCTTTTTGGAGTAACAAATGTTCTAAAATTACATTTTCATGATGTTTAGTGTTACACAACTCTATAAGCATACTAAAAAACATTTAATCACACGTTTGAAATGGGTGTATGGTATGTGGATTACATGTCAGCAAAATGATATGTTTGTTCAAGATACTGACCATAAGCCCAAATAGATAGTNATAGGTAGCTTGTGTAGCAGTCTAATATGGTATTTCTTGCTCCCTATTAATGGAATTATATTGTATCAATTTATGAATATTAGAGACAGAAGAATATACTCCAGCCAGTTTAAGCAGAAAGGGATATAAGGAATATTAGGTTTCTTCAGAACGTCCCCATGGGCTATAGAACCACACTTGGTACAAGGAAGATTGAAAAAAAGAACTCAGGTTCCAAAATTGCTTCCTTAAGGATTCCTTAAGACAAATAAATGATATAGAAAACTTTCTACTACTACTCTTCTTTCTGACTCTTCCTTTGACTCAAGTCAAATGGAAACTCCTCAAAGCTCAGCTGGCCCTTTACAGTTAGCTTCTCTAAAGGAAGAAATCCTTCATGGTTGATTTTAAATCATGGTCTCTTTNGCAAAAAATCTATCTTCTTACTAGTGACACTATGTGTCTCTCTAGCTGCCTTCATCTCTCTCAGTTGTTAGTCTGTAAGAGGAAGTTCACAGTGCAAAGGACAAATGTAGGTCAGCTAAGTTTGTCTTTCAAGTCAGCTACAAGGAATAACAAGTGACAGGTTGCAATAGCCGAGGTCTGTATAGATCAATCTTCCACTTGAATCTTCTCTCAAATAGTTGGAAAACTCTCCTCAAATCTTGTTTTGTCTATGGGAGTCTGGGTGCAGCAAAGATCCACTTAAACACTTTCTATTAGAAGAGGCTGCATATCTGTTTTCCAACTGAAAAGGACCAACCCTATTAGGTTGGGATCCTGATATATATGATACTTAAGCAACATACTTGATCAAAGATATTTTAATGGGTTTCTATCTATCCATGTACATCTCCTCTTGACCAGACTCTGGCCTCTTACAGGACTCTTATTATAACTATTATAACATACATCTACTCCAACATGTCTATACAAATGTTCACGGTGGCATTAGTCACAATAGCCAAAATGTGGGATCAACCCAAGTATTTTTAAATAAATAATGGAAAACTAAAATGTAGTTTATTTATACAGTGGAATGTTTAGGAGTAAAAAGGAAAGAACTACTGATAACTGCTACAACATGTATGAACCGTGAACCCATCATGCTAAGTAAAAGAAGCCAGTGACAAAAAGGCCACATATCATTCCATTTATATGAAATACCTACACCAGACAAAGATACAGAGAGAAAGTAAATCAGTGGTTGCCTATGGCTGGGAAGGAATGGAAAATGTCTGCTAATGTGTATAGGCTTCTTTTTGGAGTAACAAATGTTCTAAAATTACATTTTCATGATGTTTAGTGTTACACAACTCTATAAGCATACTAAAAAACATTTAATCACACATTTGAAATGGGTGTATGGTATGTGGATTACATGTCAGCAAAATGATATGTTTGTTCAAGATACTGACCATAAGCCCAAATAGGTAGCTTGTGTAGCAGTCTAATATGGTATTTCTTGCTCCCTATTAATGGAATTATATTGTATCAATTTATGAATATTAGAGACAGAAGAATATACTCCAGCCAGTTTAAGCAGAAAGGGATATAAGGAATATTAGGTTTCTTCAGAACGTCCCCATGGGCTATAGAACCACACTTGGTACAAGGAAGATTGAAAAAAAGAACTCAGGTTCCAAAATTGCTTCCTTAAGGATTCCTTAAGACAAATAAATGATATAGAAAACTTTCTACTACTACTCTTCTTTCTGACTCTTCCTTTGACTCAAGTCAAATGGAAACTCCTCAAAGCTCAGCTGGCCCTTTACAGTTAGCTTCTCTAAAGGAAGAAATCCTTCATGGTTGATTTTAAATCATGGTCTCTTTTACAACTAAGAGTTACGGAGAGGATTTTCCCAAGCTCAGACAAAATAGACACAAAATTTACAAAGGAATCCAGGATAGTTGTGAGGATGGGGTGGATGCCATGATATGCTGCCTAAGTCTCCCTTCAGGAATGTAAGTCCTAACTGGTTCAAGGTCACCTGCAATCTTCCTGGGGCAGAATATGCCCAATGTAATACACTCATCTTCTCTTAATTTCTTAATTCAGAAACTCTTCCTTTAAAACATGAACATTTGGAACTACAGTTTTCCTTTCTAAAATTATTTAGATATATCAGATCCATCTGAGTTTTTTAAAAATAATTTAATTCTGTTTTTAAATTTTTCATTATAATTCCTTCTTTGATTTATGAATAACTTAGAAATATATTTTCATGTATACAGAGGATATGATCTGTATCATTTTTATTGCTGGAATTTGTTGAGGCTTGCTGTGACCTGATATATGTTCAATTTTTATAATGTTCCAGTGAACCTGAGGTTCCCAGTTCAACAATGCATTAAAAGTAATTTTTAAAAATATTTTATCCATTAGGGATTGCCTAGAGCCCAGGTATTGGTGGGTTATTGTCTATAAATGACACAAGAGAACTTTTCAGGGTGATGAAAATACCCTATCTCTTGATTGCACTAGGGTTTCATGGATAGAAGTTACAGCTCAATAAAGTTGATTTAAAAAAATACTTTATCTGATATTTTTAGTGGCTATATTGGAAGTAATTTTGTTGGTTATGTGGTCACACATATTGCCTTAAAAATCACCGCCAAATGCTACAAAGAATGACAAGTTGCAGGCAGCATTTAGAATGTCTACACTGATTGAAAGGTTGGAGAATGTAGATACCACAAACAAGACAAGTTACAAGGCTACTACAATCAAGCAGGAATTATAGATCAGAACTAAATTACCAAGACTAAAAATAGGAAGAGAATGAGTAGTGATATGAAGGACAATATACCGGACTCAATTTCTGGTAAGGTATGGATCAAAACCCCCTTTGCCAGAGAGGGAAACATGATAAGATCACCTCACTGTAATATACTTTATTATTTCAAATTAACATGTCCACATTAAATAATTCACATTAGCTGAGTAGGCAAAGCACGGTATAACTATATAATTATTATTTTTCTAAGGAGCAAAGAAGCAGAAAATATAAGATAAGTCCCTCCCAGGGAAAGTAAATGATGATTGCAGTGCACTGTGGAGCCTAGCATCTCTGGCAATGAGCATGTGAGGAGGCAGGGAATGTATGTATGTAAACAGAAAGGCGACAGAGAAGAAGAAATGGCCTGGCGACAAATTTCAGCTATTTACCATTTCATTATAGGCTAGGCCTGCTAACAAGTAATAATAATAACTCCCGCTGTTATGAGTCTTGCCATCCTTTCAGACCATACCGCTTCCTATTAGTCTTAGGAATTACAATATAATTTTTTTGCATTTCAGACTTAACCTCTGTTAAAAAGCAAAGACTAAAACTAAAAACTAAATGATGAACCAAGAAAGATACTAAGAAAAAGTAAATGTAAATATCAGCCTGGCCGTCACACAGTAAATGAACTGTAATGGCTGACACTTCCCTAATTGGAATAATGGCAATGTCAGCCTAAATATGGATCAGACTCAGACAATCTTTCAGCAAGATTTCTCTTAGGAAATACTATGTAGACATGTGTTCAGGAAGCAGTATTCAACAGTAATAAGTAGAAATCCATTCTGAGCTAATACGTTTAAAATGGCTGCCAGTTTTAATATGTTTTATGTAAAGATACAATCATCTTACTGAAGATAACTCACACTGTGGGAAATAAAAAATGTCCTTAGTAGACTGAAAACGTATGTTCCCAAATCTCAAAGGGACCAGTAAGGAGATGGGCATTTTATTCAGCCCGCAGCGGGCAGTCATGTAAGAGAATTCCAAGACTTCTGCAGTGAATGAAGCAGTAACACAAATTCCCAGCATGCCACTTACACATACAAATATACAGATAATCTATCTGACCTGATTTCCTTGACAGTGAGTGCACATTTGGAAGAATAAAATTTCAATTATTAATTTGATGAGTTTCCATGAATATAGAAGAGAGAAAAAAACCAATTAAATTCATGATACGATGAGATTTCTATTCTGCCAGGAAAACTGAAATTACCTATAACTTATGTCTGATATGTAAGCCATTTTTTTTTTAGAAAAGCGATAATTGTAGATATAGTATTCTAAAGCTGTATAGTATATGGCATTTATTTGAATGTTTACCTTTCCAAGAATCAGCAATAACCTCTTAAGTCAATCCTTAATGGGCACACAGATTAGATTTCCAAATTAATTGGGCATATTCTTAAATATCTTGGATACAAATAGTCACTAATTAGGAAACTAATTACTTCTATCATTTCATTCTTAGCTTGAACCCATTTGAAGGATGTCAATTTTTCCAGGAGCAGCTCAACATGGAAAAGCAAGTTTTTCTTATTATCTATTTTAAATGTTTTATTAAGGATGCATTAATCTGAATAAGGAGTAAGAAATACCTGCTTTTCCCAAGTTTAGAAACAATTCAGAAAGAAGACAAAAGTATTAACAGAAAGACAACCAAAATATTATCGTTCCTACCAAAGAGTACGAGGCAGGAAGGAAGGGAGACTCAAGAGTCAAGCTGACCAAAGTAAAGCTATTTTGGTTTTAGGCTGACTCCTAACCTAAAGGTCAGCAGGTCATAAAAGGAGTACCATGCGACTGATGGAAGACCACAAGACCCCACTCCCTCCGGCTGGGCATTCTTAAAATCTCTCCCTGGGGGTAATTCCACCACCCTAAGACAATGAAAAAACTAACTGCCCGAAGTCAATGTTAAACCAATAGTTAAAGAATAAGGCCCCCCCTATACGGTTAGCTAATTGAAAAAAAAGTAAAACCCTTTGTTACAGGCAAAAGGGAGTCCTCTTTTTCAACTGGGTATAGAGACCGCTACTTTGTCTATGAAGCAGCTCCTTCTTCCTTCTATACTTAATTACTTTTTGTCTCTTTCGCTAAATGGCTTGCTCTTGAATTCTTCCTTGAGCAAAGCCAAGAACCCTCTTGGGGAGAGCGCCTGAGGTCCTGTCTTCGGGGACCTTGGCTCCAGGCATCAGGTACATATGGCATTGAGTCCAGGACCCCTAGTTTTACCCTATTTTAAGCAATGGAAACAAGTCTTCCTGCTTAACAAACAATATCTCTATTCCACCCCTTTTATTTTTTTTATTTTTTTTTATTTTTTATTTTTATTTTTTTTAAGATTTCATTCATCCATGTGACAGAGAGACAGCCAGCGAGAGAGGGAACACAAGCAGGGGGAGTGGGAGAGGAAGAAGCAGGCTCACAGCGGAGGAGCCCGACGTGGGGCTCGACCCCAGAACGCCGGGATCACGCCCCGAGCCGAAGGCAGACGCCCAACGACTGCGCCACCCAGGCGCCCCTCCACCCCTTTTAAACATCAGAATATCTCTAAAATATTACTAATTAGTCAAATCATCCTTTCTTAATAGCACACACACTCTGAGAAGCACAAAGTAATTTTGAACAAATGCATTTTAAGACTTGATATTTAATCATCAAAACCCAAACCTAGCATGACAGCGTCAATGTATGTAATGTCACTAACTGTACAGTTAAAGATGGTCAAAATGTTATGTATACTTTGCTACAACTGCAAACGAGCCCTAAGTTACCTCAGCTTCCTGCCTCTATTTCTACAGTATCAAAATTGTCTCAACTCCTAGAACTCTTAGTCAATGAGTATCTGATGCAAGCCCACTCGGGTCTGAGGAATAACAGAATTTCTATTTATTATTTAAAATTATAATATCAAATCTAGAACTTCAATGTCTATAAGACATTCTAACTGTAAGAAAAAAAATGAGTAACATCCATTCAAATACTACGGACATAATCAAATCTCTCATTTGTCATTTAAAATAGAAATTTTGCAGGGAAGTGGCTGTAACGTGAATTGTAAAATGNATTGTAAAGTGACATTTTAATTTAGAAAAGTTTGCTGATGCAATGCTTTCATCAAAATATTTATTTTCCTAAATGATAGGGATCACGAAGTATTATGAAATCATTCACATGCTCAACAAATAAGCCTAATAGTTTACTGTAGTAAAAGGTTTCGGTTTGTTATGGCTATTGCTAAATTTAAGTTACAATTAATTGTTTTATAATTACACAATATTTTATAGCATAAAGCTTTTATATTATAAAGGACNGACATTTTAATTTAGAAAAGTTTGCTGATGCAATGCTTTCATCAAAATATTTATTTTCCTAAATGATAGGGACCACGAAGTATTATGAAATCATTCACATGCTCAACATGTAATCCTAATAGTTTACTGTAGTAAAAGGTTTTGGTTTGCTATGGCTATTGCTAAATTTAAGTTACAATTGTTTTATAATTACACAATATTTTATAGCATAAAGCTGTTATATTATAAAGGATATGCAATCATGCAAATATGGTAAAATATTATTTTAAAATCATCCAAGAGTTTATTATTAAGTGAATGCTGTGCAGCTAAGGCATTCAGTAAGAATGAACATATTGTATTTACATAGGAAATCACTAAGTATTATTCATAAGAGAGTAAACATGACTCTTCATCTAATTAAAGATCAAACCCAAGTATAAATCAGAGTGTGTGCTTATCTGGAATGAACATTGGCAAGGATCAGNGAGTTTATTATTAAGTGAATGCTGTGCAGCTAAGGCATTCAGTAAGAATGAACATATTGTATTTACATAGGAAATCACTAAGTATTATTCATAAGAGAGTAAACATGACTCTTCATCTAATTAAAGATCAAACCCAAGTATAAATCAGAGTGTGTGCTTATCTGGAATGAACATTAGCAAGGATAAGATTGTTTCCACTCCTGTGTGTTACGTACATCCTGTGCATTTATAAATTATACATATATCCCTGATAGGAAGACATTAACTGAGGATAGAGCAGCAAAGAAAAAAAAAAGCTTTGAAACGTTATTAGAAGCAGTTTACTAATCCCGAAGCATAAACTGCATGTGATTCACCCATAAGTTAAATATCTACTTGGAGCGCCTGGGTGGCTCAGTCGTTAAGCGTCTGCCTTCGGCTCAGGGCGTGATCCCAGAGTCTTGGGATCGAGCCCCACATCAGCCTCCTCCACTGGGAGCCCCTTCTTCCTCTCCCACTCCCCTTGCTTGTGTTCCCTCTCTCACTGGCTGTCTCTCTCTCTGTCAAATAAATAAATAAAATCTTTAAAAAAAATTGAAAATAAATAACTGTCCACCTAGGTGACTACTCTCACGTGTTTTGTCTTAATTATAACTGAGAAACTTTCACAGTGACTTTTTCCTCAGGTGCTTATTTACACATTGGACTAACAAGCAGAACAATACAAAATCCAGGTATTTAAACATTTACATTTCTAGAAATCAACCAATGTTTGAAATTTTCACTGCTGAAAAGTGGGACATTTCTACCAACCAAAGCATATTTCGAGGGCACAGAAAGAGCATGTTTTTCCCCACCTATAAAAAAAAAAAACATAACAACTCATCCTCTAAATATAGAGCTGTAGGTACTGCTGCTGGGGATTTTCTTCTGGGAATGCTAGCTGAGAAATGCTGGATTTGCTGTTCTCGAGGGCTTAGAGTATTACTAAAGAAGACGGTTTCCATTGCAAAAGGGGATAAAGGTATAGATTTATTTATATTAAGTGTATTTTCTTCCTAGTTAGTATATGTTTGACTTTTGGATTTTTTGCCCTATCCTAGACCAGAACCTTTTTAGGAACTGAAGACATATTGCTAGCAAAATACCTAATTCATATTCGTTAAGGTAGCAAGTATTATACCAAGTCTTTTCCACTTCATTTTACGTAGTTCTCCCAAACTCCTTCAGGGAATATTATTATTCTTTCTGATGCAGATGAAAACACTGAAACAGGGGTCAAGTCACTGCTCAAAACGTCACAGCTGGTAGTTCCCAGAGCTAAGACTCTTTAGCCCACATTCTTAACCAGTAGCCTCTCTGTATATACATGCACGTATAAAATATACATATACACAAATATGTAATATAAATATGTTCATATTCACATCAAATATTTTTTCCAACAGGAATCCTCTCCCCTCCCTTCATTTTTTTTTCTTATCTCTTCATGCTTAATACATGTTTATTCTCCACCCACCCTGCCCTTGCAGTTTCTCCCCTATCTTTTGCTGGCAAATTTTATGAGTTCATAAATTCTACTCAATGCCTCCATTTCCTCATCTTACACATCTCCTCAATTCATTACAAAATGGTATTTACTCTCAATAGTCTTTCATAGTATAGACTAAACTTACTGGATTCTTAAAATCCAGTTTTTCAAAGCCCCAGAAATTGTGACTCAGTAAATCTGTGATCGAACCCAATAATCTGATTTTGGGTTTCTTTCAATTTTTTTTTTTTTTTTACAAGTAACTACTGTGGTTTTCTCTAATATTTTCCTTCAAACACAATCATTTTCAGTTGTGCAGTTGTGCCTGTCACAGTTTCTTAACCTATGTTGGTTTGTTTTCATCTCTTATGTGTTGATTATAAAGCCAGAGCTACTGGGTCAGTCTTCTCCCATCTCATCTTTGGCTTCCTTTACTTATAATCCATGACTCTAACCAACACCCTAAGGAGAAACCCTTCTCCAATCTGTCTCTCCAGTCAAGATTTATCTTCTGATTTCTAAATCTTTATATGAGATATTTTATTCAATATCTATATCTGGATATCCACAGGCTGCTTAAATTCAGTATTTATCCACCTGATCTCATTGTATCCTTATGCCAAACTTCTGTTCAACATCCTAGTTAATGGTGCCACTAAACCAAGTGAGACACCTGGGACTCCTAGCCAAATTCTCCTCACTGACCTCCCACATCCAGCCAGCCATTATCAATTACACCTCCATAACAATTTTGAATGTGTCTACCTTTCCAGCTTGACTGTTTCCCATCTTCCATTACTGTTTCTGTTGTCATCTGTAACTTAGATTTCTTTGTCCAGCAATGTAATGCTTTTCTTTATTCCAACTTTTATGTCATATTTCTATTCCTAACACTGCTGCAAAAATTATAATTTTAATATATAAGTAACTATATCCCTCCAACTAATAAAAAATTTTCAGTGATGCAACTAATAAAAAATTTTCAGTGATGATTCCTTCCTTCCATAGTTTGAATGTGACACTTGGGCTTTTATGATCTGGACCCTGTGTATCTTATTTTAAGGCTACCTATTAATCTCTTGGATTTTAAATTTGCTCACACAAATCACTTATGAATATGCAAATTAATCCTGAAAATGTGCAGCTCTTATTGGCTGGAAAACGACATGGTACAACCACTTTGGAAGAAGGCTTAGCAGTTTTTTGTTTTTTTTTTAATATTTTACTTATTTATTTGACAGGAAGAGAGAGGCAGCGAGAGAAGGAACACAAGAGGGAGTGTGAGAGAGGGAGAAGCAGGCTTCCTGCTGAGCAGGGAGCCTGATGTGGGCTTGATCCCAGAACACTGAGATCATGACCTGAGCCAAAGGCAGCCACATAATGGCAGAGCCACCCAGGCGCCCCTGGCTTAGCAGTTTCTTAAAAAGCTAAACACGATCTCACCACAGGACTCAGCAAAACCACTCCTAGGTCTGTACCCAGTTGCTTTGAAAACTTATATTCACACAAAAACATGAAGACACATGTTTATAGTAGTTTTGATCATAATTTCCCTAAACAAGAATCAACCAATATGTCCTTCCATAAATAAACAGATAAACTGTGCATTAGGATAGAATATCAGAAAGAAGAGAAAGAAAAGAAAGAAAAGGATGAAAAGGAAGGAAGGAAGGAAGGAAGGAAGGAAGGAAGGAAGGAAGCCATTATGCCACTACAAGACACAGATAAACCTTAAATTCATATTACTAAGTGAAACAAACCAATCCAAAAATACTACATACTGCATGATTCCAACTAAATGACATTCTGGAAAAGGCAAAGCTATGGAGACAGGAGAAAAATCAGTGGTATGCAGAGATGTAGGGGAGGGAGGGGAATGTTGAAAAAATGAAGCACAGAATACTTTTAGGATGGCAAAATATTGTGTATATTATTTTAATGATGGATAATGGCATGAATTACATAGAAATTTATAGCACAAAGAGCGAGCCTTAATGTATAAAAATTAAGGAAATCTCACTAAGGAGATTGCAGGTCCCAGGAAGGAATGCAGACTGTGACAAGGGAACCTAACTGTATTACAAATGTATAGACTAACCTCGGGGAAGGGTGTTGAGGGAAAAGATGCTTACCAAATAATTTTGGAAATAAACAGAACATATAAGACTGAAGGCAAACGGAACTGCTCATGAGCACTGTACTTTAGTTGATAAAGTTGAGCCCCAAAGTAATATGGGAAAATATTCTAATACCATTATAGAAGTATACTGCCATTGAACAATTCAATGAATGAGCGAGGAATGATAGAAATTAGGTTTCTCACAGTTGGAGTGGGAATACACAGTTAAGCACAAAAAGGCTAAAATAATTCACGTGATAATGTTTAGAGTTAGAGAAAATGGTATAAACTCACAGTTAGCTTAATGTAGATACAGATGTTTACATACAGAAATATTCAGGATGGGAGGATGGGTGAGATAGGGGATGGGGATTAGGGAATGCACTCATCGCGGTGAGCACCGGAATAGCCGAATCATCATAGTGTATCCCTGAAACGAACATAACACTGTATGTTAACTAGACCAGAATTAAAATAAAACAAAAAAGAAATAAAAGGAGAAATATTCATACATATGTCTATACTATTAAAGAGAGGAAAAATGGTCACTCTGTAGTAGAGAAACCTGGCAAACTCTAGCTGAGCCCCATGACTAGAGCAATATCAACAGTAATAAGTCATATTAATACTACGTACCCTTAATACAATGTGATGGAAATGACCCTTTGCTGGTAGTAGCATTCCTACCAAAAACCCTTCACTGCAATCTCGTCATGAGAAAGATGTCAGACAAATTCTGGAAGATCATCCTAAAAAGTACTGAACTTGTAGCTCTCAAAACTGTCAAGGTCGTTAGAACACGTCTGAGAAACTGTTAATAGCCAATAGGAGCCTAAGGAGATGTAAGAATTACATGCAATATGGCTTCTTGGATGAGCTGCAGAAAGGGAAAGGACATTAGATAAAAACCACACAAGCTAGAATAACAAAATAAATAACTTAAAAAATACATTTATACGCCAAATATTGACAAAATTCCTTTATGTTAGTCTGCTTGGGATTTTAAAAGTGGGTCTATTTTTATACTAATCATACCAAACTATGAAAATTAAAGAAATCTCTACAATACACACACCATGTACTAATAGCATGTTAATATTTTGCAGAAAGCCTACTTAATGAAGTAAAAAATAAATTACATATGAGGGGAAATTTCTTTTACAAGATGCGAGCTAATTTCACCATTGTAGTTCATAAAGAAGCGATCCAAATATAGTTCATGAATTTTCCAATTTTATTCTATTTCCCTAAGTTTTATTAATGTTTAGTTACATTTATGTAAACCGCCACATTATTTAAGAAACAATGATTTTCCAGAATGCTAAGTGACACTTCTTAGGCTGCTATCTTCTGTGCTTACATTATATGCTATCTCCACTCACCTCCTGTTATTGAAGGGTGATTTTCAAATAAATCATGTACTATACTGTAATCTGTGCTCAGATATATCATTTTTTTCTTTTTCATATTGAGATATTCCTCTGATGTGAGAGGGTTAAGGCCGATAGGGGAAAAATTAATAAAAAATATATTAAAAAACAAGTAACTCAGAGATTTTCCAGTTTTAGATATACAATGCTTTGTCATTTCCAAAAGCGAAACTTTGAGCTTTTTGCATTGGCTGTGTTCTTAAACCTAAAGCCTGTCCGCTGCCATGGAGAACCGCTTATATTAGGAGTTCCTCTTCACAGAGACCTGCCAGCCAGCGTCCAGCTCTGCCAGGCTTATGGAGGCATCATTTTCAATAGTATGACTTTTCATCAACCGTTTCAATAGTTTTAATAGTTTATTTTTACGCCTTATTTTAATACTCATGTTTTCCTCATTATGATTCATGGGATCTAATTCCTAGGTAACATTTCGCAACTCCTTTAGGGACTGTATTGTAAATAACCACCAAGCAAATAGTACTATCTACCAACTGCCCTTTCTAATGCTCCAAATTTTGAGACTATTTCTGTAGCAACGGGAAAGTGATATTATCTTGGGGTTTGTCTCCCCATATGTTATCGGCTCAGCCTTTGACAAAATGGTTTCTGTTCTAACATAGTTGAAAGAAGAACATAACCAAACACTCAACATTAGTTGAACTCATGAGTTAGGTCTCGAAGGGGTCATTGTTTCTGAACTGAATTGATCAGAAATTAAAGCTGTGTTCCTGGAGAAAAAAGCAATGAGTTAGAAATCCTCACAGGGCCTCTCCTTTTCCTGACCTTGTGTCTAAGAATTACAGTATTAAAAGTCTATAGAATCAAAAGCAAGTAACTCGGCTCCGGGGCAGCATGCCCTGTTTATGTTTGGGTGATAAAACCAGTCAAAGGGTAAACTGGAAGTATTACCAACACAATCTAAATAATTTACTGTTGCTGGAAGCACCAAATCATCATTACCGAAGACGTTATGGTAATATTTGCTAGCGAGAGGTTTTTAAAGTCACTTTTTAGCTTTAATTCAAGAGTGCAGATTTTTTCCACTGTAAGTTTTAAAAAAGATGTTTTGCAATCATTGCTTTTCTCCATTTACGCCATCATCTAAATGTCAACCATTATGTGCTTAAATATATATTTCTATTAATAGCGGTACATTGTTATGGACTAAATTGTGACCTCCCCAAATTCTTATGTTGAAGCCCTAGCCTCCCAGGTTACTGTATTCGGAAATACGGCCTTTAAGATTATTAAACTTAAATGAGGTCATAAGGGTGGTGTGCTGATCCAATAAAATTAGTGTTTTTTTAAGAAGAGACACCAGAGAGTTCATTTTCTCTGTCCCTACAGGAACACAGAGAAAGGCTGCTGAGGACTCAGGGAGAAGGCAGCCCTCTACAGGCCAAAAAAAGAGTCCTCCCTAGAAACAAAGTTAGCCAGCACCTTGATCTTGGACTTCCAACATTAGAATAGTAAGGATATAATTTTCTGTTGTTTAAGCCACCCAGTTCATGATATTTTGTTATAGCAGCCTGAGCTGACTAATACTTACATCTACTGAGTGGTTAATGAAGACATATCTGTTCACTACATATTTACTTCTTTCTCAATACCAGTTTCCCACACTCTCTTATTTAAACATGTACTGAGTGGTTTTTCTCCATTATTAGTCAAATCCTTTTATGTGTTTTCTTTCTTTCTTTCTTTCTTTCTTTCTTTCTTTCTTTCTTTCTTTCTTTTCAAATGAGTGATCACAGGAAGTATAGAGAACACTTTTGGTTATTATTCTAAACTTCCTTCTCACTAAATGATACTGGAATTTATTCTAGTGTTTCTTTCTTACAACGTATTTATGTGGTAAAAGTGTTCTTGTTTAAACCTCTGAAAGTAATCCCCTTACTGTTAGTGGTTTATTGGTGAGCATGTGAGATATTCTGGTCAATGAGATGTAATGGTAAATGTGCTAGGAAGGAAAATGTTTCATTAAAAGGTTTCTCATTTTTAGAAGGGGAAGCATGTGAATGAGTGGCCTTGGCCGTGCCTAGTCATTATTATCTGTGGCTATGAAGTCTGGAACTATTTTAGCTTCTTGAAAACATGAGAACAATTTGCTTAGTTGGAAAGTGATATACTGATGTAACAGAATGATAAAAATAATTTAGAAGTTTGAGATTATTACTTAACGTTGAATTAAATAGCATTGAAGTTTTCTTATGTCCAGACTTCTTGCTAGACAAGATAATAAATCTCTTCTTGTTTAAAATGCACAAAGTTGAATTTTCATAATTATATATGACAATTACATCTTAATTTATAGATAGGATGAGAAATTAAAATCCTTTGACTTACACTCTCGAGTTCTCTTCAACATATAACTTTTGAAAATAATTTTAATTGTTAAATAACTTAATAAATGCCTTTGACATTAGAGAGAAAAATAGATACTTTGTGTTAAGTGAAACTTCTATATTTCAGTAAAATCAATACATAGAGTTGACAGTCATAAAAATCTATGGGAATGTTATACAGGAAATAAATAATAGTGTAAGAGATGATGAGAATTAGCACAGAGAATCAGGGTAGAAGAAAGACTTCATGCTTTATACAATTTTTTTTTATTTTGAAGGTTTAGAAATTTGTAAATATATTTTAAATAAGTTAAATTTTTATAAAAGTAAAGACTGAGGAGGCTGTTAAAAATCAGGTATTTAAGGGAAATAAAAATTAAAAAGTTACTCAAAATAGTAACACCTTGATTTCATGTACAGGGGTCTATATATAATGAATGCAGTTATAAGGGTGTTTTCTTCATCAGTCCATACCTGCTTTAAAATTTCTCATTTGATAACTAATAGATTTCGCTTACATTTTCTGAGCTTCCTTATTCCTATTGTTCTTTCTAAAGATCTTCATAAACTTATATTCAATGTGGTCAAGAACTACGGTATATAAAAGAAGGATTTTCCCCCAATCCTTACTTAATACAGTACATTAATGGTGGAAGAGTACTAACATGGTCACCATCAAGTTGGGAGCTGCTATCTCTACTGACCATTCTAATCCCAAGTAGTCCTGTGGAGGATTCTATTGGTACTTGATGTGGTAGCTTATCTAAACGGACCTTGCTGAAGATCTGATAGTTACCTAGGTTTCTAATATATGTTTTAAAAATCAGTAATTATCCAAGAAATTCCATTAAACCATTACAAGTATTATTGCATTAAATTAATATAATTAACCATAATGGTTAGTGCTGCCTGATCATAGTGAAATTAACATTCAAATTTTACCAATGGCAGCAATTTAAACATTGTATTTAAATATCCAATATAAACAGACATGCCCTTCGACCATAAAATTATAGCAGAATGACTGAGCAAATGGCAGAATAAGGATAACAGTCTGTCACATACGTGTAACAACTTACCACATAAAGATTGTGTAGTAACATGAGAAAATGTTCATTGTATAAAATGAAGAAATAATACAATATTCTATTTATTCTATGATTTAGATATATTAAATATATTTAACTATAAATAGACAATTTAATATAAATATAAATATATATGTCTAGGAAAGGACAAGAAAGAAACAAGAAACAAGGAAATTAACTTACTGAAAACTTTGCTGCCTTTTAAATTTATATGTTGATTATAACATTATTTATACAAGAGGCATATTATATATTGCTCTAACTCTCCTTAATCAAATACACTTATACTTTTATACTTACCAAATACATTTTGAGATAAATTTTTAGTGAAACCTATTGTTTTATGTTGTTGATAATAGGTAGTTTTAAAATGAACAATCCTTGATAAGTATGGAATGAGATAAACCTACATAGCTAGATTTTTTTCTACCCACAGTCCTTCTACTCATTTTTGCTACATTAAAGAGCTCATACATAATGAATAACTTCTCTATATCCTGAATTTTTCGTTCATAAGTGTTTTTGCATTTCCTTTTGTCTTGGGGCTTGTTGAAACCTCTTGTTAGGGTAAGACTCACCAATAGTTTCCAAATCAAAACATTCTCGAGTGGTATCATGGATTCTGAGGCCTAGTCCCACTCATATTGAATTACACTGGATTCTGTCCCACTCATATTGAATTATCTTCTTGCACACCACTTATCTTCTTGGGAAGATGTAAGTAATATGGGAAAGTCTTGGGAGCTCCTGGGTGGCTCAGTCAGTTAAGCAATATGATAGCTATAGTTAATAGAAATCAGGGAGTGAACTATTTATAACCGGCTTAAGACTTACTGAGAGTTGTTCTTTATGGTTCACCTTTAATTCTAGTCCATAGGCCTCTATGTACCCTAGCTACAGGTGTCTCCTTCCAAGAAACATAAGAGGACTGAAAACTCTTACCAGTCTCACAAGCAAGTCAGCTTATTAGTCCCCTCTCCCACTTACAACTTTATAATCAGCATATCCCTCAAGAAAAATATTTGGTGAGTGTTATTTTCCCTTTTTTGTATCTCTCTCCTAATTCTTGGCCCCTCAAGCCTTCCCTATTTTGTTTTTTAATTTTAATTTAATTTTATTTTTTGAGAGAGAGAGAGAAAAAAAAAGAGAGAGCAAATGAGTGCATGAGTAGAGGGAGGGGCAGAGGGAAAGGGAGAGAGAGAATCTTAACCAGGCTCCGTATCCAGCATGGAGCTTGGTCACGGGCTCGATCTCATGACCCCGAGATCATGACCTGAGCCAAAATCAAGAGTCGGTTGCTTAACCTGACTGAGCCACCCAGGCGCCCCATGGACAGGTATTTTAAATTATTGAAATTGCAATAGTTAATAAATGAGTAATATGGAGAATTTCAGCAGTTACCTTAAAATTTTAGAACATCACCTGAAATTCTAGAACTGAAAAATATAATATTTAAAGAATTAAACATGAATAGAATAATATTAAATCAGAAGAGAACCCAATGACTATAAAACTAAAAGACATTAAGAGTAAAGTAACCTAACTTAGGCAAAAAAAGAAAATATAGAAAACATTATATAGGTCATATAGAGCATGGTGGAAATACTGAACATCTGCTTACTTGAAATCTCAGGAAAAGGAGACAGATAATATAAAGAAATGTTTAATAAGATAAGGGCCAAAATTGTTCAGAAATTAAAAGACTTCAAACCACAGATTTAGTAAGTGCTAAAAACAGCCAAAGAATTAGTAAAAATAGCACCACACCAGGGCACATAATAGTGAAACCAATGAAAACCAAACAGAAACAGAAAATCATAAATCCGAGGAGTATAAAAATAATTATTTTAAGCAGCCTCATTAAGAATTACAGCTAACTTCTTAACAGAAACAAGTTCAAGCAGAGACAATAGAATAATATATAAAAAATGGTGAAAAAATATTAGTCACAGGCAAATGATTATATATGTTGAAAAAATCAAATAAACTATTAGAATTAATAAGTGAATTCAACCAGATCTTTGCACAAACATTAACATTATACCTAAACACCAGCAACAAAAATGGGAAAACTCATGTTAGGAAATAACGCCATTGACAAACTCTACTTTCCAGTTTCACAGGTAAAGAGTTTGGAAGTTGCCATTCCATCCTAATAAGTAACAAACTGAATACTGAAAAATCAACNAAACTGAACGACTATTCCAGGATCCATAAGAGAGGTGAGGACACAGGGCAAACCAGTGTCCCCAAGTCATAGATTACAAGAGACAGACAAATAGGTAGGAACTGAAAAACAAAGAGACAAAAACCAGTGCCAGGGTAAAAATTCTGACTTATAATTGACAAATTGCTGGAGGCTCAGTGTAGACAAATCTGAGATTTAAAATCATCAGGGAGATCCAGTCGTGGTTGGGGCCTGGGGTCCCATAATTTTGTGAGATTTATCTTCAGAGGCTTGGCTAGTTTCCATCAGTAAATATCAAAGTAAAATCTGTTTGTTTTTCCAGCAGAAGAAGGGAAGAGGAACAATTTTGAAACATGCCACAGCACTCTGTTCTTAACAAGGCCTGGTCTCAGAAGAAACTAGTGAACTAGAGTCTAACTTGCTGGGGTATTATCAGAGCCTAACCAAACTGAGAGAAGGGAAACACCCACCTCCAGTCAGCTGTTGCCTTCTATGTGGAAGAAGATAAATGCCCAACTCCAGCCTACTCAAGACATCTTCTCCTACTAAGGGAGCAGAAAAACACTAAGAAACACTCACGAAGTTCAGTCTAAAGGCAGAGACTCACTAAAATCCTGAGACCTAATCACAGGACTATAGAATATTTCCGTTCTTCCAATACTGAACTAACCAAAGGTCTTTTTTCAGGAGTTCCTTTCACCCAGTACATCATGTCTGGCTGTCAAGAAAAAAATTGCAAAACATACTAAAAGGCAAAAAACACAGTTCAAAAAGACAGAGCAAGCATCAGAACCAGACATGGCAGAGATGATGAAATTACCAGGCTAGAAATTTGAAACAACTACAATTAATATGCTAAAGGCTCTAATGGATGAAGTAGAAAGCATGCAAGAACAGATGGGAAATGTAAGCAGAGAAATGAAAATCCTAGGAAAGGACCAAAAAAAGAAATGTGAGAGATCAAAAACACTATAACAGAAATAAAGGGTGCTTTTGATGTCCTTATTAAGAGACTGAACATGGCTGAAGAAAGAATTTCTGAGCTTGAGGATATAGTACCTCAACAGAAACCTCCAAAACT
>NC_048220.1:71335601-71376559 GCF_002007445.2 Ailuropoda melanoleuca | reverse complement strand
AATTGATCCTAATAAGCATTGTGGCTCTTTGAAGTGGAAGGAGATATTGGAAAGAATATTATGTTAACCTTGTAGGTTAATAACTATGGTTCATTGTCTTGTTTTCCTTTTTTTAATGCATTGGCTTAAAATAGAAACTTAGCATTTGTTGTTTGGCCAATTACCTCATAAAGAAATTGCTCATGTGGTGCCAAGTGTGAACAGATGCTACAAGATGGTATCCTCCTATACACAGTTTTATAGTTGTTAATTTCAATCCATTGCAAGTGCTTTTAAGTTCCATTTAAAGGAGATGATAACTGTGATGTGTAAAGCTTTCATTGTTATTAATTTTTTTATTTTTGTACTTTTGTCTCACATAACAATGTGATTTCTTCAGGCTTGATTCTCCATTTCTTTCAAAGTGTTTTATTATTTAAATCTTCTCATTACTTAAGGCTTTCCCTTTTGTTCACTATTTGGATTCTCATAACCAACATTCTTTTCATGTGTGAGATGCTGCGTTAAACACTTTTGTCAGGAAAGTAAACAATTTTTGGATAACAGCATAGCGTACACCAATTAAGCAACATATGTAGAAAATTGGAGTAAGAGAAAGATGGTAAGTCAACCAAATGCGTGTATGTGTCTAGAGAGGGGAGGGTGTATTCATGAGTTGTTCACTCAGCTTGATTTTTTTTTTTTTTTTTGGCTTTCAGCTGTTATTATTTGGTAGGTCCATGCCAAATCATCTCACGAGATACCAGAAATGAGCAGACACGTTTTCATGTTTTGCTTGTTATATTCCCCTATTTATCCACTGCATATGGAAAACATGTGTACTATAGATATATATTATAACAGAAAAGACAAAATTATCCAATAAGATTGAAGTCTGCAATATCCTTGCATCTTAGGTTTCCTGTCTGAGAAGAGCAACATATTTACCTGACTTGATTTGGAAAGAAATCTTGTTATAATTCTTATTAAACAAAAAGAATGGATTCAGGGTGTGTCCAATATTAACTACTAAATTAGAGAGACAGACAGATCCATATTACATAGCATTTAAATAACTACCATAGAATATCTTACAATAAAAAGAAACTATGCCTTAAGCATTATCTTTTCCTCTATTAGTTTTTTCTAATTATAGAACTAGACAATTTGGTGGGGGGGGGATGAGGAAATAGCTTTGGGTCTCCACACAAGTGTTCTGGTTATAACAAGGCCATTTCATAGATGACAATACTTAGATTTGATAAGGGTCTCATTTTATTTTCCAGAAATAATGGTGAGTAAATTTTTTTTAAATAGCTAAATCATGGAAGGAGCCGAGATGCCCTTCAACAGATGACTGGATTAAGAAGATGTGGCCCATATATAAATGGAATATTACTCAGCTATCAAAAAGTACGATTTCTCAACATTTGCTGCAACATGGACGGGACTGGAGGAGATAATGCTAAGTGAAATAAGTCAAGCAGAGAAAGACAATTATCATATGTTCACTCATTTATGGAACATAAGAAGTAGGAAGATCAGTAGGAGAAGAAAGGGAAGAAGAAAGGGGGGGGTAAACAGAAGGGGGAATGAACCATGAGAGACTATGGACTCTGGGAAACAAACTGAGAGCTTCAGAGGGAAGGAGGGTGGGGGAATGGGATAGGCTGGTGATGGGTATTAAGGAGGGCACATACTGCATGGTGCACTGGGTGTTATACGCAAGTAATGAATCATGGAACTTTACATCAAAAACTAGGGATGTACTGTATGGTGACTAACACGAAAGAAAAGAAAGAAAAAGAAAAAGAAAAGAAAAGAATTAAATAAATTTACTTTCAGTTCTTTTTCCCCTCTCAATAAATTTGTGTTCAATATGCATGTGTTTACAAACAGGTCTATTCCTTCACCAGTTTCCTAATGTATTGTCTCTGCTTCTAATACATCTGATGTGGATTTACCTAAATTGTGAATAAAAGGCAGTTCTAATGCTTATTTTGCAAAGGGTAAGATACCAAAAATAGTAGCACCCTGGGGACAAAAATAAGAATTGTACTCTAAAAATTGAGCCTTTCCATGCTCTAAAGGAAATGGTCACAGAAAAGATATCCTAGACTGAGATAAAGTTGTAAGAACTGAAGTATAGATGTTCTGATAAAAACTGTTTTTTTCTTTAAATCAGTGGAAGAGTGTGTTCAAATTCTTCATTTCCNGATAAAGTTGTAAGAACTGAAGTATAGATGTTCTGATAAAAACTGTTTTTTTCTTTAAATCAGTGGAAGAGTAAATGTGTTCAAATTCTTCATTTCTATTAACTAGTCGCAGCATTATTTTCAACCCAGTTTCTGTGTCTATGTAAGACTGAAAAGCTAATTTACTATTACAGATTCACAGATGTTGTTTTATTCATGCTCTTGGCAAGTCTTATGGGTCATACCGTGTATTTTATTCCTGAACTGTTAATAGAAAATGTGGAATTCTTTCATATTAAAAGAATACAAAAGTACTTTTATTAAAATAATTTATTCTTAAAGCAAGCTAAAATATCTATGAATATATTTTCCCTCATTTCATTAAATTCAAGTATAAATGCAATACTGCTAAGGTAATACTGAGGATATAAGTCAGCCACTCAAGGCAAAAAAAATATGGAATGGTTTAATCCAAAAGCAAACAGTTTATTGCTGGGTTTAAAAAAAAAATCTGAAAGTTTTTTTTGAGTATTTTTTGGGCTATAGAGCCCCAACCAAGAATGCCAAGCCTTAAGCTCCAAAGTGATATCTTGAAACAATTATTCAAAAAATAGAACACCAAATATAAAAGCTGGTGACCTAAGATGACTACAAGACATTTTCATTTCTTATTTCAAATCCTGTTCACTCTGTTTCTCCTGTGTCCTTAAATACAAAATAAAAATATTCTCCTGATTAAACATATCTAAACCTTTTTTGAACCATTGATCCTTTCGCAAATACAGGGAAAAAAGCACATATACATACATATACAAAATTTTGCATACGACTTCAGGGTCTCATATTTACCCCATCAAAGGCCATGTGGATGCTATAAAGTTTCATGTACCCAAGTTAAAAACTCCTGGCCTAAAACTATATATATATATATATATATATATTTTCATTTTAGAGGGTTTTCTAAACCTTCTACCACCATCATCAAGGCTTCTTAGAAAGATAAGCAACCAATAGGTGTCCATCAAATATTAGTGGTTAATAATGATAAACATCTGTTCCCTCTCCTTATACAAGTAATAATTCGAAATCAACTATGGTGTGAATTTTGTCACAAATACTCAGTTCACATCTCCTAATTCCCATGATATTGAAAGCAAGGCAATTTTAGGAGCTGAGTCAACCCCCAATAACTAGGAATTAATAGGCTCTATGCACCCTAAAGAAGGTCACGAAGAAACCAAGATATCCCAATTCTATAGAACTTAGGGTCAAAAACTTACAAGTCCAATAAGCTTAGCCGACAGCAAGCAAAAATCATATATAATTTCATTGGGATCTGTTTATAGCTAGAAATGATGCCCTCTGGGGGTGGTAGTAATTACCAACTCTCATCATTATTCATTTCTCCTCTCTTTCCTGGACACCCAGCAGACAAAATTTCCAGTCTGCTTACAATTAGTCAGGGTAATATGGCTAGTCCAGATGATGGAGTATAAACAAAACTCTCAATTGTCACTTCTTGGCTGAGACATTTGAAAGCACCTGATCGAGTGTGTAGCCTGCTCAAACCATGACACTGACCCTGAAAGCTTCATGTTTATACTGAAAAATCTTAAGATGGGATCTTAAAATTCTCTTGGAAGGGCACTTCACTGGAGGAATAAACCTAGACCACCANATAGCTAGAAATGATGCCCTCTGGGGGTGGTAGTAATTACCAACTCTCATCATTATTCATTTCTCCTCTCTTTCCTGGACACCCAGCAGACAAAATTTCCAGTCTGCTTACAATTAGTCAGGGTAATATGGCTAGTCCAGATGATGGAGTATAAACAAAACTCTCAATTGTCACTTCTTGGCTGAGACATTTGAAAGCACCTGATCGAGTGTGTAGCCTGCTCAAACCATGACACTGACCCTGAAAGCTTCATGTTTATACTGAAAAATCTTAAGATGGGATCTTAAAATTCTCTTGGAAGGGCACTTCACTGGAGGAATAAACCTAGACCACCAATATTTCAGGACTTATCTACCTGAGAATGGCTTAGCCTACTTTGATGAACATACCAGGCCAGATGACATTTGATTTTTTTTTTTTTTTTGAGAGAGAGAGAGAGCAATTGGGAGAGGGGCAGAGAGAAAGAATCTCAAGCAGGCCCAACTCAGAGCCCAACATGGGGCTCAGTCTCACGACCCTGAGATCATGACCCGAGCTGAAATCAAGAGTCAGATGCTTAATTGACTGAGCCACCCAGGTTACCCGACATTTGATTGTTTTAATTAAGATGTAATGGGTAATAGACTATCATGTCATCTGCAAGTAGTGAAAGTTTTACTTTTTCCCTACCAATTTATGGTACTGGCATCAAAAACAGGCACATAGACCAATGGGACAGAATAGAAAAACCAGAAATGAACCTACAACAATATGGTCAATTAATCTTCAACAAAGCAGGAAAGAATATCCAATGTGAAAAAGGCAATCTCTTCAAGAAATGGTGCTGGGAAAACAAAACAGCAACATGCAAAAGAAAAAATTGGATCACTTTCTTACACCATACACAAAAATAAATTCAAAAAGTATTAATGACCTAAATGTGAGACAGGAGACCATCAAAATCCTAGAGGAGAACACAGGCAGCAACCTCTTTGATATGGCTGTAGCAACTTCTTACTAGACTCGTCTCCTGAGACAAGGGAAATAAAAGCAAAAATAAACTGTTAGGACTTCATCAAAAGAAAAACTTCTGTAAAGTGAAAGAAACAACAAAACTAAGAGGCAGCCTATGGAATGGGAGAAGATATTTGCAAATGACATATCTGATAAAGGGTTAGTATGCAAAATATATAAAGAACTTATAAAACAAAACACCCCCAAAAATGAATAATCCAATTAAAAGTGGGCAGAAGACACGAATAGACATTTTTTCAATGAAGACATACAGATGGCCAACAGACACATGAAAAGATGCTCAACATCACTCATCATCAAGGAAATACTCAAAACTACGATGAGATATCCCCTCACATCTGTCAGAATGGCTAACATTAACAACACAAGAAACAACAGGTGTTGGCGAGGATGTGGAGAAAGGGGAGCCCTCTTACACTGTTGGTGGGAATGCAAACTGGTGCAGCCACTCTGAAAAACAGTACAGAGGCTCCTTAAAAAGTTAAAAAAAGAACTACCTTACAATCCAGCAATTGAACTACCAGGTATTTACCCAAAGAATCCAAATATACAAATTCAAAGGGATATGTGCATCTCAATGTTTATAGTGGCATTCTCTACAATAGGCAAATTATGGAAACAGCCCAACTCTCCATCAGCTGATGAATGGATAAAGAAGAGTGGTATAGGTATACGATGGAATATTACTCAGCCATGACAAAGAATAAAATCCTGTCATTTGCAATCACATAGATAGAGCTAGAGAGTATTATGCTAAGCGAAATAAATCAAAGAAAGACAAATACCATATGATTTCACTCATATGTGGAATTTAAGAAACAAAACAAGTAGGCAAAAGGAAAAAAAGTAAGAGTCAAACCAAGAAACAGACTCTTAACTATACAAAACTAACTGATGGTTACCAGAGGGGAGTTGGGTGGGGGGAGTTGGGGGAAATAGGTGATGGGGATTAAGGAGTGCGCTAGTGATGAGCACGGATGATGTATGGAAGTGCTGAATCACTATATTGTACACCTGAAACTAATATTACGCTGTGTGTTAACTCGAAATTAAATAAAAACTTATAAAAATGTAATGCGCAATAGAAATGTTAGAAAGTCAAACAATAAAAATTGGTGAAGGGGTTCCCACAATTCACAAACCATATTAAATACACTAACTTTGCTTTCAGCTCTGTATGACAATGGAAAATATTTGATTTCTGAGTGGGCATGAAACCCAAAATATTACCTCATTATTCCTGTTCAGGGTAGTAGTTATATAGGAATTGAGGGTGATGTTTCCTTACCAACAAGCCATAGTTGCACATTTACCACAAATATTTTAGACCAACTAACTCCCAAAAGTCTAGCAACTAACTGTTCCCCTCTTATCACCATTCCCTGATATGACTTGAAAGATATTGTGTGTGGTTGATCACAAAAATCTACCTGAACAAGACAAAGCTTAATGACTTTTAAATAAAGTGGAAATCTGATCTCTTCTCTAAATAGACTGTGAAGATGTACACTCCATAGGAACAGACAGCAGGGTTACTGAACAAAAAAATATATGTTATTTATCTTTATTCAATGCTAACACACATCTTATGGAACAAAACTGCCCCTACTTCTGGCAAATGCTCCTTAGAAAAAGTAATTATATTATAAATACCCACTATTTTTAGCAGTAGGAAATATTGCTAATAGCATATGCCAGGAGATTCATGCTCCAAATTGTAGGGTATGTAGACTTCACCAGAATCCTTCCTAAAATCAGTCACCTAGTTGTCACAGTTTACTTGAATCCAAAGTAAATTTTAAGTCAATGCTCAGCATACTTTCTATGATATTAAGTAATATGCACATCCAGCAAAAGGAAAGCTTAACATTCTTTGTAAGCAGGGTGATAAAGGCGGTAATTGCTAATAGAACACTTGCAATGACCTAATGTCGAGCCCATAAACACCTACACATTGACTGTCTCAATTGCTCTTAGATGAATCTTGGAAGGTGGCAGACCATTTTTTAGTGCAAACTGGCATTCAATTATGGTCTTAATTAACTACAGTATTCACAAGGTCAATTTGTTCTCTATGTACAAGATATTACATCTTCCTTATCCAAAGATGACAACGTAGTGTCCCTGCCTTTCTGTCACTAGAGACTGAAATCAGCTTAGCATTTTGTATAATGATCCCTACAGATAAAGGTGCATTGTTCAGCTGAATGAGAACATAGAACAATAGTCTAATCACAAAACAATATACTTGGAAAGCTAAGTATCATTTGAGAGGTATTAATTCATCCACGCAGCATATTGTAGAAAGAAATAGCAATTCTTCTACCATTGATAGAGAAGCAAACGCACTAAGAGATCCGTAGGCGCAGAAGGCAAAACAAAGGAGATCAAGACCTCACACATGTTCCGTTGTTACAATCACTCTACTTTTTACTTACATAAAACAAGCCCTTCTAGGTTTATATTCCACATAAGCTCAAAAACTGTCAAATGCTATAAAGGCACATAAATCAATACAAAATTCTGCAACCTTGTGCACGTACACACACACGCACACGCACGCACACTTAACTACCAAAGTACTGATGAACAAGTATGAAGTTTCTCCATTTCTTCAAAATTTCTGCTCAAACAGCTGCTGATATCTCTTCCTTTCTTGTCTCCTTCTCCGTTTCTCCAAAACCTCTCCTCTCTTTACAACGTTGTTCTCCCCTCACATCTTTATCCCAATGGCTATCCCCAGGGACTTCTCCCATTTTAAGTCCTTTCCTTCCAGGTGTTTCCATCTTTTCCCGGGCACATATTTTTATACCACTCCCCACCCCTTGGCTTCCCTAATTCCCTATCTCCATTTATTGCCCCATTAACTCAACAATATTTAGTTACAGAGATAATTTTCCCTACAAGGTAGCTTTGTATGTGGAGCTGGCTGGAGGAGGGGCAAAATGAATATGTGAAAACGGATACTTAATACAGATTTTGTTCTTGCCACATCTGTATATATGCAGACATATATAGCTCTGTTATTTCACCGAAGATATGACTGAAGACTAAGCTCCTGTGACATGGTCACACTTGAGTCAATGGTTTTTTTTTACTTCAGCCACTATTTTACCTTTTCTTTTACTTTAGAACTCTTGCTATCTCAAAATATTTAGTCAAATCCATTCAGCCGGAATCTCAAAATATTTAGTCAAATCCATTCAGCCAGAAGTTTTCTATTTCAAACGTCTCCAAATCTAAAAGGGCTAATCCTAGAGATAGCAAAATGTGTCAGCCAGTTAAGGTAATACTAGTCTAGCTTATCTGGTGGATAGAAGACTTGAGTGGGGATAAAATCTGTCCATGGAGGTCTACCACTTATTAAAGTGAGACTTTGCCTCTTTTACATTTAGGCATTTATAAAATAGGGATAAAAATAAGCTGTATCACCCTCAAAAAGTTGTGACTAAATGTTAGGATATATATCACATCACTTGAGAATTGCAAAATTCCAATCTAGTGAAAGGTATTTATATTGTCTTTGATCACCCAGCCAGGTGGTGTTAAATGCGGTTTCTTGGACACCAGGTTTTTCCATTGCTTTCCAGATGTCCTCTTATGCATATTTGTGGTATTTGCTCAGCCATTTTGTGTGATTATTTAAGGCAATGAGCAAAGAAAAAAGAGAACAGATTCTAGAATTAGACCATCTAAGCTCAATTTCTACTTACTCCCCATAAGAATAAGGAGATGTCATTTAACCTCTTCATTCCTCTGAATCTTCAGGAGTAAAATGAAGATAAAACTAGCACCAAACTTAAGGTGTTGCTTTGATAATTTAAAGTGTTAAAATGGGTAGTGTAATTCCCAGCGGCACAGGAAAAGCGTTATATAAATTACTAGAAAGGAAAAGGGAGTATTTTTACCATCTGACACCCTATGTCATAGTCTATGAGAAAAGACAAAAGCTTTATATAACTGAAAATATTCCTGACGATCGCCTATTTAAACTTCATGCGTTTGCAAGTAAAAGGTACTCCTTCCCAATACATTCGTGTGATTTTCTAATGTTTGTTATATTTCACCGTATGTTATAAGTGTATCATTTAGTGAAGGGAATAAAGTATGTGAGAACAGACAGACTTTTGGAGCTGAAATCTGTTCATCTTTAAGTAAGTTACATATCATCTTGATGTTTTATTTTTTTGGCAACTTTAAAGCAATTGTAATAATGATTCTTAGGATTTTTGTGAGATGTAATATGAAGGTCTTCACATTACTCCTGACAAATGGGGTATAAGAAAAACATGTCAGTTACCTTCTCCTGTTGAGGTGGGGTATGTGTGTGTTTTCTAATAATATTTACTACATGTCAGGTGCCTAGGGACTTCACGCTCACCTTCTAAATTTCAACTGAGGAACTGATCTCAAATCGTAAGATAATCATTAAGAAATGATTCAGAGGGGCCTGACTGGCTCAGTGGGTGAAGTGTCTGCCTTTGGCTCAGGTCATGATCCCAGGGTCCTGGGTTTAAGCCCCACATGGGGCTCCTTCCTCAGTGGGGAGTCTGCTTCTCCCTCTGCCGTTCCCCCTGCTTGTGGCTCTCTTTCTCTCTCTCAAATAAATAAATAAAATCTTTAAAAAAATAAAGAGGTGATTCATAATCTGTGTCCCGAGACCCTTATGAGAACCTGGGATTAGTGTTACAAAACATTATATACCTGTGACCATTCTTTTCCTTTAATTTTTCCCCTAAGAGTCCTACGCTATTCACATAGCTTTATAACTGACACTAAAATAATGCATGATTAAAGTATTCATTGCATAAACAATGCAACACACACATGAGTATTATCAACATACAAAATCATTTAAAAACATGGATTTTTGTTTGTTTTCATACACCATGTCAAGCGATACTAACAGCATATAATCATTGTAGGAAATAATAAAGCTGTCTGTTAAAAACCAGTCTTTACCCAAAAAACGTGGAAATCACTAGCCAGAGGACACTCAAACTAAAGCATTTTAAAGTTATTTTAAATCTGATTCAAAGCAGGGCTCTTATTTTAACTGTCCATCTTCCCCCACACTCTGGTTATTTTTATAGTTTCCTCTTTATGCTCTGATTTTATAGTGTGACTGCTCATGCAAATTTGTTCCAGGGCTAAATTTCTAATATGCAGAGTGCGTAGAATCCTGCACTCTTGGAGTTAAAAAAGACCTTAAAGTCATCTAGTTCAACCATCCATCAGATGCATGAATTATTCCTACTTATGTCTACATCCACTTTCATGGTGCCTTAAATATACCCTAGACATTAGCCCTATAGCCAAACATTAACTCTGACTCTAAGTGGAATTCTTAATTCATCAGCACTTTTAAAACTCCCCACTTGTAACAAAAATCTCAATTAAAGTGTATTTAACCGCTGCTTTCACAAGATGACTGATTCTCCATAATATATATTGAGCTAGCTCGTATCAGTAGGCAAGTCACTCTCATGTATTAAATTAAATGCCTAGGGAACTGCATTAACTCTTTCATACCATGAGGGTATTTAGTGTTCAAAGCACGGTAACTGTAGTAAAGAGTTATGAACCAGAGAGAGGCAGGAATAATAGATAGCTTGACAAGAAGTAAAATGAAGAGTTCCAAAAATAAATGACCTCTAAAAGAATGGTGCTTTTTAGTACATTTTAAATACAAAAGTAACAGATTATTAAATACTGTGAGCCACCATTTAAGTGGATTTCATCTGAAATTTCAATCTACATAGGCACTCACTCTTTAAAGCATCACATTAAGAGAGTTGTATTGCCTGTTACAGACCTCATATTGACAGAGAGATGTTGTGATAATGACAGTCATTAAAATAACTGCCTCGTCAGTCTTAAAATGATAGGCATTAAATTTGTGTTTATTAACCTTTAACTTCCCTTTTGAGTTTTCAGTGACACAAAATGAAAAGTACTGAATTTAAAATTTCTCCTTTCTCTTCTTTTCCTTTAATTTTCCCCCTTAAGAGTCCTATGCTATTCACAAAGCTTTACAACTGACATTAAAATAATGCATGATTAAAGTATTCATTGTACTGGCACAGAATGGACTCTTGTCCAATAATTTTGACTATAAAAATAAGGAACATTATTCTTCACCAAACCTTTTACTTCTTTTTTTCACATCCACTGCTATTGGAAATTGAATATATTCTACATAGTTTACTATCGATTTAAGGACCAAGATTGAGATGAAAAGATACCCTTTAGGATAAAAGCTGCATACATTTGAATCTCCTAGTTCCTGTGAAATGAACCGATTTCTAGTTTCCTAAAACACACACACAGCAGTCACTTATTCTCATAGGTTATTAGTATCGGTAAGTTCTACACGATTCTGAATTGTGGTAGCTCTAAGAAGTGCGATGGATGTTCAAAATTCTCATAGAATTTACTGTATAAGATATTCTCTGTTAGTTGTCTGTTGTTTCCATTACAAAGGATTACAATTTATCCTTCAGTTCTGTAGGTCAGAAGCCCTGAAGTCCGACATGGGTCTTCCCAGGCTACAACCAAGGGTATGTAGGCTGCATTCACCTTCTTCACGCTCAAGAGCAGGATCCATCCTCTGCTTACTTGCACTGTTAGCAAAATTCAGGTCCTAGACGTTGCAGGACCCCACTTCCTTGCTGGCTACTGACCGAGGACCTTCCCCAGAGTCCAGACAGTGCCACATTCCGTGGCTCCATGTCTTCTTTCTCCATTTTTAAAGCCAGCAACATCAAGTCCCTCTTACGCTTCGAATCTCTGTTCCTTCATTTTCCATCTCATCTCTCTTACCCAGCCAGAACTGTTCCTGGATTTTAAGAATTCATGTGATTACATTGGGCCTCCTGAATAATTTAGGATAATTTCCCCCATTGCAAGGTCTATGTACTTAATCACATCTGCTAAGTCTCTTTTGCCTGTAAGGTAACACATTCATAAGTTCCGGGGATTCAGGTGTGGACATTCTTGGGGGACATTATTCTGTCTGCCATGTATCCTAAGAGGGTAGACGGAAGTGTTGAAAATTCTAGGACTACTAACATTGTGTAAGGGAAACCTAGAATCAAAGACTTTACTTCAAATTTCTTTGTATGATAATAAAAGAAACTATGCTAAGTATAGTTGTGTGATTTAGCATAACTACATATTTTAAATAAAGTGGATGATTGAGGTATTAGCATAGTACCACAAGGCAAAAAGTCAACAATATCTATTTTGCATATTAGTCAAGAAACTGAAAACTGTCTATTTACATTGGATAGTAATTGACCTTGACATCAAGCATTCTTTCACCCTCTGATAACCTTGCCCAGATTTTTCTCTGGGGATCTAAGCTCTTTCCTCACTCTCAAATCAGGTGCTTCCATATAAAGCAGGACTCAGGGATGGAACAGCTGGCCAGGCCTGAACAATTCAGCATAGCACCTTCCCTTAACCACTTAGCTGAATCTATCTGCTTCAAGTTCTATCTAAACTTTAGAGAACAGATCTTTTCAATAACATTTAGGGTGGGTTTTTTTCCTGATCCCCCAAAAAAGATGGAACACCCCCCAAATAGTTTTAAGAAGTCACATAACCTTAGTATGAAAATCTGATGAGCGTATTACCAAAAATAATTATAAACTAGGATGGGAAAATCCAAGTGCAATGTCTTAAAATACCATAACATGGCTTAATAGGATTTATCCAAGAAATGGAAAATGACTTAACATTAAAAAATACCTCAACATAACTGGTCTATGAAAAATTTATTGTCTCACCTATGTGCAAATTTCAGGAATACCTTTGCTTCAGGCAAAAAACTATCTGCACTAAAATTATTTTATGCATATGAGATTTTTAAAGTTTTAAATGAAGTATAACATACACAAAAGTACAATTTTTTTCTTGAAAAGCTTGATAAAACTTTGCAAATTGAACGCATCTCAGAAACCCCTTTCCTGAAACCAGCCACACTCTGGATCATAAAAACCATATCCTGACTTCTAACATCATAGACCAGTAGTGTGTAAAAAAAAAAAAAAAAGAAAGAAAGAAAGAAAGAAAAGAAAAAGAAAAAAAAAATTAGAAGTGCCTGATGCTGATCTTTCTCCAGGTAGGATTCACCCTTTCTTCTTTTCCTGTAAGGGTCACTCTTCATGATGTTATCAGCACTCAGTTAAGGATTTCAGTTGGGTTCTTTCTTCTGATAAAATTACTGTTCCTAAGGCTTCACCTCCCAGGGTTCTTAGCTTCCTTGGTACGTTCATCACTGTTCTTCTCCCAGGCATAAGCTGAACTTTGTTCCTGGTCTCCACAGCACAGAGACATGGCCAAATCACCGTTCCACTTACAGAACTTTTCTTTTAACAGCCCTCTCCAGAAAGCCTCACACACTGACAAGTGTCTTCAGAAAATCCCAGTCATGTGCTTGTTGACTCTCAAGCTCAACTTTGTCACTCCATACAAGACTCTAACAACAACAACAACAACAACAACAACAACACTTGGCTTGCTGTTACTTCAAACTGGGGTCCTATCTCCTAGGGAAAAGCCAAGATTCTCTCTCCTGATGGCACCCAGAATCTGGAATGCCCCCAGTAAAAAATACTGGCTGCAGATTATCAACCCGAACCTCTGTGGCTCTCCAAACTCTAGAATCTTAATGCCTCTCAGGACCCTTTCTTCAGCAGCATTTTAATCATATTGAATGGAAGTTTTTTAGTGCCTCAGGAACATTTGGCTGTGTCATGAATATCTCCATCCTTCACTCAAGTGGAAATCTTTTAAGTATGTTTTAATTTATGTATATGACACTGTGCCATTGATCTCGGTTAATTTCATAATACTTTGCACATAGGATGTCTTCTTTAAGACTTATTCGTGATGCATAAGGTACATTTAATTTGTTGTTTCTGGCTGCTATATACTAGTTCAAGTATGCATCTGTTATATTTTACACATTTACCTACCCATTTCCTTAATGAAGGAAACTAAGGAGAAGGCTTCCTTTTAATCTACCTCTTCATGGGTCAGTTTTAGATACACTGTGTCTATTGTCCAGGGTGGAGTTGCTGGTTCATTAACAAGATTCATAAGCATACATCTTATTCTATGCTATCTCCTAGGACTATCTTTGACATTTTTGTTGCTTTTGTATCTGGAAAACTTGTTGCAACTTCTTCTTAGTTCTAACTTTTTTCTGGTACTGTAACTAATCTATGTTGGTGCTTTTTTATTTTTTATCCTATACATTGAAAAGTATTTCCCTTTGCTTTTCACACTACGGACTCGTATTTGTTCTTATTTTATGTGCTAAATCAGAGTTTTCAGTTTTTCATTTATGAACTAGGAGTGATATCAAGTATTCTTTCTTTGTTGCCTAACAAATGAACATTTTTCCCATAAAGTATGATATTTAATTTTAGTTATTAAATAGGCTTTTTCAAACTAAGGAATTTTCTCTTTCTACTACGATGAAACTTTTTATAATAACTACTTTTTCTATTTTGTGTATTTTCTCCATTATTTTAGATAATGATTGCATTTCTCTTTTAGCCCATCATGGAGGTAGCTTATACCAACAGATTTTCTGATATTAAAACATTTTCACTTCTACTTGGTCATGATGTACTATCATCTTTATTACACTGTTATTTCTAATTTGTATTTAAGATTTCTAAAGAAAATAAAATATTTTTAAGTAAAATGGTCCTAAAACTGTTTTAGTTACACTGTCTTTATCTGGTTGTAGGAGACGGTTGTTTTTTTCAGATCTTAACCTTGAAACATTTTCTCCCATTTCTATGGTCTAAATTACATAAGGTATTACATAAGGGTCATCTCGAATGTTAAAGTTTGGTGGGACACACCTGTCAAGCTATGTGAATTTCAGGGAGTGTGGCTGGGGATGGAGATAGATAGATAGATAGATAGATAGATAGATAGATAGATAGATAGATAGATAGATTTTATTTATTTATTTATTTATTTATTTATTTATTTAGGCGGGGAGAGAGAGTACAGAGGCAGAGGGAGAAGCAAACTCCCTGCTGAGCAGGCAGCCCAACATGGGGCTGGATACCAGGAGCCTGAGATCATGACCTGAGCCTAAGGCAGAAACTTAACCAACTGAGCCACCAGGTGCCCCTGGTTGGGGATATTTTATTTATTAATTCAATTTCTTCAAAAAAAATTTTTTTATTTATTCAAGTTTAATAATTTTCCTTATGACATAATAGCATCTATTTGGCTAGTTTTTCCTTTGCTATCTTCCTTTTCAGGATATGTATTGAATTTTTACTTCAAAAATTTTTCTCTTTCAGCTAGAAAATATTCTGTACTCTATTTGCTTCTCCTTGAGAGACCTCATACATTTCAAAAAGGACTCTAACAAAAACTCCTAAAAGCCAACTCTTCAGTATTTTTGTCTTCTTCCCTCTGATGCCTTAGTACTGGAAAGTGAATTTTCATTTTTCTTTCCCTTGTCATGACTTTTCATTTCTTCAGCACTAGGTCAGTCTATTTCTCAAGAAGTGGAATGAGAGAATGAAACAAAGTGTAATAGTTTCTGCTCTAGAAGGCTGATGGTGACAACACCACAAAACAGAAACACCAAATTCCAATTTCTGTTCTAAGAGATGAGGAGGGAGCACCTGTGTTCCCAGATTCCCAACCTGTAGGTGGCAACTCTCGCTCAGCTACACCATATTTTTTTCAATTTCTATCAGAAATGGCACTGAGCAGACTGAGGCACTTCAAGACGATTTGGTTTCATGAGTGTGTCTAGATGTGTTGTTTGGTTAGTTGATCGGTTGATTCTCACCTCAAGCAGAGAATCAAGGCAAATCCTTCTATTGGATGCTTTCGTCTTGTCTCTCACCCAGTGTCAAGGGGCAGGAATTCCCAACTCTGGAGAGTTAACTGAATCTGACAGGTGCATGCCCCAGCATCCGCAGCTTGCCTGCCCTGGCTTTTATTCTTACTCCAAGGAAGTTAAGAAGAGGGAAACGAAGTCAGACACGCTCAAGGTGCCATTATTCTTAAATATTTGTAATTTCTATTTCGTTTCCCTTTAAAATATTTAAACTTAAGGACATGCAAATGATTAAATAATAAACAGATTAAACATTGAGAAACCACGGAGAGTAGTTTTTTCTTCCCCACAACTTCCCCATCCTATAGTCCAGGCTCACCACATATCACTGCCGTCAACAGCTGCTTATGTGTACTTTTCAGAGACATGCCAGTCGTACAAGTACACACACATATACTTTGAATCGAAAATGTTAGCATATTATTCTCATAATCTGGCCTTTGCCTTTTTTTCTGTTTACCGTATCGTCACCATTCACATCTGTAAATGTGAGTCAATTTTTTTTTTAAACAGCCACATATTATGTCCCCAGTTGCATGAATAGTATTGTCACTGAGAAAGGCTCAGAGTTGACAACTCTCTATGAAGTAATACTACCCAAGGGAAAAAGAAGAAACTTAGGGAGAAAGGATCTATGTGTGTTCTCAAATATGTGATTACAGGCACAATGGGAGCCATGTCAGACGAAAGAACGCATTGGATGAAAATCACAATTGTTAAAATAAAAACAAGGAAGGGGCAGCAAACTGATTACAGAATACTACAAAATTCTAATGAATTATTTAGAAGTTTGGTTTAAAATAATATGCCAGAACTTGGAGAAAACTTTGATGAAGATACAGAGATGATAAGTAAAGTGATATAAAAAGGTATCAGTAAAAGGTAGAATTTTAGCATTTTTCACGTTTATCTGTAATGTCTACATATTTCAGCAGTTTCATTTGAGGATCACCCTAGGTTTTAGGTAGAGCTTAAGATTTGGGTATTTAAGGTTGTATCTTGGGTCTTTTTCCCCTGTGTTGAGAGAGAGAGAGAGAGAGAAAGAGAGAGAGAGAGGATTAGGTATATACATGTGTGTATGTATACACACACACACACATATGCACACACACATATGTATACGCACACACATGTGAGCATAAACACACAGATATTTTGTGAGGAAAGACAGGAGGTGATTGTAAACGCTGTGGAAGCAGGGATATTTAGAATATATTGATTCTTTTCAGACAGTTGGTTAATAATTCTGGAGGCACACAGTTTAAATATCCCAAGTAACTCACAGTAGTTGTCTTGTCTGTTTGAGCTGGTCTAACACAATACTACAGACTGGGTAACTTAGAAATGTAGTTCTCACAATTCTGGGGGATGGAAGTTTGAGATCAGGGTACCAATGTGGTTGAGTGAGGGCTCTCTTCCAAGTTGTAGACTTCTCATATACTCACAAGGCAGAAAGAACAAAGAGCTCTCTGAGCCTCTTTTAAGGGGGTATTAGTCTCATTAATGAGGGCTTCACCTTCATGACCTAACCACCTTCCAAAAGCCCCACCTCGAATACTGTCACACTGAGCATTAGAATTTCAATATATGCACTTTGGGGGGTTCACACACATTCACGCATAGCAGCAGCAGAGGCAGTTGTATTTAGATTGCTAACATTTCATGTCTACTAAACAACTATGGCCCGATCATAAAACAGTTGGGAGTGTCCGTATTTAGCCATTCATGTTCTCCAAGCCCACACCCATGTACCCCACCTACCAGCCACTTTGATGAATATAGGTCAAGATTGCTAGCAATCTGTGCAGACAAATGTCATTAGAGAATATCATGAAATCAGACATTATATAATAACTTGTCATGATAAGTTCAAAGTTAGTTAACGGGCTCTCTCCTAGAGTCTTATTTCTCTGATTCTTTCTCCTCTTACTTTCTGCCATTGACTGCTTTTCCCATCTTTGAGAAACAAACTTTTGGAGTATGCTCATTCATTTTCCCATGACAAAATCTGCAAACCTACCAGTGTCTGCTTTTACGTTTTAGTTCTTCCCTTACAACGAACCAGATATTTGGGCTTTTTTTTTTTTTTCTATCATAGGTGAACCTTTTCCTCCATAGCACTCAAAAATACCATTTTCTCGGACTTTCCCTTTCTTTCTTATCAATATCTCTCTAATTAGATCATTCTTATTCACATATAAAGCTGCTCGGCTTTTCCCAGATCAAGTATTGTTTAGCCTCTCTTGACTTCATATCCCTATCAGCAAAAGTTCTCCACAGACTTCTTCTAAAAATTGCTTACATTTTTCACCCCTACTTGCTGACATCACATCACTTTTTACACCACTCCAAACTAGTGTTCACCTATCCGCATCCATCAACTGCTTCAGTGAATCTGCTTGAGCCCAGATTACCAACAAACTCTTTCTCATAGGTTCCATGACAACACATAACTTTAATTTCCCACCTAATTCTCTGCCTTCTCTTCCACATTCTTCCCTCAAAATTTCTCCATATTAGTCAGACCTTAAAATGTCATTTCTTGCAATTTGGTTCTGGACCCACGTTCTCTCTCTATAGATGATCTGATCTCATTCTCGTGACTTTAAAACTGTTAGCCTACTGATGAATGACAGGTTTTTCCATTTTTCCTCTGAGGTATATAAACCTGCATATTTGACTCTTGATTTTATCCTATCCCAAACTGGACCCTCTCATCATTCAGTTGCTAAGGTCTAAAACATTCACATTGTTGTCCGCAAGATACCATGCATCAGTTAGCAATCCCAGAGGAATGGAGTGTACCAGTTTATCAATCCCAGAATAGGACTCTAAATACTTCTGTCCATGGCATCTTGGTATAGAAGTTAACCAGGAAAACACAACACAATCAGGCACTGGGTGGAACAGCACCTTGCAGAGAGAAGACACAGAGCCAGATCAGGTTCAGTAGTAGGCGTCGGTCCCCCATGGCTAGTGGGTCTCTCCAGGTAGCCATTTCAGGGCAACTTGCCCACATTCATCCCTCTTGTACCACAGTAGGAAAGAATCTGTCCCCTCCTCTTGGACGACAGATGTAACCAGTAGAGTTGGCCATGTGCCATGTGATGCACATGCTTTAAGTAGAGACCATCTAAGAGCATTCACTGAGCCTGAAAAAAGAAAAGATAGCCCCACGCACAGTGCTAAGTCTGGCACAAGCTCTGTAGGCTCTTTATCTCTGGGTAAGGTTGTGTCACAAGCTCAAGGCCCATTGCTACCCAGCCGGATGGAAGTCTACACCCTGTGTGTCCAAAACTGCTTTTCCCAAGAGCTAGCCTTCTTTCCTACCTCCAACTTCTATCAAATTATGGTTATCACATATTTAACCAAAGCCAGGTCACTTCTCTCTACATCCAGTGCCAACATTAGACCAAGCCACTGAGATTTCTTCTGAGACCATGGTATTGTTTTAAATGGTCTCCTGACTTCCTCTTTTCCTTTCGCTTAAATTAATCCTGCACAGAACACCCACATTATAATTACAAAAGAAAAAAAATCAGATTCCATGGTCTCCTGTTTAAAATAATTTAATTGTTCTTCATATAAAATTCCACATAATTGCCAACAGATCTCTTCTAACTCACACAGTCTCATCCAGTATGCTTCCCTTTTTCAGTCAACTGTGGTCTAGCCACTCCAGTTTGTAGCTCCTGGAATCTACATAATACTTACCTGTCCTTGAAACTTTGAATTGTTGAGTCCTCTGCTTGCAATGCTTTCTGCTTAGATGTAGACAGGGCCGATAACTTCTTATTATACGAGCTTCACCTTAAATTGCCACCTCTCAGAAAGGCCCTCCTGGCTACCTTAAGAGGTCTCTATTACTAGCACCACCACTATCTATCTCTACAGCATCTTGTAATTTTCAAGAATTTGACTTGTAATTTTTCTGCTCGTACTTCACGTGTGCATATAACCTCTAATTTGTCATGAGGGAAAAATAATAGTAACATCATCATGTTTTTCTAAGACAGTTTCTTATACTTATCAGGCAACCAAAAACATCTTTGCCATTAACTGATTTATGCCAGAAATAGGAACTGGAAAATTAAAATATTAGATAATTCAAGGCTAAATACTTGATCAAAAAATAAAACAAATAAAACCAATTCCACTGTCCTCTCTTATAAATATCCAGACAAGTATTTGGATAATCTGTAATTCCTTCATACATACATCTTTCTCTGATATCAACACTCAAGAAATTGTTTTCTTAACCTAACCTTCTTAACCTTAAAATGATGATGAGGTTTTCTTACAAAATGTCCATGTTCCTGATGTTGCTGTCACCTGATAAATTCTATTCCTGTTGTTTGGATTCCGTCAATAAACATTTTTATCCAAAGTGAGAAAAATTACTTCTAAAAATAATATTTAATTGAATTCATGCAAGATTTTGATAATTTTAGGAAGACTCAATATAACTGTGAAATTGTAGCATCTTAGAAAGAATACTGTTTGTCAATGCTTAGGGAAAGCAGATAAAAGAGTGGAAAATTGATTATGTAATGTTCTGTGTGTGGGAGAGTGCCTTGTCCTAATAGTGTAGTATCTATAATACAGAATATGAAAGAATCATTGTTTCAAAGCTGTGATAATTTTCCTTTGAAGGGTAGTCTTCTAGTTTTGTGCAAATATGGAACGATTTCCAATTACCTAACGGTGTGACTCTATTTCATGAAGCCCTTGAGTCAGACTGTCTCCTAGCTATGATAGTGACTCACAGAATATCTCTGACAAACAAAATATATGCAATAGAAAAATTATTAAGAGGAAAAAATAACTGCCAAAATCCTAGGGAGAAAAATCTACATTTTTTTTAAAGTTTGGTTTTTCCTTTTCAATCTAGTCAGCTGATAGCTGTGATCCTGTTCTACCATTACATTTCTCATAGGCGTACATTCCAGAAGATCATTTGTCTGCATCAAGTATGTGGCGAAAGAAAGAGAGGAACCTGGAGTGACTTTTCGATATTACGTATCAACGTTTATACTCATTGGTCTGTAATCAACAATTCTGAATATTAATGATCACATGGGATATTAAAAACAATTATTTTCAATGCTACTTCTAAAATTGAGCACTTCATTGTTCATTGTATAGAATTGCTTTGTAGGGCAGAAGAATAAACCAAAGATTGGGAGATGGTACACACCCATTAAGGAATATTTGAGTGTCTGATATGTGCTAAGCACTGATACAGATCCCGAGAATACAGTAATAAACATGGTATAAAAGATCCTTGCTTATTGGGGACTACTTGGGGCAAAGGGAAAGAGATAACTAATAATTAACAAGTAATTATACAGTGTGATTTCCATTTGAGATATATATTTTAAAGAAAAGTGAGACATTATGCAAATGACTTTAGACAGAATGATCAGGGAGGCCTCACTCAGGAGGAAACATACAATCTCTGATCTGAGTGATGAGAAAAAAATGAGGAATATCAGTACAAAATTCATAGGATGTGAAAGGACTTGGCATTTACAAGAAATAAACAAAAAAACAGCCTGTGTGTGTGGAGCATAGTGAAGGCAGGAAGGGGGCACTAGATGAAATCAGAAAAATAAACTGGGTCTTCTTATACACGACTTCGTGAGAAGGTAGATTCCAGATTTTAGTGTCAGAGTAGTGGGAATACAGGATAGTTTTTTGGTGGTTTCTTATAAAGAACTGGGCATATTTACTGTGTACAACTTGTTGAGTCAGGACATAGGCAAGCATCCATAATGCCACCATCACAAAGTAAAACATATCCAACACCCCCCAATTCCTCTATCCCTGCTTTCCTTTCCTCTTTTCTTCAGTGAAAGGGACAATAACGAGTCCAGATGCCTAGAGGACAGCGGATTAAAGGAGGTGGCAGGCGGGATAATCTTGGAAAAAAGAAGGTGCCTGAAGAGTTACTGCATTAGGGAAGGTGAGAGGTAAAACTGGCAGTGGAGATGGAGAGAAGCAGGCAGATTTGGGGCTGGGTATTCAGAATCTCACATTACACTAGGTTTCTCAATTGATTCAACTTTTGATTTTATATATAACAAAAAAAAAGAAAACGAATGGTCTGCTATCTTCTATGTTTTTTTACTGATTTTTTTCTAAATGTTTGGTATTTTAATAATTTTAAAATACTCACATTTTTCCATGAAGCCTGTTAATACTTTCAGATAAGACATTTTATTGCAATGTGAGCACATACGTTAACACAAGAACGTACATGCTGTGATGTGGAAAATGCCTCCTTTTCCTTAGTCCTTATGTTATGCGACCTTCTTGAGTTGAAGTTTCTCAGACTAAGATATATTTGACTAATGTTAATTACACACTGACATGCAGTTTTTAAGTCATTATAAAACTCCACACTTATTGAATTCTGAGAAATATTCTAAGATGTCAAGTGAACAAAACCATGAAGGTGAGTGCTCAAATGAAGGACCGTGTGAAAAGAAAAATAAATGAGTGGCGACAAACCCCTTAGAAGAATTACGAATTAAGTAACAAGTGTTCATCTAAACTTTCATCACTTCAGATGAGTACGATATTAAGAAAGAATAATCTGCTATTTCAGTTTGAGAAATTAATGTCAAACTTAAGCATTCATTGTACCCCTGATAACTTCGAAGATCTCAAGAGAACACACATTTCTAGAAGCATTCGATTTGTCCCAACATGAAGTTTAATCCAGGCCTCCAGTTCAAATGTGTGTTCTATCATCTGAGACTGCAGTTTTCAAGTATAAGAACCGCACAGTCATTGAGGATAGACAATGCTTTTGCATGTTATTAGGTGCCACCATGGGTTGTAGAGTGTCATAGGATGAGTACCACAGGGGGCAGCCCGCCTCTGCCCCTCAGCAGCTGTGCACCCTTGGTAAGTCGCTGAACTTCTTTAAACCTGTCTCCCCATATGAGGAACACGGAGGTTGGACTAGGTAATACATGAAGCCCATTCCAACTCCAAAGTGTTAACAGTTTCTGCCACCTTATACTGGATAGGAGAGTACTTCCCACAGTCATAAAGAAGTTATAATAACTACATAGTATTTTTTAATAGTCCACAATTCCTCTTTCTCAGTTAACACTGTTTGATCAGACCCTAGCACGCTGACCTTATTTGGGACAGACTGTACTGCTAATGGAAACTCAATCACACTATTTCATTCTCTGGAAAGGGCCCTGAAGAAGACGAGGAACATACCACAGATGCCCATACAGGGGCAACTTTCCTTTATTAGTCTTCTCTAAATATTTTATAATGAATATATCTTTTTAACAATTTAATTAAAATTTTTATTGAGACAATTATAGATTCACACAAAGCCGCAAGAAATATACAAAGAGATCCTATGTATACTTTACCCTGTTTCCACCTATGTATACTTTTCCCTGTTTACAAATTGAAATTTGCAAAACTATAGTATATCACAACCAATATATTGACATTTATTCATTTTGCCAACCTTACTCAAGTTTTCCCACTTTTACTCGTAATGATCTGGGTTAGTGTGTGAGTCCAGAGTTTAGCTAAACCCCTCCATGATTTTGCTGCCCTAGCATCCATTTATGTGGCCAAGCCGACTGCTGAGGACTTGAAATGACCCTGCCATCCCATAATTCTATGCCCTAGACAGAACCCACAGACTCACAGCAAATGTAAGGTCTGACTTGCCCAACACTTCTTGTGAGCAACAGTCTCTCATGCCTTTTAGGGCCTTCCCTTTGTGTGTGCCTTACATAAGACCCCTGTCGAATGTACCAGAACCTCACTCTTTTTTGGTTAAATTGACCAATCCAGCTTTAGTTCAGGAATTGCAAAGGCCTCCACAATGGACCTAACAAAGCCATGTGCTCCAGGTCCTCCTGCCCTTTCCTACCTGCACCCTGCCTCCCGCGTGCCCGCTCCAAACGTGCTGTCTACCTTCTCAGGACTGGTAATAAACTTTACGTTCCCTTGTGGTCTTTTATTAAACCATTAAAAGTGACCTATAAAATTATTGAGGTTCCTAGCAAATTGGGATTCCATTAAATATCTTAGAAATATATATGTATTATTTTTTTAACGTTTGTGCAGTTCTCCAGTAAGAAAAAAGGATCTCAAAATATCTGACTTTTGAGATTTTTATTATCATTTATTAATTCTCCTTTTTAAGATGTTACAGAATTTAAATTATATTTCTTTTTTTTTAAAGATTTTATTTATTTATTCGACAGAGATAGAGGCAGATAGCGAGAGAGGGGACACAAGCAGGGGGAGTGGGAGAGGAAGAAGCAGGCTCATAGTGGAAGATCCTGATGTGGGGCTTGATCCCATAACTCCGGGATCACGCCCTGAGCCGAAGGCAGACGCTTAACCGCTGTGCCACCCAGGTGCCCCTTAAATTATATTTCTAACTATGGTTATGGCCATGGCTATATACTATTCATTGGAAGCATAAGCACAGTCAATTAAATTAAATTAATGAGAAAATTTCAGGACATCATGGACTCATCTGAAATTGTAACAAGCATGGCATGATCTCTAAGAATTCCCAAAATATATTTAAAATTGAAGATAATTATGTTATGTTATGGTCGAACTAGGGAATTTGTTAGAAGCAGCAGAATCCAATGAAAATTCTAAGAAATATCTAGACATGTAAATAAGGTGAGTCTTATAATTATCAAGGAGTCAAAATTTGGGCAGCAATTCTGCAAACAACTCCTTAAGCAATGATTAATATAAATCACCTCATGTGAAAGGCCTTTAAGAAGTCGTCAATGCCATTTAGAGGGAAGACACTAGCATCTTTAGCAATTAAAAAAAAAATAAACACTACTTGAAAAATATTAGGAACGAGATAACAAAAGGCAGTAAAAATTGGCTTCTGATTTCCTCCCTGTCACATTCCCTGCTCAAGCTTCATGATGTCAAATAGTTAGCTGCTGACTGTAGACTTTTTCCCTCTCCCACCAAGGACCACCCCACAAGTGAGCTGCGACACCATACAAGCTGGAATGCCTCCCTTGATCCTTTAATAATATGTCCATGATAGCCACTGAGATGTGTAGCAATAAAGTACCTTTTCTGCTTGGTTTGTCAGCTATGTATAATAGTCACTATTAAAAGGGTTCAAACATTCCTTCCTTCAATGCTGAAGTATGAAGAGTTCCCAAGAGTCTACTCATCAAAAATGTAAATCACATTGGTGATGGAATCACTGAGTAGCAAAATCAGATTTAAAAAAATATATATTAAACCAGCAATGTAAGTAAGTTTTCATAGCAGAAGTGAAGTAGGGACGCACCACAGATTAAGAGATCATTAATAATGAGTGAAGCCCACCAGCATATCACACAACGTCCCACTGCACTTACTTCCTCATTTCAGGGCAGATTCAGAAGGGGCACAGGTGGAATGGGCAAGTGCCTAAATGCACTGAGTTAGTGAGTCCTGTGGCAATCCAAAAGCCAATCAAGATAAATGACATTTAATGACATTAGCTTGGCTGGCTAAAGTCTAGTGCTTCTCCTCCATTAGCATACATAAATGCATACTACACTGAAAATTCAGCTCCCATCATATTCCATCGTTTCAACATTTCTCTATTTTCCACCAGACTGTCTAAAATGTTCTACACAGCACTTAACCTTTGTTGTGTTTTGTTTTATTTCATCTTCTTCCTCAATCCTTTTTTTCTCTATCCTTAATTTCTGTATGGTATTTTTATCTTATTCAGACTGGGGCCTAATATACTGTGCCCAGTTTCATTGGAGTTAATGCTGTTACTCACGTGCCATTTCTTCTTTCCTCCTTTGTGAATTCTACTAAAGGACCCAAGGTTCGGTAAATATTTGCTAATTAATGGACCTTGGGTGAAGCTCGGTATGAGTAAGTCAGCTGTTGGGAGTTTACAGTTGTGATCAGTTTTATTTGCAAAGATGTACCCAGGAAGGGGTTTTCAAACTGAGTTCCAGATTTGAAAGTTCTGAGGAGAACCCCACCATGAGTAGGAAGATCAGAGGAAGAGTGGAACAGGCAGTATTTCAATAGATCTGTTATTTTCATTTTAGTATGTTTATTTTAAAAGCAAGATTGCATTTGAAAGAAAAAGTGCCACTGCCAAAAAATATTTTAAAACCCTTATTTTACAAGTGTTTGCCCAAATTTTGTCTTTTTTTTTTGCACATATGACTAAATAATATTATAAATGTGTCTCAAAAGTATTTCATTTCCATAAAAAATATTTCATTTCTATAATTCAAATAGGACAATTAAAATCGTATATGAAATACAGGGCACAAGACAGGAAACATAATGAGGTAAATTTTGTGTGTGTAAGAAATATATTTAATTCAACCCTTGAATTACAGAGTTTCAATTATATGCATTGACTTTTTCTATTCAAAACATCACTTTGTAACAAATACTTGTATAACTGCAGTAACTTTTTGGAGTTAATATTTATTTCTTTTCCTGTATTTCTATGCTTTTCTCATTTGTGGAGTGTTTTTGACTGTTATGCACAATTCTTTTAAAAGTAGATACAGTACATGTTTTAATACCACAGCCTCAAGCTTTGCAGATAAATAATGGTGGTTAGAGTGACTTTATTTATATGGTTCTTCGGTGTTAATTATATTTACCACTAGTATCAAAACCTTTTGCTAATTTGCGGGAAAATCTAAGTATGACTAACAGCTCACAATTTTCTATATCCATAGGGACGATTCTGCCAACATTAGCTTTTAACCTCATAAAACTCATGAACAATGTAATTACTGTGTATCTTCGCTACTGCTATTGTCGCTGTTTCACAGATACTAGATTTGTTCACCTGTGCAGAGATGAAAATGTGACATATTCCGCGGAAGTCCGCAAGTAGAAGCCTCTCTTTTCTAATCAGCCAAATTTTCTGCCTCAGATAAATTTTTTCACATTTATTTTTACACCATGTGGAGGTAAAAGGAAAAAAAAATTCTTCAGAAGTAATGACTTTATTTTATGTTCCTCATCCCTTTTTGTTTCAGGCATTTCCTCAGGACCACTGAATCCAGCTTAAAACAATGTACTCAGAATCAATTTCAGGATATAGTTAATTTCATGATGAAATTAATTATTGAAAGAAATTTACTAAGGAGTAATTTTTCAGAAAAAGGAACATGGATCATGTCAACAAAGATGAGAAAGCAACTGACGTATGGGCTACTTGTTCAGAGTCACCTTAATGGCTCTTTCAAGGGTTCTCTCGGGGACCACCCAGAGTACACAGGTGTGGTTCACTTATTAGATGGCCATAAGGAGAGAATTTTCATCTGAAGATCAAGAAATGAACCCTAAAAAACCCCAAATATCTTATTCTTGTAAGGACTGAGCTCCTAAACTAAATAGTACATGCAAGTACATCCTAGTACAATAGGAATCAAATTTAAAGGTTTATGGGAATTAATGTAAATGATTTCAAAAATACCTACAGTTTACAGTTGTAAAATTTTATTTCTCATTTTATGGCCATATGAAGAAAGAATCGAAGTTCTCCTCCTCCTTTAAAAAAATAAATTTAAGAAGATTAGTTTATAGAAGAACCCAAAACAGCGCATGGAAGTCAGCTACTGGGGACTCCATTAAACGCTGTCAGTAGAGCAACGACTCATGTCACCACACCAGTTCACAGCAGGCATGATTCACACCGGATTTCAGCAAAACTACAAAGCATTACATGGCGTGCACTTCTGTTATTACCTATGAATAGTCCAGACAGAGAATATTAAATCTACAAAATATGAGAGGTTGGAATAGAGGGTGGATGCAAGTTATCTATAAAGAAAAGGGTATTTATCATGCCTCTGGAGAGAAGTGGTACAATATGTACATGACTATGGGGCCTGGGATAGAAGGTGGCAAAATGTTATGAAGGAAGTTCTTGAATAATTGTGAGAGAAAAGAAAATCCCACCAAATAGGAAGTCTCAGAGAACTTATTTTAACTAGCCAGGAGAACACACTTTAATGTGTTTTATAATCCCCCCAAATTATTTGCATATATTGGCATAGCATATTAATATATTATATACAACAGAGATTAATATTTAGAGAAAAATTGCACAGTTCAAACTTAAAGGGTGATCGATTCAAAGACATAGACTCATTACATCAACCTGTGTTTGGGAAGTTGAGGGGAAAAAAAATCAAGGTTTTCTTTGTCTTCCTGAGAAAAGTGGAGCAATGTATCCTTTATTATCATTTATTCCCAAAATCTGACTAAAGGAATGGTAAAGTTTACTGTAATAGGCGTTCTGATGAAGATGAAAGCACCTATTTATTTCTGAAGATCTTTGTGAAAAATTGTTGAAAATTTTTAAATGTAACATTTCTTGTTCTAAACTAACCAAAAAATTGCCCATGGAATAACTGAGAAAAAAACTTTTTATTACCATTTCACAATTTTGCCAACAAATGGTTCTCGGCAGACTGATAACTCTCCTTATTCACTAGGCTCGATTATAATGACTTTTTACTTGTCCAATAAGTTCATCAAAATATGATGAATTGTTATTAGAGAAGATTGTTCAAATATATGAAATTTTTGCAGTAGGGTCTTCAGACTTTTTAAAGATAGAATCCCACATGTTTTGAGCAAGAGAATTTAAAAGCATTTTATGCAATTTAGGATTATAAGAAGTCTGCAAGACCTTTTGGGGAAAAGTCTAGGAAAGAGAATTTTGGTTCCTCTTACAAAGAAATTACTTCTTTTACAAGGAAAATATTCTTTCAAATCAAGTAATTTTGATGTAACATGAGAAAATATGGAGCAGTGAGATGAAAAAGGCAGTAATTCCAAACATCAGTTAAATGTATGTTACCACTTTAAAGCCTTACATACATTTCCAATTATACCTTTAAACTCAGATGAATATGATAGAGCCCTCTTTCAGCCTGTTGCAAATCTGTGTCCTAAGCTATATGCCCATGTTAGCAATATGCAAGATAACATACAATATTTGATTGTAACCACACTGTAAAAAATAGAAGAGAATGAAACAAAAATAGAAATGGAATTATTAATAATACTGCTCAGTGATAAGCTTTTTAACCTTTTAGAAACATCTCCATCAAAAAGTGCAAGCAGCACTTGTTTCAAATACGATCTCAATAAGTTGTCTGTGTGAATGAATAAATAGAGTGGTCTTCTTGGAAAAAGAGATGGTACCACTCTGTATTACTGCTGTAATTACTCCTGCACTGACTTCTTTGAGTTTCTTTTAAAGAAATTATGATAGAGATTGGCTGTTATTCTGAATTCTCAAAGTCTAATTAAATACTTTTGCCAAAATAGCAGAATGGTAGAAAAGCAATCTAATTCCAGAAGTGAAAGGAAGTTGATTATTTTAGTCAGTTTGAAGAGCTATAACAAAACTACCATAGACTGGGTGGCTTAAACAACAGACATTTGTATCTATAATACTAGAGGCTGGGAAGTCCAAGATAGCAGCAGGTCCCATGTCCTAAGAGACCCCACTTCTGGCTTATAGATAGCCATGTCCACACTGGGCCTACAGAGTGACTTCTCTCTTTCTCTTCTTAGAAGGGCGTTAATACCATCATGGGGGCTCCACCCTCATGACATCATTTAAACATAACCACCTTCCCTATGCTTCATCTCCAAACACAATCACACTGAGGCTTAAGGTTTCAACATATGAATGGGGGGCAAGAGGTAGGGAGGGATAAACATGCCATCCCTAACACTGACCGGCTGTAAAGGAATTGAAATTCTCATTTTGGGGAAGCCTGAGTGGCTCAGTCTGTTAAGCGTCTGCATTTGGCTCAGGTCATGATCTTGGGGTAATGGGATTCAACTGTTTCCCACTCACTGCTCAGTGGGGAGTCTGCTTGTCCCTCTCCCTCTGCCCCTCCCCATGACATGCTCTCTCTCTCTTTCTCTCAAATAAATAAAATCTTTTAGAAAATTCTCATTTTCCTTAGGACCAAGCACTCAATAATTTAGCAAAAATCTATTAAATCGACCTCTTTTGAAATGAGTCATTAAACCACAAACTTAATAACCTGTGAATTCGAGGGATTTAGATATAGCAAAGACCTTCATTTAGTAATGGCAATATTAAAAATTGCATTTGTTTTAGTCCTTTATGGGTTGAGAATTTCACATTACCCCTAAACTAAATCTTAGAAACATTATCACTGGATATTGGTCTGGCTACCTATCATCCCAGTGAAAATATATTCCATTAGATAATTTAATCTTTATTGAGTATAGTTTGTACAAAAATGTACTTGGAAAGCTCTTCAATGTAAAAAAAAAAAAAAAAAAACAACCCTACAAAAGAGAAGGTACTGCTAACTAGACTTGAAAGAACTAATGAATCATTCACTGGAAAACCTCACTTGAACAGGAAGTATAACCCCATTTGGATACTACCTTTTTCATTTAAATGCAGGAATTAATTGTAAAGTGAATCTCACTCATTCCCATTAAGTAGTAAGAAGTGTGGTGTGATGCAGTTTACTGATACTTAAGACAACCAAAGCACAATTTTCACACCTCATTGCTACACATAAATGAGAGGTAAAATGAAACCTAAGACATATAATAGGAGCCCTTTAGGCTCTTTGATCACTCATTATGTGGATTTTCCCCCTACAGTATCACATTAGCTTCCCTGCTTTATACACCAGAACGAAACATGATTCAGATCTGGTGTAAATGTTGCAGGTATTATTAGAACTCCGTAAACTCTTTCAGCTCAAGTGATTGAAACAGAGCCTAACTTTTCATTTGTACAATCTTTACTAAGTCATATTTCCCCAGACTTTTCTCCTTAATGTTAATGGAACCAATGTATATATCATTACAGGGTAATTTGGGCATTTGATTAATACATCTATTTATTACACTTTAAAAAACAATAGCTCAACTTTTTCTATCTTGAACTTAAAAAAATGAATGAATGAAATATGTGGTCAGGGCCTGTTTTCCTACACCTATGCTTATAGGTATATCGATGTCTGATTATATAAATTCTACTTTGTGCTAAGAAGTAAAAATGATCTACATCATTTGGTAAGATGATTTAGTATAAATTCAATTTTTAAAAACATCCTTACAACACCCTGACATTAATATGAAGTGTCTCTGAACTAACTACAAATGTTATAGACAATCATTATATTGAGTATCACAAAGAGCACGCACTGTGCCCACATATAAAACAAGTGTGAGATCCTACTTCCTCACTCACCCACATGTGTAGTCTTCAACAATTTGCTAAGCTCAGTTTCCTCATGTAAAAGGGAAACAGTACAGGTAACTATCTCATAGATTTGTGGAATTATATGGGGTGATGCGATCAAAGCACTTAGATGAGTGCCTCACGTGGGATCGGTAATGGGAAAATTTTCATTATTTTCATTTAAATATACAGTCATACTATTTAGATATGGACCCCAAATTGTAGTAGTTTAATCCATTTTCTTTAAAAAAAAAAAAAAAGACCAAATAAATGGAACTATGAATGAACTAAGGTATCCTAATATGGCTACTAGGGACACAACTAAATAAACAGATGTCTGTTCCTGATTCATTAAACTCTTGTTGTTGCATCTAGTATGTTCTAATATTTTAATGTACAGCTCGAACTGGGACGATGATGTTGTTAATAATGATATTGGAGACTAATTGTCAATAACTCAAACTTAGTTACAAATGTTATGCTTCATTAATTTTTACATTAACATTGTTCATTAAAGAGTAAATATTTTTCTAAATCTTTATGAAATGTTTTTGTATCATAGACTAGTTAAGTTTTAATGATGAAAAAGTGAAAATGGGGAAAAGTCTATGAATATAAATTCTGTACTCTTCCATGTCAGCTCAAGGATTCCTGTTTCTGGTAGGTGTTCCTAATTCCATATCCACAACTCCACTTCAAACATTGCTCCTTGAGGTCCTCTGAATTTGCTCCTGCAGCTTTTGTCTTAAAGGAGATTAAACAAGTTTTGAAAATCATTAGCACTAATGGAAAATCCTTCTGTTTATTGCCTCATAAAGAGAAAGGGTGGGAGAACATTCATATAAGAAGGAATTAGGAAATAAATTTATATATTCCTTTATTCATAGATTTTTTCCATTTACTACAATCAAATGCTAAAACAAAGATGTAAGACAAGCCGTATTCCTAAGTAATTTATATGGTAAGACACAAAAAACTCCAAGGGAAAGTAAACTAGATGCTAAATAAACATAGAAATGCCTCACTCCTGAAGGGTATGAAAGGATGAGGAGAATGGAGGTTGAGATGTTATTTTTTAAGAATAATTATTTTTTTAAAAAAATGTTTATTTATTTATTTTAGAGAGAGAGTGGGGGGAGGAGCAGGGAGGGAGGGAGAGAGAATCCTCAAGCAGAGGACTCCTCCTCCCGGAGTTCGACCTCATGACCCTGAGATCATGACCTGAGCTGAAACCAAGTCAGAAGCTCTGTCACCTGGGCCACCTGGGATCTCCTGAGGAATATTTCTCCTAAGGAATATGAGCCCAGGCTTCCAGGGGAAAAGGGAAAGGAGTACTGCCTCCTATTTAGAATTCCTGAGAAAACAGTTTTAACATAATTACTTAGAACACTAGGTGCGGAAAGAGGTGGAACAGTGTCCAAGGAATCTCATGAGAAAAAGGTTGGCTGAAGCAATTGTGGCATCAGACAAAAGGCCTGGGAATTATTCCATTCCCAGAGTCAGGTGAAGCAAATATGTTGGAACATTTCTGTGAATTGGACACAGGCTACAGAAGAAAACAAACCACACACACACACACACACACACACACACACACACACACACACACACCAGCACAGTGTCGTCTTGTATTCTGTGCAGAGGGCTTCCTAGAAAGGTAAGGGGGTCAGGTAAGGTAAAAGGTAGAAGTTCACTGGATGTGGGTGAAGTTCGGCCAAAAGAGAGTTTCGTCTGCCAGGAGTAACCAGGGCACCACCAGCATGGGCTGCCTCCAAAGAAACCATGAAAGGACCCAAAACGTGTCATCTTTAAAATCCTGCCACATTTCAGAAAGCATAAGACAATTTCTTTCTTTTCTTACTCTAAACTCAGAAGGATCAGAATGCACGGATAGCAATGTAATGGACAGAAAATAAGAAGTTGACAAAAAAACAGTTTCCTTACAGAATTACAGGAGAAAATGAAATGGGCCTTTGCTCAGAAAAACAACTTGTGAAAATGGAGCTGAAAATGATGAGGGGAAGATTTTATAGCAAAGGAAACCCTAAGCTGCAATATGGATGCTAAGAGGAATCTCAGATAGGAAGGAGGCAGCCTGGTGGAATGGAAGGTCATAGAAGGAGAATGAAAAATGTCTGTTTGACATACATGAGAGCAACTTTCATGGATTAGTATGAATAAAAGTAATTTTAAACTAGAAAACGCATTCTTTTCCCCCACTGGAGACATTTCTACAATGGATATTCTGGATGTTTTGAGAACCCTGATAAAAATTAAAACAACTATTGCTGTCTCCACAACTTCTTTTCAGCATGGCCTTGACTAAGTCATTCAATTAGTCTCTTCTCATTCCCATATGCTTTAAAAAAATAATATTCGCCTTAGAAATGTTTTGATGGAAGATCATTTTCTAAGTGGCTGACAATTTAATAATCTTTGAAAAAAATAAATGTTCTTATTCAAATAAATAAATTTCAATATGAATTATTTAGATGGGTATTTATACATATGTACTAAAAATTATATACTTATCTGATTAAACTGTGTGTGTGAGTGCCATCCTGTACATTCAAAATGACTGATTTGGTTATTGGAAGTATCTTAATTCTCTTACAGAAATATTTCAGAGAAAATGAAATTCTAAAAATGAGTTTTATTTAATGCAGTTCTGCAATTAATTTTTATTATTTAAATGGTTAAGTATGCAAATAAATAAGGAGAATTCTAACTTGTAATACATTTATATACAAAAGTAAACTTCCTACTAAGGTATATTTTCACAAAGGAAGACTATGAGTCAGTAGTAGGAACATGACCCTTATCTCCATAAAATGGTTCTCAATATGAGAGAAGGAAAAAGCAGCACATGGAAACTGAACCAAGAGTCTATTTCAACAATTATTTCTCAGTAATGACAGAGAACACCTAATCCCAGTCAAAATTTAAACCAGTCTTATCAAATTTGAGGAAGGGAATGATAACAGGTGTGATAAAAGCTAAATAATACCTAACATAGCTAAGATTTAAGTCATAATTTCCTGCTGGAATTTAAATTATTCCTATATGATAATTTGAGACAAAAAAAAAAGTGCCCAAGAACTGATTTCATGAAAAATACCAACACACACACACACACACACACACACACACACTTTAAGATAGTTTTTAAATGCCACTTGTAAACTATTTCAAAATTAAGGAAATCGGTGAGCTATTGGCATTTTATGGCTAATTAAAATATGTAAAATACAGTGACATAATGTATAAACTAATCAACTCAGACATATGCTAGCTTGAAATTAATTTGTCATGCCCTACAATTCAACAAAATTGCACAGAATCATCCCTGAGAGAAAACACTGTATTTATCTCCATGATATTTTTAAATTAAGAGGTATACTATTACATAGTTATTTGTTGAAAAGAGCCTAAAAATACATGATGTCCATGATGAATGTCCTGTCAATTACTGTTTGGTTTAATATGAGAAGATTATCATTTAAAATATAACTGCACATTAAAATACATGTTGTATTAGAATATTTTTATGCATGCCAGAGGAAAACCAAGCCACTATTTGTCATTTCACCCAGAAAATAATATAAACATATAATATCATTCTTAAAGAGTTGCCTAATTTTAAAGAAAGATTTTCGTAAAATGTAATTATTGACCAAGTAATAGTTTATGACTTCCTACTGAGATGTAAAAATTTACACAGCAAGAACTTCCTTTTTCTTTTTGTGAACCGAAGAAAGAGGAAACTACATAAAGAAGATAGACTGAATAGCATACAACATACACAAAGGCACATATGCATAAATACGCAATATATATACGCACCTGTAAATATTCAGACATGTGCTTTACATCTCTAATATATCTTTAAATTATTTATCATACATACAGAAAAACAAATTGAATAAAATAGAGTTTTTAGAAAGGCATTTCAGTCTGTTTCAAGAAGTACTGTGGTAAAAATCTTATCTGGGATTGTGGTGGCTAACCTCAAGGCGTCTCCCACTGACCCACTCCCCTCCTTGTACTCATAGCTTCTATAGTCTTCTCCCACACCGTATCATTGTTGGTCTGAGTCTGTCACCAATATAAAATGGTATAATAATAGTATGTCCTTTATGAAACAGGTCATAAAAAATGGTGCAGCTTCCCTTTTGCATAATGTCCCCCCTCCTTCTGGAAGAAGCCAGGTGCCATTTAACACTGTGGGGAGCCCCATTTGGTGAGAAACCAAGACCTCTGCCAGCAAACGTATAAATGAGCTCGAGCATGGATCCTCCCACTCCAGTCAAGTTTTCAGATGTCTGCAACCCTGACCAACGTCCGCATTACAACTCCACGAGAGATCCTGAGCTACAACCACCCAGCTAAGCCATTCTTAAATTTCTGACTCACCAAAGATGTCAGATCATGGATGCTTGTTTAAGATATGAACTTTGGGGGCAATCTGTTATACAGATATGTAAAGATATGATTTGAAGATGACACATATAAATGAAAATACAACTCTTGCTTGTGTTTTCTTTTAAACCTAGAAGTAACATTTCCAGACCCAAACTTTTATAACCCATATATTTACTTTCTCACATCCAGCTTTTTGTTTTTTTGTTTGTTGTTTGTGTATTCAAAAGCCCAGTTTCTCAGTATCAGATCTGTTTCTTTCAGTGGCTCAAAAAAAATCTACTAAGGCTCATTTTATCTTTATCTTTATGTGTCTTTATCTTTAGCTGACATTGGTCTCTTAATAAACGTTAGTCACTGCTTTTCTCTTTTTTATGAAAATTGGGACTTGTGAAATCTGTCCACCTAGACTTTTGAAGATATTATATACTCGTGAAGGGAGAGTGGGTACTTGTATGCAGTAATAGCTATTCAGGTGCTAATTCTCCTCTCAGCTTTCTTTCCCCACCAAGGGTTTTTAGAACACTGCAATTCACTTACAAAAATAAACCAAATAGCAACAACAACAAACTCACAAAATTGTGACCACAAATAAAGATCTGATAGAAACTTTCAGTTAAGTTTTGTTTTCATATCTTCTGCCATCCAAGAACTATTTAGAAAGATAATACGTAATCATCTTATTTTCTTTCTCTTATATTTTTTACACTGCATTTCTATGGTTACACTTCCCTAAATATACCAGCTTTTGCAACATACTTCCATTTATTTTTAAAGGTATTTAGCGAAACAGTAGCAGCAAAAGGCGAAAAGTCACCTCTAAGCTAAAGGTCAGATGTGACAATGCTTGGAAATAAGAAAATGTCCAAACAACAGAAAATCACTGTGTATAAGACAAGTGACCTTTTTTCAAATGATGAAACAACCTGTTTTCTTTTGTACCAAAACTACAATGCACAAGGCTAGTTGATTAAAAAGGTTATACTGAAACTCTATTTTGTTACATTATTTATAACAAAGAAAATTTGCTACACTTAAAGTTGGGGTTAAAAGGAATCTTTCAAGTGAATTGTATCTATCTTATAGAATTCTGTACACTTAAGAAGCTAAATTTTTTTTCCCCTGAAGGCTGATCCAAAACAACCAAACCAAACCAAAACAAAGCAAAATGTTACTTAAATGTTAAAGAGAACCTAAAGCTTGAACCAGAATAACTAACATGTGACTTACTTTATTTTTTGATTGATCCTCATCACATCAGAAATATGAAAAAAATCGGGTACGGTAGTTTGTTCAAAGGAACCAAAGGACGGTCAGATGCCGAATGTAGAGAAAGTTGAAAGTTCAGCTCTAGGAAGTGATATATCTATGCACAATATATATCCATAAGATAACATGGAGTCTTAAACACAAGTAAATGTCTATGAAAAACCTTTGTCTCCATAAATCTGCCCACTTCCCCAAATGGAACACAGTTCCACTATTCACAGGCTTTTCTTATGCTTAACCTTTAATCTGGGTTTGTCTATGATTTTCTCATAAAGAATATACCGTGTTACAAGTGATAGCATGTGACCTATGAGGCCCATTCAGAAAAGTATATCAAAGTTTCCACCCTGGCTATTGGAATCCTACTGGAAGCTAGGCACCATGAAAAAGTTTGATTACTTGTCATCACGCACCTTGTGAGGAAGCCCAAGCTAGCTCCTGGAGATGCTTTTATTCAAATAACTGCCCAGCCAGCCAAGGCTTTCTTCCATCTTGGACCCTTCAGGCCAACCTACATAGTACCAGTGAATGCTCCAGTTGAAACATGCAACAAGAGATTCACCTAGACAAGCCCTACCTGAATTCCTCATATTCTTAATTATAGTTTATTGGTTTTAGCTTTAGGCATTTTTGTTATGCAATAATAGATAAATGAGGATAAAATTTGGTACCTGGAAATGGGCAAAGTACCCAAACCTAAATAAACTTTTAAACTAAGCAGTAAGCATGACCTGCCAGAGCCCAAAGATACCTTTTCATGTAAACTGTACTATATGGTGGCTAACTGAATGAATGAATAAAATAACCAACAAACAAACATGATCTTATCTTAAAGCAACAACAACAACAACAAAAACCGGATGAGCCTGGAGGAGATGATTCATTAGAGCCTGAAGGACAGGTACCAGAGACGGCAGAATAACACATTCTATGTAATGGCAGGAAGTTTGGCAACACTGTCCCTTACGATAACGTGAAAACACTTGTATCTAATATACACAGCATCTAAGACATCCATGGAGATTTTCCAGAAAAATGTAGAATTATAATATCTAGAATCTTCCATATGTCTATGACAAAATTTAAAAGGAATGATGATCTGAAAAATTAAATGCTCAATTCTGAGAAGAATTCAAAATGAATATAGAGAAGTACGGTTTCCTAAATTGAAAAATAAGATTGTTTCTCCTCACAGTCTCTCCTCACAAAATACTTGCAAAGTAAGAAATACCTTCAGGGTGAAAAACAAATCTCAGATGGAGTTGTAAGGTCCACCCTCACTACTACTTCAGAAAGGTCTAAGATAGAACAGAGAACATTTAAGCTAGACGAAGGACTTGTAAGGATTTTTTATATAGACTTAAAAGCCATAATGTCAACATTCTAAAGTGTAAAATTCAGTTGTTTTAGTATATTGACAAAGTTGTATAACTATATTCATATTTAGCTTTGGAACATTCTCATCACCATGAAAAGGAACCCCATACCCATCAGCAGATGCTTCTCATGCCCCTAAGCCATTCCTTGGCAACACCTAATCTGCTTTCCTTCTGTATATATTCAAATTCACCTCTTGTGAACATTTCCTAGAAATCAGGTTCCAAGATGGCAGAGGAGAAGGAGACCTAAAGTTCGTCTGGTCCGAGGAATTCAGCTAGAGAGCTACCAAACCACTCTGAGTACCTATGAATGCAATGGGAGAATGAAGAAAAGAGTAGTAGAAACTCTATGAACAGAAAAGCGACCACTTTCTGAAGGGAGGAGAAAAGATGGCGGAGCAGTAGGGGACCCCTTTCTCAGCCAGTCCCCTGAGTCGAGCTGGATATCTACCAGACCATCCTGAACACCCATGGAATCAGCCTGAGACGCAGGAAGATACATCTGGAACTCTACAAACGAACATCTCCAGTCCTGAGTATTGAGGTACGAAGCGGGGAGCCGTGAAGCCGCACACAGATATCGGAAGATAAACGGAAGGGGGAGGGAGCCGCCATGCTCAGGTGCCAGAAGCAGTAGCCACCTGCACTGGGAGTGGACCGGACTTGTGGACTGGCACCTTCCAGAGAGCAGACTGAGACCGTGAGCCTGGGAACACACGCGTGTGACCAGACTGAAAAACAGAGCTCCTGAGCGTGAGTGAACCACACTGAAACAGGGAGCTCGGGAGCATGCGCAGGAACCGGGGTGGCTGGTGGTGGTAGAAGCACAAAGGACAGAGATGTGCTGACCCTGGAAGAGAGGGCTGGGGGAGCGGCTGTGGGGAGCACAACCTGGGACGCTGCATGGTTTTTAGCAGCACAGATAGAAACAGAGTTAAAGTGGCCAGGAGAGCTCAGTGGAGAGCGGTCTGCGATCTCCCTGTTCCGAAACAGAGGCTAGGATACAGCCACTGCTGCTCTGACTCTCAGAAGAGTCACAGAAAACCACCAGGGAAAGCCGCCAGAGAACAAAAGCCCAGAAATACCAGCTCACATTGTGCCCATTCCCATCCCCCCTTGCAGGGGACGGGGAGACTCTACCCAAACAGGGTTGCCTGAGTATCAGAATGGCAAGCCCCTCCCCTAGAGGGCAGGATGAAAAATCAAGAAGCCCATATCCCTAAGGTCCCTATAAAACAAGTGCACAATGCCTGGGTCCTGGTCAATAATTTGGGCCCTGGNGCACACTGCCTGGGTCCTGGTCAATAATTTGGGCCCTGGGCATCCCCGCAACCTCATCAGAATGACGAGGAGGAGAAATCTGCCCCCCAACAAAGAAAAGATAATGACTCTGTGGCCTCTGCCACAGAACTGATGGATATGATTACAACCAAATTGTCTGAAATGGAGTTTAGAGTAACATTGCTCAAGATCATGTGTAGACTTGAAAAAAAATTAACAAAAATATTAATAAGAATAAAGAATCTCTAAGGGAGGAAATGAGAGCGAATCTAGCAGAAATTAAAAATGCTATGAATCAAATGCAGTCTAAACTAGACGCTCTGATGGCCAGGGTAAATGAGGCAGAAGAATGAATTAATANGAACTGGAGGATGGGATGGTAGAAGAGAAAGTTAAAACAGAAACTTGGCTAAAAAAAATCCAATCTCAAGAATGTAGATTATGGGAGATTACTGACTCAATGAAACGTTCCAATGTCAAAATCATCGGCATCCCCGAGGGGGTGGAGAAAGAGAGAGGCCTAGAAGAGATATTTGAACAAATTATAGCTGAGAACTTCCCTAATCTGGCAAAGGAAACAAGCATTCATGTCCAAGAGGCAGAGAGGACCCCTCCCAAGGTCAATGAGAACAGGCCTACACCATGTCACGTCATAGGGCAATTCATAAACATTAGATCCAAGGATACAGTAATAAAGCAGTCAGGGGGAAAAAAATCCTTACATACAGAGCAAAAAATATCAGAATAACGTCAGACCTGTCTATAGATACCTGGAAGGCTAGGAAGGGTTGGCAGGGTATTTTCAAAGCTCTATCTGAGAAGAACATGCAGCCAAGGATCCTTTATCCAGCAAGGCTGACATTCAGAATTTATGGAGAGATAAGGACCTTCCAAGACAAGCAGAAACTGAAGGAATTTGTAACCACCAAACCAGCCCTACATGAGATATTAAGGGGGGTTCTATAAAAGTAAAAAGGCCCCAAGAGTGATACAGAACAGAAAGTCACAATCTATAGACACAAAGTCTTCACAGGCAACATGACATCATTAAACTCATATCTCTCAATAATCACTCTCAATGTGAATGGCCTAAATGCTACCATAAAATAACACAGGGTTGCAGATTGGATAAAAAGACATGACCCATCCATTTGCTGTCTACAAGAGACTCATTTTGAACCTAAAGATACATCCAGACTGAAAGTGAAGGCATGAAAAACCATTTTTTCATGGCAATGGACCTCAAAAGAAAGCTGGGGTAGCAATTCTTACATCAGAAAGATTAGATTTTAAACTAAAGACTGTAGTTAGAGATACAGAAGGACAATATATTATTCTTAAAGGATGTAGCCAACAAGTGGATATGACAATTATAAATATCCATGCCCCCAATAGGGGAGCAGCTAGATACACAAGCCAACTCTTAAACAGAATAAAGGGACATAAAGATAATAATACATTAATAGTAGGGGACCTCAACACTCCACTCTCAGCAATAGATAGATCACCAAAGCAGAAAATCAGCAAAGAAACAAGAGCTTTGAATGACATACTGGACCAGGTGGACCTCATAGATAAATATAGAACACTA
>NC_048220.1:71333555-71335521 GCF_002007445.2 Ailuropoda melanoleuca | reverse complement strand
CAAATGCCCATGGAACATTCTCAAGAATAGACCATGTTCTGGGTCACAAAACAGGTCTCAACCGATACCAAAAGACTGAAATTATTCCCTGCATATTCGCAGACCACAACACTCAAAAATTGGAACTCAACCATAAGGAAAAACCTGGAAGAAACTCAAACACTTGGAGGCTAAGAACCATCCTGCTCAAGAATGACTCGATAAACCAGGAAATCAAAAAACAAATTAAACAATTTATGGAGACCAACGAGAATGAATACACAACGGTCCAAAACCTATGGGATACTGCAAAGGCAGTCCTAAGGGGGAAATACATAGCCATCCAAGCCTCACTCAAAAGAATAGAAAAATCTAAAATGCAGTTTCTATATTCTCACCTCAAGAAACTGGAACAGCAACAGAGGGACAGGCCTAACCCACTGACAAGGAAGGAGTTGACCAAGATTAGAGCAGAAATCAATGAATTAGAAAACAGGAGTACAGTAGAGCAGATCAACAGAACTAGAAGCTTGTTCTTTGAGGGAATTCATAAAATTGATAGACCACTGGCAAAACTTGTCCAAAAACAAAGAGAAAGGACTGAGATTATTAAAATTATGACTGAAAAGGGAGAGGTCACGACCAGCACCATTGAAATTGCAAGGATTATTAGAAACTTTTATCAACAGCTATATGCCAAAAAACTAAACAATCTGGAAGAGATGGAGGCCTTCCTGGAAACCTATAAACTACCAAGACTGAAACAGGAAGAAATAGATTTCTTAAATAGGCCAATTAACTATGAAGAAATTGAGTCAGTGATAAACAACCTTCCAAATAATAAAACTCCAGGCCCAGACGGTTTTCCTGGGGAATTCTACCAAACATTCAAAGAAGAAATAATACCTATTCTCCTAAAGCTATTTCAAAAAATAGAAACAGAAGGAAAGCTACCAAACTCATTCTATGAGGCTAATATTACCTTGATCCCCAAACCAGGCAAAGACCCCCTCAAAAAGGAGAATTACAGACCGATTTCTCTAATGAATATGGATGCCAAAATCCTCAACAAGATCCTTGCTAATAGAATCCAACAGTACATTAAAAGGATTATCCATCATGACCAAGTGGGATTCATACCTGGGATGCAAGCATGGTTCAACACTCGCAAATCAATCAATGTGATACATCATATCAACAAGAAAAGACTCAAGAACCATATGATCCTCTCAATTGATGCAGAAAAAGCATTTGACAAAATACAGCATCCTTTCCTGATTAAAACCCTTCAGAGTGTAGGAATAGAGGGTACATTTCTCAATCTCATAAAAGCCATCTATGAAAAGCCTACTGCAAGCATTATTCTCAATGGGGAAAAGCTGGAAGCCTTTCCCTTAAGATCAGGAACACGACAAGGATGCCCACTCTCGCCACTATTATTCAACATAGTACTAGAAGTCCTTGCAACAGCAATCAGAAGACAAAAAGGGATCAAAGGTATCCAAATCGGCAAAGAAGAAGTCAAACTGTCTCTCTTTGCAGATGACATGATACTCTATATGGAAAACCCAAAGGAATCCACTCCCAAACTATTAGAAGTTATAGAACAATTCAGTAAGGTGGCAGGATACAAAATCAATGCCCAGAAATCAGTTGCATTTCTATACACGAATAACGAGACTGAAGAAAGAGAAATTAGGGAATCCATCCCATTTACAATAACACCAAAAACCATACGTTACCTTGGAATTAACTTAACCAGAGACGTAAAGGACCTATATCCTAGAAACTATAGATCACTTTTGAAAGATATTGAGGAAGACATAAAAAGATGGAAAAATATTCCATGCTCATGGATTGGAAGAATTAACATAGTTAAAATGTCCATACTACCCAGAGCAATCTACACTTTCAATGCTATCCCGATCAAAATACCGAGGACATTTTTCAAAGAACTGGAACAAATAGTCCTTAAATTTGTATGGAA
>NC_048220.1:71299192-71325563 GCF_002007445.2 Ailuropoda melanoleuca | reverse complement strand
CCAGTGTGGGCCCTGATCCCATGTTCCCGAGATCATGATCTTAGCCAAAATCAAGAGTCAGATGCTTAACTGACTGAGCCACCCAGACGCCCCGGTGCAATATTTCTTTCTGAATGTAGAGCTACAGAAGCATAGCCTGGCACTTACTTAAAAGACTGCCATAATGTGAGGAAGATTAGGTTAGCTATATGGAGAGGCTGAATGGAGAGGTGCATGGCCAGCCACCAGTAGAAATACACAGATGCTCTAAAATGTAAAATTTAAGACTAGATTACTTATGTTGTGGATATAAGCCATCTTTAAACATGAAAATGACCAATGATAGAAGGATTTTTAGTGTGGAAACATTGTGTGATGGATACAATGCCGATTTTATAATTAGTTGACCTTAGTCCAAATCATTGGTTGCCTACTCACCAGCCATGTAAAATTGGGTAAGAAAATATATTGACAGCTAGTTGTCCATTCATTCACTCTTCCAGCTACACCCTTGAGTCCATCCAAGTTAAACCCTATCCTCAATTTTAGCAATATAAATGTGCTTTGTCTCTTACTGAATTTCACTTACATGGAGATCATACAATATGTATTATTTTGTTTCAAGCTTCCTTAATATTACATTTGTAATTTTTATCCATTTTATCCCACAGTTATAGTTAATTCATTGTTCAATGTTTTCTTGAATTCAATTATATAAATACATAACAATGTATTTAGCCATTTTACCATTAGTGGAAATCTCTAATTTCCAGTTTTGAACTATTATGAATAATGAAGTGATGATCCTTCTTGAATATGTCACATTGTATATGTACACATGCACTTCTACTATAATAAAATTACTGAGCCAGAGAATAGGTATTTACCTTTTGTTAAAAATCAGAAGACTTTTAAAAGATTTATTTACTTATTTATTTATTTATTTATTTGAGAAAGAGAGAGAGCATGTGAGCAAGCGAGCGGCAAGAGCAGAGGGAGAGGGACAAACAGACTCTACGCTGAGCACAGAGTCTGACGCGGGGCCATATCTCACAGCTCTGAGACTGTGAGCTGAGCTGCAATCAAGAGTTGGATGCTTTACTGACTGAGCCACGCCAGCACCCCCAGAAGTAGATTTTTGAAAATCAGTTGTACAAATTTAAAATTTCTCAACGCTATTTGAGAGGTTATGTTGCTCCCTAGCCATACCAACATCAAAATTTCCATCCTAAGTATCAGATATTTTAATTGCTGATTCCATTTTCCAGTGAGAATACTACTCTGAGGGTTTTATGGTAGGTGATATGGCTAAGTGACATTATTTTTTCATATTTGATTTTTGAACATTAGTGGCATGAAGTATAAACTTTTACCAGATGAAATATATTCATGTGGACAAAAATGATGAACTATTTATCATTTCTAGGTTTTCCTTGTATTCTCTGAAGTTGCTTGTTTCTCAGAATAAGCAACACCCAGAGTAAGATAGTGTCACCTACAGTCAATATCCATTTGTAACACTACAATGCTACTAATATTTGTCCAGTGCCAAGTCAGTAATTCTGAACAGGTCCAATTTCAAGTAAAATCTTTCCCCAATTGGCAGTGAGTAGAGATCCTTCCCACATTATTTGCACAGTCAGATGTGAAGGAAATGTATTTTCCTTACTCCAAATATGTCTGGCCAGGCACCCTACCTCTTCCACTGCCAATTTGTTTCATGAATAGAGGGATCTAGCTTTAGAGTTCTGCCTAAGGCGTCTTCCCCAGATTGCCTGTCCCCAACTTTTTGGTGGGGGTTTTATTTAGACCACCTTAATTCTGCCTCTTCTCAAGTCTCATAGAAAGTAAGTATTCTATACTGAGAAGAGGGCTTTGGTTATCATTCACCTGTCTAAGATTATACAGAAATGCCATTAACTCTGGCACAAGAATACATAAATATCTAAAAACTCAGGTCCAACCCTAGTTCTTTGTCCCGTTTATTCCTAATTAAACAGCTCTCAGTTCCACCTCTTCTGCAGATTTACCTTTACTCTTCCACCAGAACTTTCCCATCTGTAGGGTGTATTGTGACCAATGTGCAATTGCTAGCAATTCCAGATTTAGGGACTCCCACCAGTGAAGCAAACAAATTGATTTTTGACCTCATTCCATATAGAAATAGGTAATAGGGAGGTAGAGAGGTAGGAGATCCACAGAGGGCTCTGTTATCAGCCTTGGAGCCAGTGAAGCAAGCTACTCATATACGTACATCTCGTGAATTTCTTCTTGTCACACTGAATATAATATTTTCATCAGAGACTTTTACTGAACTACTCCTTCTATATCCTTCCTAATATTACCCAAAACATGAAAGGTATTTCTGGTCCCAGGATTATCAGTTGTCATTCATTGTTAGAGTCACTTTTCACCAATATCTATAGTAACAAGCTGGCGATTGTCTTTCAAAGGGTCTGAGAAAAACCTCAGCATCTTTTGAGATACCTGTAGCTTTTGATCCAAATCCCTAATGACTTCTGCTGAACACAATCTCCAGTCTCTGCCAGGGTCTCCGGTCAGCATATCCAACCTGCAGACACTACTAAACCAGCTGGCAATAAGGCGAGATTCCAAGTGGATCTTTTAGTGCTTGTTTTTGCTCAGGGCTCCATTCAAATTTACCTTCTTTCTGCTGTCTTTGTCAATTGAGACTAATAAAGTCTAAAAGCGGAGTGTGATTTCATAAAAACCCAAAAGATCCACCTGTTTTGGGACTTCCTGGTTGGTGGCACAATCAGTAAAGACAGTCATTTGTTTCTCACAGTCTGCAGGATATCTCTGCTTTCTCCCAGTAATTTTATTCCTCCATGTGTAACACACTGGACCAGCCTGATAATTCATCTGTGTTTATCAGCCAGATATTACTTGTTATATGAAAGACTTACACTCTCCTGCATTCCTTCCTTCCATGAGGAGACTGTCATGGTATCATCAATGCAAGGAACCAACACACTCCTAACGGTTATCAAGTTCAGATGTCACTACACTAAATGACGGCGTCTGCCTTTGAATTTAAATATCCCTGTGGGAAAATCCATATATATATAACCCATTTCATGAAAATGTAAATAGCATTATACTGGATTCCAAACAGATATTAAAAAGAAAGCATTAGCTAAATCTATTACAGCATACCAATCATCTTTGGTCAGTTACACTTTTTGTACAGTCTTTACAATAGTGGTTATGGCTTAAGTAATGAGAACCACCTCGTCATATTCTCCAATGGCTATTGTCATTTAATGCTCCCACTTCAATCATTTCCTTAGTAAGAACAGTGGTCTTGTAATTTAAGAATTCAATACTGCTTAATTTTCCAATAGAAAAGTGCTGGGGCAACACGAAGATTCCCATCCAGCATGTCCAATTAAAATAGATAGCATCCCTTTGCAAGTAATATTAATTCTAATTTCACAAGTAAGGGCAACAGAACCTTGGAATATATATTCTTCAGTCGCGTTTTCCAATCTGTAGCTGTACCCTCCATCTCTGTTTGTCCTATAGGTTTCACGTATGGCCCTCTAAGAGCTCTCTCTTCCTCTCCTGTGGGATCACTGCCCACTAGTAATTCCTGGAAAAGTTTTACACTACCCCCAGACCGTCTCACCCATGTAGCTGTGAAAGACCTTGGATTCCCTGCTAGGGTCTGCATGATTGAATCTCAACCCTTCTCTCAGTCACTTTATATTTTATTTTTTTATCTGAGAGCATAAAGTCAGCACCATGTTCAAATATATTCTGTTCTAAATTACAGCTGTTATAACAGGATTAACCTCATATAAGCTTGACTATACAGAGTTAATTTGATGGGTCACTTTAAGAAGTAATAGTGTGTCATTTGGGGGACCATGAGTGAAATACTATGGATTGAATGTTTGTGTCACCCCAAAATTCATATGTTGCAACCCTAATCACAGTGTGACAGTATCTGAAGATGGGGTCTTTGGAAGGTAATAGGTCAAAAGGGTGGAGCCCTCATCATGGGATTAGTGCCCTAAGAATACAAAGGTGCTTGCTTCTCTGTGTCTCCCATGTACAGATAAAACAAAGCATCGTCTGTAAACCAGGAAAAAGCCCTTACCGAGAATCTTCATCCTGAACTTCCTAGGCTCCAGGAATGTGAGCAGTATGTTTGCTGTTGAAGTCACCTAGTCTATAGTAATGTGTTACAGCCCCAGAGTTGACAGCTCTGGTCGGAAGAAACCTCTCTTCTATGTACCAAATTTTGAGAACGTGTTTTCTGTCGGCGATCCAATTAATTTTCTCTTTTTATTTTATTTTTCAATAGCAACATCTCCACAGGCTAAACAGTAAATATTCTTATCACACCTTCCCCTGTCCCCCCAACCCTTTCAGGCAGAATAACTAAACCAGGAAGTGAGTTACTACCTCTTGAATATTTTCTTGGCACTTACCAGCAGGGTTACCCAAGGATTCCAAAATTGGTGGAGAGGCAGGGAGCTGGCCGTATGACAGCATCTATCATGGTCTATGTTACCAACCTTGGTTTAGATGTGTATCTTTACCACCATGCAGCCAATTTGGGGAGCCAGCAACTGTGATACTTGTACTTCTTCAGAAAACAGATTCTAGTTGCTAGAGAGGGAGGAAGAGCTTCTCCTCTTGGGGTAAGTGTGGAAAACTCCTTTATCCTTACCCACTGTGACAGATTAGTTTTCATATTACCCATCAGGGCCTGCTCACAAAAGCTTGCAGCCACTTGGGATCAGTCAACAACCCAAATAATCCCTTTAAATCAGAATTATCTAGTATTAGTGATGTGACCCACCCTCTCCCAAATGGTTTATTCTGAGAATGCATGCTGGCAAGGATTAGTCCTCCACTATGTTTTCTTCACAAAATGTCCTTTAACAGAATACCCTCTGGATTCCACAGCCTGCAGGAAATCTATAGTTATAAGTGACTTATTTTCCAGTAAATAGGTAGGCTAAAGTCACCACTGAAGCATGGGAAGGCTTTCAGCAACCAGAAATTCTGATCTTAATTCATTCTCTGCCAATATTCCTATTTTCTCCTTTAAAGGTCCTGTTTTTACCAAAGCTAATATTAACAGCCAGGAAATAGTGTTTTTGTTAATTATTCTTCTGTTTCATGTTCTCTTTCTATTCACTTAGTTAATTCCTGTAGGTCTAAATCTATTGCCTTTAAATTGGATTGATAAGAGTTATTACTCATATTCTGTCTCCAGGCTTTTGCCAATTAATACCAAGGATAAAGAAAGAGTCATCCCTGCATCAAATAATCCTAGTACTTTTCCTCCCCCTCCACTCTTAAAAAAGGTACCATTGTCTTAAAGATTTATGGTTGTGAAAAGCAAGGCAGAATTGTCAAAGCTGACTTACACAAATCATAGAGCTCACCTCCACTGGTCTATTTGACTGCTCTTACAGAAATACAGCACTGATTCGATTGCTGTAATTTTACAATAAGTTTTGATATATAGTAGAGCACATACGTTCGTATTCTTCTTCAACATTATGCTGCCTGATTTTGTTCTTATATTTATATAAATTGTGGATCTGGCTTGTAAATTTCTAATACATACATTTGCATTTGGGATAAGACTGCATGGAATCTACAGATGAATTTGGGGTGAAGAGACATTTTCACAGTATTGAGTTTTCCCATTGAAGAAGGTATTTCCTTTCTTTAAATCATATTTTTTAATATGAAACAAGAATGGGATTAGCTTCTATTTTTCCTTTCATGTAATGTCCCTGTCTAGGTTCTACTTACCTACCTTATTAAAACACAGACACACAGCCTTTCCCACTATCAACACCTTGCACCTGAGTGTTAGATTTATCACAAGTAATAAAACTACACTGACACTTTTTTTAATCATCCAAAAGCCATGGTATACATCCAGGCTCGCTGTGGGTGCTCTGCATTCTACGAGTTTGGACAAATGTATAATGACATGGGACTACTATCACGGCACCACACTTAACAGTTGGGGTGCACTGAAAATCCTCTAATCTGCTGCTTCCTCCTTCTTCCAACCTCTGGCAACCTGATCTGCAAACTATCTCCAGTTACTACTTTTAGAGAATGTCATTTAGTTATAATCATACAGTAGCCTTTCAGATTGGTTTATTTCGCTTAGTAATATGCATTTAAGATTCCTCTAGGTCTTTTCATGGCTTGAGAGTTCATGTCCTCTTAGCGCTAATAATATTCCATTGCCTGGATGGGCCACAGTTTCTTTATCCATTTCCTACTGAAGGACATCATGGGTGTTTCCAAGTCTTGGCAATTATAAGGTTGCTAGAAACATCTGTATGTAAGTTTTTGTGTAAACACAGGTTTTTCAACTCATTTGAGTAAATACGAATGAGCACAATTTCTGGGTCACGTGGCAAGATTTTGTTTAGTTTTTCAAGAAACCGAAATTGCCTTCCAAACTGGTTGTACCATTTTGCAATCCAGTCAGCAATTCATGGTAGTTTCTGATATTCCACAATCTTGGTAGCATTTAGTGTTGTCGGCATTTTGGATTTTGGCCTTTCTAATAGATGTAGCAATATCTCAATACTCTTCCCATTTGCAACTCCCTTAGAAGTCTTTTTAATACCAAGAGTAACAAGAGTTTTCTGTTATGTTTTCTTCTGGATGACTTTTAAAGTTTTACATTTACTTTTTTTTTTTTTAAAGATTTTATTTATTTATTTGACAGACATAGAGACAGCCAGCGAGAGAGGGAACACAAGCAGGGGGAGTGGGAGAGGAAGAGGCAGGCTCCCAGCAGAGGAGCCTGATGTGGGGCTCGATCCCACAATGCCGGGATCACGCCCTGAGCCGAAGGCCGACGCTTAACCGCTGTGCCACCCAGGCACCCCTACATTTACTTTTATGATCCAGTTTAATTTTTATATGATATGAGGTATAAATCAAAAGACTTTTACATGTTTACTATTTTTCATGTGGATATCCAATTGTTCCAGCTGATTTGTTGAAGAATATTCTCTCTTCACTAAATTGCCTTTGTACCTTTATTTAAAAGATTTTATCAGTATATATGTTGGCCTATTTATAAACCATCTATTCTGTTCCACTGATCTATTTGACAATTCTTATGCCAACACTATACTGTCTTGATTACTGTAACTTTATAATGCCTTGAAAGTGAATAGCATTTAGTGTTTCAAATGTATTGTTCTCTTAAAAAGGCTCTTCTGCTTATACTTTCATTGTATTTGCATATAAATTTTTAAATCAGTGTGCCAATTTCTTGGGGGGAAAAGCCTGCTAGAATTTAAACTGTGATTGTGATTAATCTATAATCATATTTGAGAAGATTGATTTTAAGAATTCAATCTTTTTTTTTTCACCTTTTTCATTTATTATGCTAATCGGTTTTAGTGTTAATACTTTATAACATATTGGGGTTATTATTATTTTTTTTTAATTTTATTTTATTATATTATGTTAATCACCATACAGTACATCCCCAGATTCCGATGTAAAGTTTGATGCTTCATTAGTTGCGTATAACACCCAATGCACCATGCAATACGTGCCCTCCTTACTACCCATCACCAGTCTATCCCATTCCCCCACCCCCTCCCCTCTGAAGTCTTCAGTTTGTTTCTCATAGTCCATAGTCTCTCATGTTTCATTCCCCCTTCTGATTACCCCCCTTTTCTTTATCCCTTTCTTCCCCTACCGATCATCCTAGTTCTTATGTTCCATAGATGAGAGAAATCATATGATAATTATCTTTCTCTGCTTGACTTATTTCACTTAGCATTATCTCCTCCAGTGCCGTCCATGTTGCAGCAAATGTTGAGAATTCGTTCTTTCTGATAGCTGAGTAATATCCCATTGTATATATGGACCACAGCTTCTTAATCCAGTCATCTGTTGAAGGGCATCTCGGCTCCTTCCATGATTTGGCTATTGTGGACAATGCAGCTATGAACATTGGGGTGCATATGGCCCTTCTCTTTACTACGTCTGTATCTTTGGGGTAAACACCCAGTAGTGCAATGGCTGGGTCATAGGGTGAGAATTCAATCTTAAAATACTGGATCTTCTGACCTATGAAAAAAGTTGTATCTCTCCATTTATTAAGTCTTCTTCAAATTCTCTCAGCAATATTTGTACTTTCAGTGTACAAGGCTTTCACAACCACATTAGTTTCTTACTGCTGCTGTAAAAAAATTACTACAAATTGCTTAAAACAACACAAATTATTAACTTGCTGTCCTAGAGGTCAGAAGTTCAAAATACATCTACTGAGCTAATATCAAGGTGTTGGCAGGGCTGTGTGCCTTCTGGAGACTCATGGGAAGAATCCATCTCCTTACCTTTTCTAACTTCTGGCGGCTGCCTGCATTTTTTGGCTTGTAGTGCCTTTTTCCATTTCGAAGCCAACAGAATACTTTTTTTCAACAGTCTCTGATTCTTCTGCTCCCTGTTTCACGCTCACTTTTGTGATTTTATTAGGCTTGCTAAGGTAATCCAGGATAAAGTCCTTATCTTGAAGTCAACAAATTAGTGCCTCAGTTCCATACACAACTTTAATTCTTGCTTGCTTTATCATACAATACACGTACAGATTTCAGACACTAGAGGGTGGATATCTTTGGAGGGCCATTATTCTGCCTATTACAACATTTTTCACCACACTTACCTGTAAATAGATTCATATGTTTTGATGCTATTTTAAGCGGTATTATTTTTAAAATTTCAATTTCCAATTATTAAATGCTAGCATATAAATACATTTTATATATTTTTTAAAGATTTTATTTATTTGAGAGAGAGAGAGAGAGAAAGAGGGAGAGAGAAAGAGAAGTTATATGATCACTTCTGTAAATTCGATAAAAGTATTTGGCAATCTAATATTAGCACACCAGCAACAAAAAGGCACTTTCTCACTGTGATAAAGGACATCTATGAAAAAAATCTATAGCTAACATAATTAATGATGAAAATCTCCACCCCTTTCCACCTCCCCACCTCCACACTATCTATTTCTTCTTAAAAATTGAAATTTTGTCAAAGAATTTGTGCATTTATTTGTGTGTATTTTTATCAATGTCAAAATTAGTGGCATAATTTTGTTTACAGTATTCCCTTATTATCACTCCAATATCACTAGACTTAGCAGTGATGTTACCTTTTCATTCCTGATACTGGTATTCTGATCAGATGCTGCAAATTGATTAATTTTATTGGTATAATCAAAGAATCAGCTTTTGGGTTCATTTGAGCATCTCCTTTTTTTCAGTTTCCTGTTTTATTTCCATCTTAATTTTAACTATTTCCTTTGATTGCTTTAGGTTTAATCTTACTTCATTTTCTAGTTTATTCATTTGGAAATTTTGACTTTAGGCCTTTCTTCTTTTCTAACATATAGCATTTACTGCTTTAAGTTTTGCTCTTAAGTACTGCCGTAGCTGTATTTCAAAATTGGTGGCATATTGTGTTTGAATTTTCATTTAGTTTGCATTTTTATTTACTTTTTTCATGGCTCCACAGTTCTTCATTGATTTCTTTGCTGCCCACTGACTTTAAGCAGATGTTTACAAATATTTTGTCCATATTTGCCAATCGACCTCAATGGGAGGTTTGGCTCAAATTACTTAGCCCACCATTATAAGAAGGGATCCTTCTTGCTTCTCTCATCTTCTTATCCTTCCTCTCTCAGCCCATCCCATTACTTTAAATATTTGCTGATACATCCAAAATTTGTAAACCTAGCATTTAATTTTTACTTGTATCCAACTGCCTATTCAACATATTCTGTTAGATTTTTAAAATGCATCTTAAATGAAACATATTGTGATATAATAAAGTCATACATGACCAACTCACAGCTAACTTTATACTTAACGGTGAAAAATTGAAAGCTTTTCTTCTAAGTTCAGGAACAAAGCAAGGATGCCCAATCTCAACGCTTCTATCTGATGTAGTACTGGAAACCCTAGCCACAGAGCTGGGCAAGAAAAATAAATTTTAAAAAAGCATTCAAATTGGAAAGAAAATAAAATTGTTCCTGTCTGTAGATGGCATGATCTTATATATAGAAAACCTTAAAGATTCCATAAAAAACTGTTAGGACTAATAAATTCAGTAAAACTGCAGGATACAAAATCAACATACAAAAATCAGTTGCGTTTCTACGTACTAATAATAAACTATCTGAACAAGAATTAGGAAGATAATCCCATTTATAATAGCATCAAAAATAACAAAATACTTAGGAATAAGCCTAAATAAGAAGGCAAAAGACTTGTATACCAAACACTACAAAACACTGATGAAAGCAATTTTACAAGACACAAACAAATGCCAAGTCATCCTGTGTTTATGGATTGGAAGAGTTGATACTGTTAAAATGCCCCTACCACTCAAAGCAATCAACAGCTTCAATGCAAATCCATATCAAAATACCAATGGCATTTTTTTCAAAAACAGAAAAAATAATTCTACAATTCGAGTGGAACCACAGAAGACCATGAATAACCATGAAAGAAGAACAAAGCTAGAGACATCAAACTTGCTGATTTCAAAATATACTTCAAAGCTATAGTTATCAAAACAGTACAATACTGGCATAAAAACAGACACATAGAGCAATAGGAGAACCCAGAAATATATCCATGCGTACATGGTGAACTCATCTTTGACAAGGGTGCCAGGAATATAAAATGAGGAAAGGATACTTTCTTCAACAAATGATTCTGGGAAAACTAGTTATCTCCATGCAGAAGAATGAAACTGGACCCCTATTTTACACCATTCACAAAAACCAACTCAAAATGGATTATAGACAGTTATATGACTTCAAACTGTAAAATTCCTAGAAGAAAGCATCAAGGAAAATCTTCATGACATTAGTCCTGCTAATGATTTCATAAATATGACACCAAAAGCACAGGTGACAAAAGCAAAATTAGACAAGTGGGAGCATATCAAATATAAAAGCTACTGCACAGCAAAAGAAAAAATTAGCAAAATGAAAAGACAACCTACAGAATTTTTACAGAAAAAAAAATTTGCAACCCTTGTATCATATCCAAAATACATAAAGAATTCATACAACTTTAAAAAGAAATCCAATTTAAAAAATGGGCACAGAAACTAAGTAGACATTTTTCAAAGAAGATCTCCAAAGAGCCAACAAGTACATGATAGCATGCTCAACCATCAGAAAAATGTAAATCAAAACTACAGTGAAATATCACTTAACACCTGTTAAAATGACTATCTTCAGGAAGACAAAAGTGTTGGCAAGGATCGGGAGAAAAGGGAACATTTGCACACTGTTGATTGGAATATAAATTGGTTCAGCCACATATTCAGAAAACAATATGCAGCATCCTTAAAAAATTAAAAATAAATCTACCATATGATCCAACAATTCCACTTCTGAGTAAAGACCCAAAGAAAAGGAAAACAGGAATTAAAGAAATATTTGCACTCCCACATTTCCTGCAGCATTATTCACAATAGCTAAATATGGAAACAACCTGGGTTGTTACCCATCAACAAATGAATGGATATAGAAAACATAATACACATGTGAAAATTCAGCCATGAGAAAAAAAAAGGACATACTGCCGTTTGTGAAAATGTGCATCAAGCTGGAGCATGTTATGCTAAGTGAGAAAAACCAGACAGAGAAAGATAAGTAACATATGACATCACTTGTGTATGGAATCTAAAAAAGCCAAATTTGATAAAACAGAGAGTAAAATGGTATTCAGGAGGGAAAGGGCCTAAGGGATAAAACAGATGTTTTTTAAGGATCCGAACTTGTAACCAGTAGTAAGTCCTAAGGATCTAATGTACAGTATAGTGAATATACACAACAATATTGAATTACTATCATCAAACTTGCTAAACGACTAGAACTTAATTATTCTAACCATTAAACAGAAGTGATAATTATGGCAATAGCAATCATACCACAATAAATAAATGTATGAAATTAACATGTTGTATACTCCAAATCTCTTCTCCAAGTCAGCCACATCTTTGTAAATGACACCATTATCTACCCAGTTAATCAATCCCAAAAGGCATTACTCTCAGTTCCCCTCTATCCTTTATCCTCCACTGCAGTAAATCCTTGAGTCATCCAATTGAACATCACAATGTATCTTGAATTCATCCTCATCTGTTCATCTTCACTGAAATGATTTCTTATGACTGTATCATTCCCCTGTTTAATCATTTAGTCATTCCTATTAGTCTTAAAACCAAGTCCAATTTCCTAAGAAAGTTCTCTAAGGCCCTACTTCCTCTGACATACCCTGCTATCCTCTTGTTCAGCTGTACTCAGCTAACTTTAGTGTCTTCAAATGTGCCTTTCACATTTAGAACATGTAAGGTTTCTTTTTTTTTTTTTTGATGTTTCAAAAATTTTCTGCCCTACAACCCATCCTATTCCTTTAAGAAATCATCTTTCAGCCCTCAACTTCTGAATCACTTTCTTTTGAATATCATCTTTGATCCTTCATCATCTCTGATTTTCCAGTATGTAATAGGTACGCCTTCTCTGCACACCTATAGAATTATGGACATTATGGTTTTTTTTAACTATTGCACTCCCATCTTCTAACCAAATTCCTATTACATATTAGGCCATCAGTAAGGATTATAAAACGAATTATTCAACCAACAAATACAATTCATTGTAAATTGTTGTTTGTTCTTCCTAAATTTAAAAAGTCATCTAGAATCTTACTATGTCTGTCATGAGCAATAAATTCTTTTTTCTTAATAATATCTAAAATTTTACTACCAATATACCACATCTTATTTGTTACTTACCAAAAATGTCACATAGGTTTTATAGTTTCTATAATGTGTCAATTAACTAATTTATTTTAAAATCTATTTGTCATGAAATTTCAACGTTTTTTTCGTATGCTTAAGTATGGTAAAACATATATCCTATTGTGACTCTTTCCAGTGTTTTCTTGCCTTATTTTCCTATATCAAGTATATTAACATATTTTCAAAGTCCTTTATTAGATCATTAATTTTTAACTTTGTATTTTAAGTGGCATAATACTAAGCTTGTAACAAGACATAATAAATATTTAACAAAATTCCACATTCAACTTGAATTAAATCTTCCTCTTAAGTACATTTGACTCTCCCATTTCAATAAGAATGTATCACTTACTTTCTTTGGAATATTTTAACACAAGGATTTTATATTGTTTTCTATCCCTCTTGTTAGACTGGGTAATGCAATTTAATTTTTATTGATATTTTGAATGAGTGTTCTTTTTACATGTGCATGTGTTTTTATAAAATATTTTACTATTTACACTTAGTATTATCATGTATAGGAAATGTTCCCCAAATTTGTCTTTATTGGATATAATCTGAAACTTTCTAAGAAAATAGACTAATATTTATAAAATTAGTGTTAGCTTACTCTCATCTCTATAGATTTGATGCTGTTTACAATTATTATTTGCTGAAAGCACCCTCTTTCATCCCTATAGGATTCTTCTTTTTCTTCTCAGTTGCCTTTGTACAAATTTATTCCTCTTTGTCTATCCTTAGTGTTCTCTTCACTTCTTATATCATCGTACATCATATCTTTGGTAAACTGTTGCTTTAAATGATCATTTTTCTGATTATCATCTCTAAGACTTAATTTTTTGTTCAAAAATGTCTTAATCCTTAGACATTATTCTTATCTTCTGGCTATCTCTGTCTAAATTGTCCACTAGGATTCCNCCCTGAGCCGAAGGCAGACGCTTAACGACTGAGCCACCCAGGCGCCCCATCATTTCATATTTTTATGAATGTCATCCAAATAATAAACCTTGTCATCTGAGCCCCCTCTCTATCACCATTTTGAATATAGCCAGTTATCCCTAAATACTATTTTCTTTCTTTTTTTTTTTAAAGATTTTATTTTATTTATTTGACAGAGACAGCTAGTGAGAGAGGGAACACAAGCAGGGGGAGTGGGAGAGGAAGAAGCAGGCTCCTAGCGGAGGAGCCTGATGTGGGGCTCAATCCCAGAACACCGGGATCACACCCTGAGCCAAAGGCAGACGCTTAACGACTGCGCCACCCAGGCGCCCCTAAATACTGTTTTTCTACCTCTAAAATATTTCACATTTTCCTTAACTCGTTTGTTCAAGTTTACCTCTTCAGCATATTTTCATAATTATATTATTGTTATAAGTTCTCACTTATTTCTTATGCCAATCCCTTTCTTGCTTGTGGTCTGTTTTCCACAGTACTGCAAGATAAATTTGTCTAAGAAATAAAACGTTTTATTGCACCCAGTAATTTCTCCTGCTCTCTAATACAATGTCTTTATGGTGTCCAAATATTCAAGTTAAAGGAAAAAATTCAATCAGCATCATCTAACTTCTGTTTTCAGTGAATAAAACCTTGACTCTTTTCTGTAGCATTGCATAGGTGTGACTGATTTGATCACCCTTTCAAAACATTTAATGAATGCATATTAAAAGCCAGGAATTATGCAAGCTGGGTGATACAAGATGAATAGGATGTTATCTCTATCTTACTCTGCACGAATGAGAGACNAATATTTTAACACAAGGATTTTATATTGTTTTCTATCCCTCTTGTTAGACTGGGTAATGCAATTTAATTTTTGATATTTTGAATGAGTGTTCTTTTTACATGTGCATGTGTTTTTATAAAATATTTTACTATTTACATNTGTGACTGATTTGATCACCCTTTCAAAACATTTAATGAATGCATATTAAAAGCCAGGAATTATGCAAGCTGGGTGATACAAGATGAATAGGATGTTATCTCTATCTTACTCTGCACGAATGAGAGACCCAGAAAGGCAAATAGAAAAATCACAACACAAAATAATTGCAATTGCTAGATATGAACTTAATTTTATGGCAACACAAGATATTGAAAACAAAACCTCTGAATTCACAAGTAGGATAAGGTTCACAAAGGTTTGGACTGATTCTGGAAGAATGACTATGAGTGTGATATGTGAGGAAATGGGAGTCAGGCTTTTGGGGCAGAAGACACCGATACTCATTGAAGTACAACTGAAAAAAATTGAACATGGCAGAGGAGTAATGATATTTCAATATTCTAGGGACATGATGTTTATAATAAGAAAATATGGTGAGATAGAATTTTGGAAGGAAGAAAAAGGGCCAAGAAGGTCATTTCCATTTCACGGATACTTTTCTGCATGCATTTCATAAGTAGATAACATTACAATTTTGACAATAGATAGTAAATATGGGAAATCATATTAAGAAAATCATAGCTTGACTTTAGCATGAAAATATTTCAAATTATTTGTGAACCTGAATATATTGTTTTTTTTTTATAGAAAATCTGAATAAATTGTCCGGTAGGTAAAACTGTAGGAGACAAGGGTCAATGAAGACTTATTATATTATTTCAATTCTTAAAAACATTTAAATAAAATCATTACTGAATCTGAATTATAAAAACAAAACTGAATAGCTAAAGGGGCTACTTCTAGTGGAAAGGTATATTATTAAACACTAAATTTAGAAAATATGAAATTTAGTATAGTATTTAGAATTATTAGCTTATTTTAAGAACTTTTTCTTCGGTATTGGTTATTTATTTATGTTTTTGCATAATGTCATAACTCTACCTCTTCCTTGGGAAATATCCTTCTGTTGTAAAAGAGTTTAGGTTTATTGGGTTGTATTTCTCTCCGNGTTTATTGGGTTTAGGTTTATTTCTCTCCAATAACTAAACTCCATGTCTTTGTGAATGACATGCCCCTTGGTCTCCGTGTCACTCCCCGGTATGCTTCACTGAGGTAACTGTGAAATCCTTTTCATTTCCTTGAAACAATATTTATTTCATCTTTTCTACTCACTTCATTTGAAGTATTTCAGTACTTAGTATATTCTGTCACATCTTTTTAATGTATATCCAAACCAGGGGGAAGAAAATAACTGTATCTCAGACCCAGAGAAGTGAGGGAAGTTCCCCGCATCCCCCCATAGGATTAAAAAATAAAATATGGAAACTCTGAAAGCTGAAAGGACATAGGGTTCTCATCCTTCGTGACATATTTCCTTAAAAAAAATTATCAAGAAACTGTTTTTTAAGCACGCATTATACAGTTCCCACAATGCAGTATATGTACCACTGGAATCTCCCCAGAAGACTGTCCACAGTTAATAAATGGACATTTTTTACTTCAATCATCTTGAATTTTTGTTGTTAATATGTACTAGAAAATTTTAACTATCAAATAAATGTTTTCCCAAATATTATCACTTAAGGTGAGGCAATAATCATTTAAGTTCAAAAATAACTGATGTATTATTTTTTTTTAAATCAAACAAATAGGAAGTGGTCAAGTGATACCAAAAATAAGTAAACAAGAGTGATGTGTGGAAAAGGAAAAGTTGTAACCCTGCATACAGATGACTAAATTGCTTGCAACCATGTTAAATAGGCAGAAATCAATTTCTTTAGACTTTTTATGACCAAGATAAAGTATACGAGCCACAACATACAGCTCAATGATTAATGATTATTATCATTATTTATTAATCATATGAAGAAACAACCTGGGAATTAAGGGGGAGGCATATTAGCTCAATAAAGCTAACTATTTAGATTAAATTTACTCCTATGGATGATTATATATTTTTTTGTTTTTGTTTCTTAAGTTCTCAAGCTCTGTGATTCCGAGTTAAAGGCAGATTTTACTTATGTCTTTGTAAGTCACAGAAGACAAGGGAACTTAGAGATTTCCAACTGAATTCAAACGTACTTCTTCTTAAAGGAAACACAACTACAGAAAAAAAGAAAAAAGGGAAGAAAAGGAAAAAAAGATATTCTCTCCATTTTGGTTTGACATTGGTAAACAGGATAATATACGAGCACTACAATCTTAAGCATTTGCTTTGCACCTGAGCGAAAACAGGAGCACTTCGGGTGTTTCTGTGAGGTAGGAAAACTACATCCCAGAGAGACTGCGTTTCAGGTTATTATGACAAACTAGTCTTCAACACAGGTTTCCCAACAGCTAACCCAATGCCTTCTTTCGTCTGACCTTTTCAATTATGAGAAGGGAGATTAAAGTCATCTCTCTAAAGCAAATATGATTATCAGAAGAAAAGAAGAAAATATTAAAGTATCAATAATTACAAATAATAGTTTGGACATGAATTATTTATTTAGAACACTAAAGCCAATGCAAGGCAGACAGAGACAGATGCCTTTAAATTTTAATAAATATAAATGTACCTACAAAATTATCCAATGTAGATAAAAGCACTCAATAAACACTCTTGCCCAAAGATCTAGTCCCAAGCCATCAATCTTTGGATCTAGTTGCCCCATGCACATGACTATTTGGCTCTTTAGATCCAATTATAAGTTTCATAAACAGTCATCATTCAGGAAATCAGACTAGACAGCATGATTGGATGCATTTCTTTTGGTAAATTGGCCTGGTGCAGAGCAAATAAGCAACAAACATTCTTATTTTCCATGCACTGAGTTTTTTCAATGATAAGTTATTATGAATCATCAATCTGAAATGGAAAAGGTTTAAAAAATAAAATGGGTATTGAAGATCTATCCTAAAAATGCTGCAACTCTATAACAGGCCATTCTTTCTTTTCACCAGTCACTGCTTTTCAACTTCTTCAAACATAGCTGAGCCACAAGAAAATATTTGCTGGACAAATTATCTGAGAAGCTTTTTATTATTATGCTGTCTTGAAGCTGGAGGCATATATGTATTCTGTTTCAAACAGCTCTTTGATTTCTACCAAGTAAAAGATAAAATATTCTTTTTAATACACTTATTTTGGGGTTTACTCACTAGAGCTCTTTACATTTCAAATATACCTGAATGGTATATAATTATGGCTTCACAAGATGCTTGATGTTTACAGGCACATTGAACTTTCCCTATAATAATGCCACTTTAATGATTACTGTAACAGAAATTTGATCGGAAAAACATGTTTACTTTCTTCATTCTTTTGCCTACTGTTCTTCTATACAAGAGTTTCAACAAAGATCTATTCGTGTCTCTTCCAAATAAGGACCGATTTAACACAGTTTTGTTTTTTTCTTCTCACTCTACAAGGAGGTGGATCCTTATGTTAAATACTGTATTACTAGAAACTCGTGACCTATCAGAAAAATGATATTCCCTTCTCACAAAGAAAATTATAATGCTTCAGAAGGAAAGCAGCACGGCAACCTAAAGTTTTCCTTAATAAATCTTGAGCTATAGTATGTAGCATCCTAGGATTTCAGCATCAGCCTTTCAATTACAAGAAATCAGAAAGGAAGATAAGATGTGGGTGGACAGAGGCATTTGACAAAGTAAATGGAGAGAGAGTTGTACCTGAACAAGAATCAAGAAAAAGAAAAAGAAAATAGTTTTTAACATTTAACATTTCCCGAGGCTAATGGTCTCGAATAAGAGCAGGCTTCCAAGCACCTGTTTTTCTCTCAGTGTGACTTCTTTGACTCACAGAGAAATGGATGCTATAAAGGCAAACCGAGATCAGTTCTCAGCGGTTCTTTGACGGCTGTGAGCATTAAATGTATTTTGCTTTTCAATGAGCATGAAATGGTTTCCATCAACTAATAGCCACATTTGAGTATTCAGGGGAAAAAAAAAGTTGCGATATTTAAAGACTATGATGAGAGCAAGGCGTTGGTCTGTTAGAGTGATCAGGGAATTATTTACATTAGTCGCTATGATAAAATTTTTCTATATATTCAATATAATACTTAAAAGAAAACAGCTACAATAATAATAATAATAATAATAATAATGGAAACACAATATGATAAAGATTCAAGGTCCAAGGGCAGAAAGCTGCAAGGGAAACACAAGTGACAGGAATCCAGGTCCTGAAGACGCAAAATCTGCTACGCCCAATAGGCTGCTAGAACCCAACTGAAGCCAAGTCCTCCGTGTCTCACAGTCAAAAGATATTATTTATTCATAAGAACATATACATAAAGACCTTGAGACAATCTTAGAAGCCTAGTTACCAGTACTTCCAAGAGAAAGCACAAAAGATGGGAGTTCCAAGTTTATGAGGACGTGCAGGAAGAAAATGTGGAATCCACTGAACAATGTTGCCTGTGTTTACTTTCTACCATCTCTCACAATTGGTTCCACGTGTGTAGGTTAATAGGTCTTACCAGCAAAGACCTCACAACATAATTAAACACACAAACATACTTTTCACTGTTTCAAAAACATCAGCTTCGTCTTTCCAATACATTATTATATCTGGGGGCGGCGGTATATATATATACACACACACACACACACACACACATATATATACATACACAATATATATTTTATTATATACTTTTTTTCAGTTTAAAATGAATGCTATGGTATTCTGCCTAGATAACTCCACCGCCTTTCTCTCTAGGGTCAAGGCATCTATCCCCCAGCTGCTAGGAATGCTGGGTGGCTGAAGGCTCATACTGTGTGCCTTTCACTGGAAATTACCATCGAAAACATCCTCGTATAAAGTTATTACCTTGCACAGGTTTCAGTCTGAAGTCAGAGACTGGCTGAATCAGGGATTCAAGTTCTAGCTCCCTTGCTTCAATTCAGGACAATTCCAGAAGACCATTTAGCTCTAGAGGTCCCCACAGAACTATTGAGGCCTCACTTCCAACAACATTGTGGCATAGAATTTTTTCTCTGATTTTTGTCTTTCTTATAGGTGTGCCCCCCAGGACCATTCTTCAACAAATCTTCTGGTACAGCTCTTGTCTGGGAGTTTTATTTCCAGGAAATACAATTTAAGACAGCCATTATCAAGGGTAGTTTGAGGAAGCATACTTTAATGTGGGATTTGGGAAATGGATCACTTACCAGCTAGCTGGCACTGAGCAGCCATAATTGGTAGTAAGTGAAGTATGGATAGCCTCTGGCATGTTATAACAACGTAATTGTTAAAAATTCCATCAATTGTTAAATGGAATAGGGTATCAGTGGAAAGGGACAACCCAGCTGGTACAATATCTTTGCTACTAGAGAAGTATGACAGGATAGTTAATCATAAATGCCATGAAATTAAATGCTGCTGACTTCTACTGATTTGTAAAAGATAGGTAATGACAGGATTGGAAGGATTAATCATCAATTCAAGGCACAAATTGAAAGCCAGTGCCTCCTTGGCAACATTTATAGAAATCCTCACCATTTGTATCTGAAGCGCAGACAGAGCAGAGGACCAGGTTTAGGGCTTAACTACAATTAAGGCACTACAGAAAATCTTGAATTCTTAGTCCCAGGAGGTCTTCTAAGCCAAGGTCAAGGCCATAATAGGAAAGAAGTGGATGCACATGCGGAGATAAAGAAATCCGTCAAGTGCAGTTCTGAAACTTGAAATCCTAGATTCGTCTGAACCCACTGGGTTTACAGATGTGGCCCTTCACTCCTTGGTGTTAGAAGATTATCACTCCCCATGCCTGAACACAACATAGAAGCCTCAAATAAGACAGATACCTTATAAAATAATCCTTTTCTGACAATCCAGCAAATAATGAGGGTTAAATCCCAATCAGCTTGGGTTCCCAGTAAAAAAGAGAATGTATACATCAAAGAAGCCGCAAGCATAGACAACATGGGTTGGCAAGAACAGAAAGTCTACGTCTCAGGCTGGAATCTGAGGATGCAACCTGTAAAAGCGATCAGTGAGAGTTTTGCAATATGGAAGTAATCTCCTATAATAAAGTGTTCATGGTAAGAACCCCAGGATACAGAGCAAAAATGCTAGGGGGACAAAAAAACAACCACCCCAGGATACAGAGCTAACATGGCTGTTGGAAGCTTAAAAAAATAATGATGATGATGTCAGAAAAGGGAAATAGAAATGAGAGAACTGTCTTTAATTTGTTCTGCTTCTCCCGTGCTAAAAAAAAAAGCAATCAGAGCATGCAAGTGCCTCTTACCCTACCAGGATTTCCTTTTGTCCCCAAACAAAATAGGTTCTCGGTAAGAATTTCTTGACGGAAAGTTAAGAAAATCAAAATTAAAAGCTAATAAAGATTTTGTTTCTGTTTATTTTCAACTTTCTCTTCTTGCATTTTCAAATATATATTTATTTTCACATAAATCATTGGTGTCAGTAAAGTAATATTCCTTTTGGAAAATGCAATAAATCATATTTTATTAGGTTTCTGGACATACTATAACTCCACATTAAGAAAAAAACATAGTAGTTTACTGCCCACTTTTTATTTTTTTAAGTGATTAATATTGAATGTAATTGGAAAATCAAATTAGCATTTAATATCTTTTGATCTGTTAGTGTGTCTACCATTAATCTCCCTCAGATATGAGACTGTGTTTGATTAAGCTTTATTTTATTATTTTATAAACCATATTACGATATTAATTTTTATTACATTTTTAACAGAGTTTGGCAACTCTTCCTCTAAGTTTTTCTCACAGTTTTTATTTGGGAAATCTTTGTTTATTCTGATAAGCTGGAATTTTATTTTTTCTTAGGTAATAGGTAATAGAAAAAATGGTTATTTTATCTCTGTTTCTAGGAAGCTTAAAGTCAAACTGTAGTCAGCTGTCGTTTCTAGCCTCATGTTAATTTTTTGGCACAAATATTACCTTTGATTTTATACAAATCATCATATTTTAGTATTATTTTAATGATTTGTTATATAATTTACCTCAGCTCCTTTATGGATTTAGATGGGTTACAAATAATAACAAAGGAAAAAGAATCAATTACTTCTTTTCTTTTCCTCTGTAAACATCTCTATTGCAGATACAGACAGTACCCAATTTATTATGGGGGTTTTGAACTTTATGATGATGCAAAAGCGATACACATTCAGTAGAAACTGTACTTGGAATTTTGAATTCCCATCATTTCCAGGGCTCCCGATACGGGGTGAGATGATCTCTTGGGATTCTGGGCAGCAGCCGAAGTGCACTTCCCCGTCAGTGAGCAATCACCAGGGTAAACGATGGAGACCCTTGCAACTGTTCTGCACCTATACAACCCTTCTGGTTTTCACTTTCATGTTGTTCTCAGTGAATTACACGACATAGTCAACACCTTGTTACAAAACACTCTTTGCGTAGATGATTTTGCTCAAGGGTAGGCTAATGCAAGCTTTCTGAGCACATTTAAGGCAAGCTAGGCTAAGCTATGACCCTCAGTAGTCTAGGTGTGTTAAATGCGTCTGCAACATACTACACTTTCAACTTACAGTGGGCTTATTGAGACATAACCCCACTGTTAAATTGAGGACTTTCTAAAATAAAATTGGAAGTTTGAGCCAGTATAACTGCATCCTGCAGCAAAGCTGGAGTTCAGAGTTGTATTCATCATGAACTCATCCTGTCTTGGCTAATGACAAGTAAGGAAAAACAATGAGTAAATACGTGACTGAAATCAACAACAACCTGAAGCATGCTTTCTCTTCATTGAAAGCCTTTATCAAATTATACTATGTGCATATTAAATGAGCCTATTTCCCTTTAGTAGTATCATCTCCTTACTCTTCTGTTATGGCCATGATAGTAACTTTGTCTCTGAGAGTCTGAATTCTATTTTTGAGCCAGTTGTAACAACTTGCATTTTGCCCTCCTTTCCTTAAGTATGTCATCCTTCAGTAAAATTCTGTAGTCTCTTTATTCGAAAGGGCATAAGTGCAGGAAATACGGTGTTCTAGTTATTTACGCACTACAAGATTTCCCATAGGAAATGTGACACTTTGCCCAAGTGTTAGAAATATTGAAAAGGTGTGCTCTAAGCTAGAGCTCCAGGCAAAGCTCCCAGAATGAACTACAGGTAAGGTGAACTGAAGAAACTATTAACTTCTATCACACACAGAAAGATGAAAAACAAGACTTCGATCTATAAAGACACCTGACAGAGCTTCGGTCGAGCCATCAGAAAGAAGACATAACTATTCCTCACTACCCCAAAATAAGACAGGCTGCTGAGCACCACTGTACAAACTGTGAGGGTCTCCACAATCGAACTTGAGACGAGAAACAGCTAAAGCTACGGGAACGTCTCCTCTGCTATTTTCAGTCTTTTGAGTCTTGTATGAGCACCACTTATCAACATACAGAACCCAAGTTCTCAGGGCAACTGGAAAAAAGATGGCTGTTTTATTCAGTTTCTCCACTTCTGGACTCCACAGAACAGGGAAGCATGCAAGGGGAGTGGAACACATCCTCTGACCAATTACAGACCTGCCCAGACTGGGGCTTGTTGAGCCAATTGTGTTCTCATCGTGGCAGTTACAATACGGTGCTCTGTCCTCCTGACAATGAAGGTCCATTTAAAAAAAAAAAAAAAAACTCAGGGTTTACATAAAATTTGTGTTTGTTTATCTTTTTCTTTAAGCTGGAAAGAAACTGGTTTCAAGCTACACGTATTTATAATGAAAGAAAGGTGGGTGGTGAGAAAAGAACATGTGTATGAAATGGAAAGTGTTCCTGCCAAGAAGAAACTCAGAGGTAAGACAAAGTTAAGTCAGAGTGTCAGTGGGGAAAGGACAATATTTTCAATAAATGGTGCTGGGTCAGTTAGATATGTATAAAGAAAACAAATTGTATTTTGACCCCTGCTTATACACGGTATAAAAATCAATCCCAGATGAATTGAAGATCTAAATGTGTGACAGGCAAAACAATAAAGCTTTTGGAAGAAAATAAAGGTAAATGACCTTGAGCCAGGCAAGGTTTGCTTAAACGAGGCACAAAATACTAACCATAAAATAAATACACTGGAATACATTACAACTATGAACTTTCACTTATCAAAAGATGGCATTAATAAAGAGGCAACCAACAGAGTGAGAGAAGATATTTGCCACACGTGTATCTGAGAAAGGATTCGCGTCCAGCATATATTTTGAAAACAAGAATTCGCAAAAAAAAAAAAAGTGGAACAAACATTTAACAGAAAAGAATATGCAAATTGTCAATAAACATGTAAAAGATGAGCAACTGAGTCATCAAAAAAATACATATTAAAACCACAATTTGATAGCACTAAATAATCTTTCAGAACTGCTAACACGAAAGAGAAAAATACGGCATTGGTGAGGATATGGAGAAACAGACATTTTATAAACTACTTTTGGGACTGAAATGTGTGATAGTCACTTTAGAAAAGTGTCAGTGTCTGTTAAAACTAAACATATACATGCTTGTGACACAGCGCTGTTACTCACAGGTATCTGCTCGACAAAAAAATAAACAGGTATTGATCAAAAGACACACGCCCGTGAACGCAAGCAAATATTCTACAGATACTATATTGTGTGTGGCTCTCACAATGCTGACAGAAAGACATCAGAAGAAAAAAAGGTGCTACCATCCGATTCCACTCACATAATGTACCAAGACAGGTAAGACTAATCTAAAGTATAAGGAGTCCGGAGGCTGGTTACTCTTGCAGGGGCTGGGGGGACGTGGGAGTGACTGACGAGAAGGTAGCACGAGGAGGGGGAGAGCCAGGCGGCTGGTATCATTCTGTTTCTAGATCTGGGCACTGATTAAATGACGGTATTCAGTTTGTATAGTTATTTAAAAAATCGAGTCAGGTGTTTTCGTGCATCGTCCTGCTCGTATGCGCTGGAACTGAGTCACCACGGACAGAACTAAGGCTCCATAACTCCAATTATGGTAAGAGAGTTTCAACATCCTTTCTTGGTTATAGTAATTTGAGGGAATATTAATAACATTTTCTTAACATTTGGTGTTCAGCTATGAAAATATTCTGAATCCCAAGATCCTTAGTTGGGTTTTCTGATATCAGAGTATAAAATTCCAAACCACAAAGGGGCACCTGGGTGGCTCAGTTGGTTAAGCATCTGCCTTCAGCTCAAGTCAGGTCATGATCTTAAGGTCCTGGGATCGAGCCCTGCTTCGGGCTTCCTGCTCAGCGGGGAGGCTGCTTCTCCCTCTCCCTCTCCCACCCCTGCTCATGCCCTCTCTCTCTGAAATAAAATATTTAAAAAATAATAAAAAATAAGATAAGCTAAACTAAACTAGAATTCCAAACCACAAAATCAGAATTGAATTCGTGAGGACTAGTTATTGAGGCTAAAAGCCTTTTACTACGCACACTTCGGTTACCTATAATGAAGTTACATATTCTCAAGAATATTAATATTGTGGGGGATGAATATCTTGAAAGATTATAAATGGAATTTGGATTCACTGTTTTATTTTAATAAACATAAAATATTTATATAGGGTTTTATAATTCAAATTCACTTATGACCTTAAGCATTTTAACTAACTTTCTTCGTAAGATGTAAGTACATATGGCAATAGTTAAATAGAGTAAAGAACATATACTTTAGAATTAGATTCCAGATTTAAATAATGGCCTGTCATTTAAAATGTTACCGGGCAAGGGCGCCTGGGTGGCTCAATCGGTTAAGTGTCTGTCTGCAGCTCAGATCATGATCTCAGGGTCCTGGGATGAGCCCCATGTTGGGCTCCCTCCTCAGCGGGGAGTCTGCTTCACCTTCTCCCCCCACCCCTCCCCACCCTTGTGCTCTCTCTCTCTCTCCCCCAAATAAGCCAATAAAATCTTTTTAAAAAATTTTTAAATGTTATTGGGAAAATTGCCTAATTTTTCTGGATGTCAATTTTGTATCTATAATATGATCATGATATCTTTCTTATTAGCTGTATGTGAAAGGAAAATGTGATAATATATTATGAAGTATTTATTCACAATGTGCCATACATACTCTGCTAGACTCTTAAAAAAAAAAAAGGGCATGTTTCTAGCTCCCGTGAAATTTAGCGTCCAAAGGATAATACATATGTGCAATTGCCCAGCATAAACCTAGCACCTAAAAAGATCTCCCTCTACTAGCTCCCTTCTTTTCTCCTATCCTCTATTCAAAAGAATCTAAAGTCTTCAAATTGAGGTTTCTGCCCACAGGAAAGCATCAGTCTTCTATTTCTTCCATGTCACCAGAAATNTGTCACCAGCACCTGGCTGATAATCAAACAGGCTAGACCAGGGAAAACAGAGAAATGAGATAAACTTCCCATGCAGGGCAGCAAATCCATTATAGTATGGATAGTTACCCAACAAAAATCTGTCAGCCAGTTTAGGAAACCAAACCAAATCAAAAGGAAAGGAAAATAAAATAAAACCAGGAAGGTCTAATATTATTCCAACTGCAGGAAATAAAGTGTAGAGATAGTACTTTAATCTCCATGAAGAGTTAACAAAGTCCACAAACAAAAGAAAATCCTATTTTACCATCCCAGAAAAACACAAAAACAAGATGAGGATTGTATGTGAGATTTTAAGACAGGGGTCTAAGTCTCTAGAAC